>NW_011888824.1:278821-302774 GCF_000151845.1 Pteropus vampyrus
AAAAAAAAAAAAAACTTAAGGTCAAAAGTGTTTTTTTCCAGTCAAAAATAAGAAATTAATAAAAGAAATTGTAATAACTGCCTGCCTATAAAAAGTCCACATCACATCCTTTGGCTCCACATCTAGGCTGAACTTTGCCCTTTTTTGCCCTTTTATTAATATCTGTAGTCTTCATTTAGATTGGCTCTTTTGATTGACCTAATTCAGAATTATTTAAAATTTCAAGCAATTTATTAATTATTTCTGTTAAATTACTTAATTGTTCTGATAACTCTATGAACCAATTAACTACTTCCTCATATTAGTCTCTCTTGATCAGAACACATTGACCTAGTAATCTATGAAAGTATACTCTTGTTTAACTGAACTCTGAAATGCCATTATTGCTGCTCAACAAATTTGAGTTATTGATTGCTGTCCTGTTTGTTAACAGGAGTGAAAGACTGTGGTTAAAGAGTTAGCTAACTACCAACAGTCTCAAGCCTGCAATAAAGATCCTCTTAGTTCTAGAATAAGTCATCCAGCACATTTGCTTCCCTAGGCCTTAGAATAAACTAACTTCAATGCAAAGGCCAGTCCCAGGCAAGAGACTCTCACTGCATTCCCTTGATGTGTAGCGTCTACTTGGTAGACCAGGGTCTAGTTGTTTGTCTGCCCATTGAAGGACATATATCATTTGAGAAGTGTTGAAGAGGCTGTAAATATGTTAGAGCTATGGAGATCCTCTCAGAACCATGTAAGGGTTTCCAAATATCCTCTGTGATTTGGAGAGTCTGAAGTCAACCAAATATTCCCAGGTCTAGGAGATGTCTTCTGTCTAGGTGTTAATTTAGTGGCTAGGAACACAAGTAGTCCTGGGCTCATATCAAAGTTTTGCTACTAACTAGCTATGCAAACTTTGGCAAAATATTTGCCTTTTTATGCTCTTCATTTATAAATGTTCATATGTTATAATGGAGATTTATAGGATAATAAATAAATAAAAGAAGTATTCAGCTTAGTATTTGATAAGAGTTGTCTATTACTAGTTTTTTTAGGTACAATTTTATTCTGTGAGAGGCTTTCACTGCAGCGTGAATACTACCTAAGCCATATATTTCAAATTACTATTCATGACACATAAATGGATAGTAGAAATAAACAAAAAATTCACATTATTAAAATAGAGTAGAATAGAACACGTTGAAGAGTACGTATAAATAAGCATGAGTATATTATTCAACATGGCACTTATAGTTAACAACACTGTACTGTACACTTAAAAATGTGTAAAAAGAGTAAATCTCATGTTAATATTCTTGCTACAGTGAAGATAGAGAAAAAATAATAAAAATAAAATAAAAAATATAAATTGTATTCCAAGGGAGGAAAATAGCATGAGTATTTTTCATGAAAATTTGTTTCAAGATAATATATATGGAACCTGGTGTAAGATGTATTTCCAAAAAGCTAGAAAAACATTGATCTAAAGTTCACCCCATTAAATTCATTTGTTTAAAGTGATAGATGCAAATCTCTGTTCTTGGCGAAAAGAGGCGGGTCTATCATGCAAAATACCAAATGGCTCAGCAGTTCTCATTTTGATATTGTTGAATTATATTTGCCAGCAATTTAGTGACTAAAAAAATGGAAGCGTTTATATAGAGGAATTATATTATGTGATTTAGCTTTACATGAGCCAATGTTTTCACAAGATTAATCTGTGAGTTTATTGTGTAAAATTAGCTATTTTGTGCCAAATGTACTCCTTCCAAGAAGAAAAAATTAAGAGATAAATCACATTACATCATTAATTCTGTGAAGTTGTAGCAAGACAGGATTGTTGAAATACTAGTTCAGATATGCAATTGGTGAATAAAAGACATTTTGAAAGATGAACAAGAATAAATCAATTCTTCTTCCTCTTCTGCATCTTTGTCCTCATGAACATATTTTATATAATACAATGGTACTGCTTTTTAAAATTAGCTTCAACTAATTTGTGTTAACTATATCAAGCAGATGAAGGGAACTCCTAATGAAGTGGTTAAAACCAATTGCATAAACATTCTTGGTAGCTAATGAAAACAGTCTAAGAGTATAGGGACCTGATTCTTTCACCTTTCTCAGCTCCAGGGAATTAAAATCTCACATAGTGTGGGTTTCGTTCTGTGTTTCCACTCCAACAGAAGTTTTCTTTGTAAGACTCTTGCAAGTCGCATACCGATGAGGCTAAAGGAATGACTTTTTAAAAATCTGTTCTGTTTTTTTCTCAAATTTTTCAAATATATTAACTTTGGTTTCAGCTCATCTTTCCCACAGAAAAAGTGGGAGGGAAATTGCTTGTTTTCATCTGCTTGGGCTATGATGTTTTCCTTCAGTACAGAGAGAAGTTGAGAGGGCATGTGTCTGGGTCACAAAGACAGATTTCAGCTGTGTTTTTCAATGTGCGGGTATGTGGTCCCAGCCTTCTTGGCATAATACAGTAGTCATATAATAAAATGACTCTAGGGACAAAGTACCTTTGTCAACCTGCCATCAAAGTCAGTAGTGCCTCCTTTCTTAATACGACAAAGTTGTTCTCTTCAATGTTACAAACCTTCAGAAAACCCTAAACCCTCTAGAGCAAGGTATTCCAAATGAATGCCTCCTTGAAAAAAAAAATTCTTTAAGACATGTACAGACCACATCAGTGATATAAGAACTGAATCTGAGTTGCAGAAGTAACCTGTGAACAACAAAAGAACCAGGTCAGTGCCCATAGCTATGGTGCATAGGTTGTTGAGATAATCATATGCTAGCCACAAAAACTATATTTATAAAACACTAGAGCCACACAAGCTAGGTTGTATTATGCAACTGATAAGGAGTAAAATTCTGCCAATCATCTCATTCAGAGAAATGAAGATGTGACAATCTTGGGATCAGTTAGCTTAGATATACCATACTCTTTTGCAGAAATATTTTGCAGTAGTCCCTCTTATCGGTGGGGTATATGTTCCAACACCCCCAGTGGATGCCTGAAACCACTGACAGTACTGAACTCTATATTTTTTATATATACATACCTATGATAAAGTTTAATCTATAAATTAGGCACAATAAGAGATTAACAACAACAACTTATAATAGGACAATTATAACAATATACTCTAATAAAAGTTATGTGATTGTGGTTTCTCTCTCTCAACATATCTTATTGTACTGTACAAATTTTTCTTGTGATTATATAAGATGATACAATGTCTATGTGATGAGATGAAGTGAGGTACTCAGAATGGTATGAAACTTAGAACTTATGAATTATTTATTTTCAAACTACAGTTGACCATAGACAACTGAAGCCATGAGGAGTAAAATTGCAGATAAGAGGAGACTACTGTATATGATTTTTATATCTAGGGATCCATAATTATGAAATTGTGGCCTATAAACTGTTAGTGGTTTAAAAGCCTTAAGTAGTTCCATGTGGAATAATCAATTTATTAGCATATTTCTATGACAACATGTTTCTCTCATCTTATTTCCTTCAGCTCCATTTCCATGCATTATTTTTATATAAGGCAAAAAAATAGAAATTAAACTGGATACTGAATTCTCCATTGCTTAAACATTGCATGTATATGTGCCCATTAAAAGATATAATATAACTGAGTTGGAATCTGGGATGCAAATGTAAAAAGAAATGGTCTCTCTCTAAAGGCTAGGAGGAAAGACAGGTTGAAAGATGACACAAATAACATTTTAAGATATTTATATAAGAGACATACCTAACTCACATATTTCTTATGGATACTTCTAAAGCTTAGTTAAAGGAAACATACAAGCAGAGTTGAAGATTCTAGGTTAAATAACTCCAAGAGCATAAAATAGTATCTGCTATTTTTAAGGATGGGGTCACTATTCAAATATAGCATCTTTACTGGATATTTTACTATTATCTCTATCTTCACAGTCGTATTTTTACTTCCACAATATGTTGCGATTTTTATATTTTATGATTAAACTTTGTTACAACAATTCAAATTTAAACATTACCTAGAAGTCTTAAATGCTATTATATATGCTTGTGCTAATTTCTTAAATGGCAATTTAGTTCTACATTTCATGGTAGGAACAGAATGAACTTAATAAAGAATAGGTTGCAAATTCAATCCCTGGCAACCTATGTAACTTCTCTCTTAGAGTCACAGAAAGTAGCCTTGTCCCAGCCGGCTCTCTCACAAATGCAAGCCCTTCACCAAACAATAACGTAGGGAGTTAAGATAGAGTTTCTTCACCAATGCCAAGCACACCACTGAAATCCTAGAATGAGAGACAGTGGGCTCTAAATAAGAACATTTTCACTTTGTTTCATTGATTATCAACAATCGAGTGAGTCAGATAGGCTGAACCAAAAACAGAGAGACAAGAAAAGCCCACATAATTTATAACTGAAGAAACACCTTTAGATAGCAGACAAAAATGTAAGTATTACATGAATCTCTGAGAATCTTAGTATTTGGAAATAAGATGGAGTTTTGCTTTGCCTCCATGTAATATGTGATTGCTATTTTTACTGTTTATTGTTTCATACAGCGTGTTTTTCAAAGGTTTCAGAGATAAGCTTCTCTTAACGGGGATTTCATGATCTGAGAGATCTCACCAATAGGAAGTTTATCCTAGTGTGGTTCTTATGTTTTTAACCAGACATTTTTGAGGTCTTGATGTAGTTCAACTATTTCTTTGTGAACCACATGAATTTTATGGGAGTCATTCCATTTATTTTTATTTAGGGAGGAACCTGTCAGGAATTTCTTTTACCACAGAGCAGACACATTTTGTGATTATTATTTGTTCTTTGTAGAATACTGATGGAGTTTTTGATGTGTTAGAAGTCCAACAGAGCTGGGAATTTAAAGGTCATTGAAGAGAATTTAAAGGTTTATGGAGGAGAAAACAGTTTCTAGCTTAGCAGTTGACGAAGTGAAAAATGATAATTATGAGTTTGGTCTTGTGATTCATTGCTATTTATATAGGTACTTCAATTATTTTAAATCTATTGATGGGTAAATTTGGTAAAACAAAATAGATCAATTCATTGAAAAATTATTTATACTAGTGGTTTAATTCCTCAAAGATGAAACAGTCATTTGACTGACAATTATTTTTTCACTTCTTTATCATTTGTTCTGACATTTTGGAGATAAGAACTAAACTAGAGTGGTAAGAAAAAGTCAAATCTAAAAGAAAAACATCTTAATTGTAGTTTGGTTAGTTTATTAAATTTAGATGTTAAAATATAAAAATATTAGGGCAAGAAATATGATTGATAGCTCTCTGTATAAAAGTACTGGTATAGCATAAAGAACATTATATTACTCATATCATTTAATCATAAGAACATTATATTACTCATATCATTTAATCATAAGAAAAAATAAGGAAGAAAAAAAGAATTTAAAAAAATTTCTTTCACCATGATTACCTCTGACCTCATGTAACCTCTGCTGTCATCATACTCACCTCCTCACAGACCTACAAATGTCATATGTATTTTTCTTTATCCCTTGTATTTTTTTCATGTTTTTCCTCTGCCAAAAACATTTCCTTTTTCTTCTCTGGTGGTGATCGATATCTAACCTATTCTTCAATACCTTTCCTGACTACCCTTATCCACTCTGATCTCGACCTTTATTTCTATGAGCCAAAATATTCCAAAATAAAAGAATTGAAGCATTTGTTTGTCTTAAGACTTCAATAGATTGCGTTTTGTGAATCAGGGCTTTGGTTATCTCACAATAAACTAGTTCATTACTTCCAAGAGACATTCAAAAACAAAATGTGATAAAAATGCAAGGGGAGACACACTGACAAAAAAAGACAAAAAGCAGAAAGTTGCTGGCAGTGAATAAAGAAACTAAATTTGTGGAACAAGTGAAAGTATACATTAAAAGAGACAGTAATACAGCATGTCCAGCAAACACAAAAATTATGAGACATGCAAAGAAACTGAAGATGGAATTCAAAATCAAAAGAAGAATCAGTCAATAAAAGAAGACTCACAGATATCATTGATGTTTGAATTACAGAACAAGACCTTTAAAAGATAACTCTGACAAATATGTTAATGAGGCTCATGGAAAAAGTTAAAAAAAATGCATGAGTAGATAGGACATTTCATCAGAAAAATGGAAACTAAAAGAAGGAACTAAATGGAAATTATGGAATTGAAAATGCATAATCAGAAATAAATTTATTTCACAACATAGTAAATCTGAACAACAAAAAAAAATCAAAGCTGAGAGAATTCATTTTCAACAAATCCTCACTGCAGGAAATCCTAGGAGAAGATTTTTGGGTGGAAGGGAAAGTGATAGTTTGTGAAAACTCTGAATGTCAGGAAGAAATAAGGAGCAGCAGGAAGGGAATTATCCAAAAGTAAGAAGAAGAAGAAGAAATAGAAGCCAGTCTCTATCTTCAATGTAGCTTTGAGATATTTTAAAACCTCAAGGAGAAAAAAAAAAGCAACCAAAATAATGAAGATCAAATAGCGATATGAGAAGATACAAGGAAAGGAATGACTATAGAATTCAATAAAAGCTGGTAGAGCACACATTTCTTTAACAAGTAGCACATAAAACGGTTTTTAAATAAGAAAAGACAAAATGAAAAATGATGTGATAGGAGATAACTTCTATTACCGCTATAGGAATGGCTGCATGGACTGACAAAATGAGTTTCCATGCACATTATTTAAGACTAAGAGATGAGAAGGCTGAAATGAATGGGGAATCATATAAATAAGCCATACTGACTCTTGCCAACTTGGCCACCCATCAATTAATCTCAGCCAAGCAGGCTTAACAATCATTCAGCCTGACTATCACCTGACTTCCATCTATGCTCCTCCATAAACTAATGCTAATATAGCATCCAGAGAGATCCTTTGAAAACTTGAATTAGATAGTGATAATTTCGTTCAATATTGTATTCCTCTTGTACCCTGGCACTCCATAGTTCCCTTTTCTGCTTTTTTACTACATAGCATTTAATACCATCTGATACAACTATATTTTACCTGTTTCGTTACTCAGTCTCCCTTGTTAGAATTATGTTCCACATTTACTTTACTCCTGTATTCTCGGTACTTCAAATAGTACTTAGCACATAGTAAATAATCCATATATGTTTATGAATATATCAATAAAATAAGAGAAAGTACAATTGTTGCATAGGGGAGAGAAAAATTTATGAACAGATTTGTGAGGGACTCAATAGAAAATTCTGCTGGAGAAAATTTTTATAAAAAATGTTTCTTCTCCAAAACTTAAAAAAAAACCCTATTCCGTCTCCAGTTTTCTGAGCTTCAGAATCCCTGTCTATAAAGTGAGAATTAAATTCATATCACAGGGATGTTGTAAAGACTGAAAAGAACATGAAGTACCAAATATAGTTCCTATTATGTTATTACATGGAGAAGGCTGTTTCAGTATATATTGTTCCTCATGCCACTTTTACTTACCGCTGTCCAGGGAAACCCTAAATTATCTCAAGAACCACATCTGGAACAGTATTACTCTTCTCCTAAAGGGGACAAAATGCCCACCTCGACCTACTACCAACAAAACAAACAGTCATTAGTAAAAAGAAAATCTGGGGCTTTCTTTGTTTTTCAGTTTTTAGGGTTTTTTTTTTTTTTTTACTCCTTATTTTAAAAAATCAGCTGAACTAAAAAAATAGTTTATAAAGTTATTTACATATATATAACTTATGTGTAGATATTTGAATCCACTTCCAAACTTATCTCCACATATGTAGCTATCCTCAGTTATATATGGAGATGCTCACCCAAAAATCATTGGTTACATTTCTTAAATATGAAAGACAAATTGATAACCTGATTACCCAAGGTTTTGTGAAGTTTCTGATTATTTTGGGAAGTGGAAATGAATTCCAGAAAGAAAATGTAAATATTAGGATAACTATCCTAATGGATACCTCTAGGAATACTCTGATGTTAACAAAGCATGGGTGATTTGGACTTTCAACACTTTCCCAGGCTAAATGAATTAATCCTTGGTTTCTAAGATTTGTGCTCTATTTCAGTCTATGGAAGTAGTTTTCATCTTTCAGGGTCTTCTGAACCCTGATGTTTTCAATCTCATGATCTGGGTTTGGTCCCATAAAGAACTCTGTAACAGAGTTATCATCTCTATGGAATGTTGAAGACTACTGTGAACGTTGAGCAGATTTAACAGCTGCGTTTCAGCCCTATTAAGAGTCCTAAACTGAGACAGTGCTCAATGACACGAATTTATGAATCTTTCCCTCTTTTCTTCACTTCTGAGAAAGCAATCACACTTCATATGGTAATCTTTTTCTTTTTCCTGAAGATGTTTTTTGATCAGCTCCTTTGCCCTTGTAAGAACATCTTAATGAGTGGTTTGACAATGGGGTGTGAGGGAAATCAGTATTGTTCCCAAGCACATGAAGCATCTGTATTGTCCTTGAATTTATCCTCACTTTTCTGCTATAGAATCTGTTGTCTGCCATTGTGTTTGTTTGATACTTGACTTCAGAAAGCCAATTGGAATGTTATTTCGTAAGAACATAATGAAAACATAATCTTGAGAAAGAATTACTGTTAATCTTTGGCATGAGAAACCAGTTAAAATTTTTATTTTGTAAATTAATTTTATGCCTTATGCAAGTAATCTATTGAACATTTAAGAATATTTCCTAATGGCTAAGGATTGACTGAACGAGGAGACATAACTAATAAAGCAAAAGCTGGAGCAGGAAGATATGCTAAGTGAAA
Source organism: Pteropus vampyrus (assembly GCF_000151845.1). Lineage (NCBI taxonomy): Eukaryota > Metazoa > Chordata > Mammalia > Chiroptera > Pteropodidae > Pteropus > Pteropus vampyrus. The sequence continues at coordinate 287,601 of NW_011888824.1, forward strand.
TCATGCTAGAATTTTTCTTTGATATAAATGTATTCAAATAATTATGCATCTGATTCCCTTAACAGTTCTTTTTCTTTTCTTTTCCTGTTTCTTCTTATTTTAGCCTTTTCCCTCCATATTTCTCTTGCCATCTAAAAGATCACTTTCTTCTTCCTATTTTTTTTTTTTTTTTTTTACTGAAAGAAGAAAATGAGCAACTCTCTCCCAAATCAGTTCTCCTGAATCATTTTATTATAAGTTCACTATTTTTTCCCCCTTTTCGGGAAGTAAGAATAATTTATTTGAGTGAGAGAGATATGTATTAAGGAAAGTTTGACCATTCATGGCTGTTATTATTTGAAAATACTTCTTTTTCTGTGTCTCTTTGAGGGCAAATCAAATCTTTTGGGAAGTAGTATATCCTTATTAATTGTATTCAGTTATTTGGGACACAGAATTTAAAGCATTCTACCTTCTCTCAAGGGAATTTTACTTTTTACGTTGTTCAGAAGTTTGGATATCTGGGTCTCACTGAGAAATAAGTAAAATGTCAAATGATCTTATGAGAATATTAGCAGACAATTCCTGTTCTGCCACCAGCTATGTGAATCTGAGCAATTTACTTAAACTTTCTAGGCCTTGCCTTTAAAATAATAGGACTTTTGACTATCTGTCTAAGGTTGTGCTGAGTTTTAACTTATAAAATTCTAAATACAGAGAGATGGGACGCTTGTGGAAAAGAGCTTCAATTTATTATATGGTGCTTCTATAATATATTGTATTCCAATTTGTGACATGTAACTTCTGAACTGTATCTCGGTTTTTCCCCTTGGGAAAACTAGAATAATAATATTGACTTCAGAGGGGTTCCCCTTCCTGTATGTATACTTAGGTAATGTTTAAATAATAAAATATACAATTGACAATCAAGACCATAAAAGTAAATAGAAAAATTAATTATGATATAAAAATATATTACAGTTTTCAGTATATCAGAAAAAACATAGAGTCCACTGTTCTCACATTGTACCTTTCTTTTATAGGAGATTCTTGGTAAGGTATATGTTGTAAGAAAAATTGAGTTCTAACTGGGATGTTAGTGAATTGGAATTTAATTTCCTAAAGATTGTCACAGAGAAAGTAATGTGTGGTGGCTGCAGGATGCAGCATAAGGTGTAATAGCATTTATCCCAGGGTGCCTTCTACTAGAAGAGCACTGAGGTATGTTTCATAAGAAATTACAAACTGTCAAGAGTTACGAAGACTGACAAAAGCTCACTCTTAAGATAGCCAGCGTCGAGCTCTTCGTAATACCTTTGGCCTTTTTCTTGGTGATTCTTCAGGCAGAGACAGATGCTTGTGGAAATATATTTCGCTTTTCAAATGACCCTAGGAACCCCCAAGTGACATGATAGTGAGGGTCATCCTATTGTGCATGTATGTGTGTTTCACTTTCTCTCGTTTATTATTCATTTCGTTAAAGTTTCTGCCTATTACATCTTTTGGATCATTTGGCTCAATTCACTGCCTTACATGACATCTGCATCTTGTAAAATTTTCCTAGTGGTATATTTTCCATTAAACATGTCCATGACAGTTTTATTGTCACAAAATAAACTTGTTTGTGCTAGCATTTGCCAATTCACAGATATTTGATTTATAGGATACAAGAAGACATTTTTCTTCATTTAAAATACACAGATTATGAAACTTCACAGTCTTAAAAGCTATGAGAATAGCACAGATCCAACAATAATCAACCTTTGATTGATCAAAATCTAGAACAATGGAGTCCAGTGAATATTCAGAAAAGAAATTCTGACTGTCCAGATATATCTTTTAACCCTCTATGTATTTAAAAAATTTAGGTGGCTTATTGCCTTCTGCAATGCATGTTGCTTTTATATTTTACTAAGATATATTTTGCATGACTGTCTTTATTGGAAACTGATTATCAAGTATAACAGGCAAGGGGTTTCTTCCTAGTGGAGTGAAAGATCACTATTTACGTGCATCAGAAGTATACTCATAGATCCAATGGGTTATGTTTGTTTATTGTCTACTATATTTACCAGGTACTGTTGGTTCTGAAGGAACAATGATAACTAATTCAGACACTATCCTTGTTCTCACTAATTGCAAGCAAGAATAAAAAAGACAATTATAATACAATATGTAAACAGCTAGGATAAGACATTACTTAGAATGGATGCCTAACCCAGACTGTGGGGTCAGTTGCCCAAAAGCTATGAAATTTATATTGAATCTTGGAAAGGGAATAGTTGGATACTAAGTGTTCTGGTTGGTTATCCACCGCTGCATAACAAGCAACCCCAAAACTTAGTAGCATGAAGCAACTATTTTCTTACATGTTAACAATATGGACAGGGCTTGACTGGGAGATTCTTGTACTCCATGTGATATTAATACAGTGTGTTACGTATGTACCAAGCCCTGTCATATGCAGCTTTTCTTTTTTCTTTATAGTGCTTCAAGGCTCAGAGAAACTGCTCTGAGACTAATATGGAATCAGTAAGACCTTCTCTGACCAAGGTTCAGTATCACACCACATCGCTTCATTTCGTCAGTGTTTCTGAGTCATAAGAAAAGTCCAGATTCAAGGGAAAGAGATGGATAATGTTAAGAATAAAATAAAGCAAGGTTTTTTGACAAGCCATCTGTAGAGATTAACTACCTCAGCAGATGATGGAAAAAAGACTGGAAACTGACTCTTAAGCAAGGAGAAATGGCTTTTTTTTTGAGGAATTAGAGAGCTTAGCTGTTCTACATTTCATGGAAGTGATATACGTGATATTTACCTCTTTTTCTCTTTGTCTAATATGACTTATACTTACTCTTTAGGAGTTGCTCTCTGTAAGATTTTTCTGAATATACCTAGCCATTTTTTTCCCCCTAAGAAGCTTGCGTAGCTTCTAATTCCCAGCAGGAGGAAGTAACCATGAAAGTCATTGGCCATGACTTGTTGTCATTTGACCCTTGCCCTAGTGGTTCAGAAATAGTTTAAGTATTTAAACTCAATATATCAACCCAAGTTTAAGGTATAGAAAAAATACTTTCTCTACTGACTTAAAATGACTTTATAGTTTGTATATGACACACCTACCAACCTAATGAGCCAATATTAACTGGTGACTGTCATCGTTCCACACCGTGTTAACACTTTCTTAATTTGAGGCAAGCTTCTAATCTTACTCATTTATTCTACTGATTAATCTCCTGTTTATTCCTCCTGGTGATCAGGGCCAAGGGAAAAAAAACTGGCCGAAGATCTGAGGAAGCTTAAGGAGATATTCCAAACACTATAATTAAAAAAAATAAGTCCAAATTAACCTGGAATAATTCATATGAGATCATCTATTTTTATTGCTAATGAAAGTGAAGGTGGGCTGTTGCTTTTATTCCTAATATTTTGAATTTTTAATTTAGATATAAAAATTCCCTTCACCGCAGATTTTAGGGCCTTGAGGTAATCATTTTCTAGGTTACAAAATAAAACTATATCCAGTTTTGATTGTGTCATAAATGGCTTAATCAAAAACAAAGACATATTTTTTTCTCATCCTTTTCTGGGTAAACCTCTGTTCTGAGTTGCTTGAACATTAAACCCACAGTTCACGTAAGAAATAACTTCTCACTATTTCTCTGTTGGGTGATTTTTTAAAAATATAAACAGAATATAGGGTTTTAAGATCTAGAAGCCATATTCACTCTCTTGTTTCGAACACTCAGCATAGAATTCTTGTGAAACTGTGCATCTGAACATTAATTTCTCTTTCTCTATGTTAAAAAAAAAGGGTGCTTGCAATTCCTTTCTAAGGAAGATATCCTTTTTGTCACTTTGTCATAAAGCCTTCGGTGTGGGTCTAAGAAGCAGATAGTGAGAAGGACTTTTTTCCCACGGAAGGAAAGACATGAGGACATCTTTGGAATCCAGCTACCTAACGTTCAAGTTGAAGTTTGAATAAATGTGATCTAAACTTCTTTCTCTTCCCTCCATCCCTCTTAATCTTCAGTAACATTTATTATACTCACACACACCAGGATTGCCATATTGCATGTACTGCATGAACGAATGCAGGAGCCCAGAAACAGAGATGGCTTTGAGAATGTACGTCCTCTGGACATTTGCAGAAATGCTGGGGGAAGACTTTATATTTATGAAGACGTGAACTAATGTACAAGCCAATCTTACTAAGATCTTCATGGGGTGAGATATTCACCTAACACCTTTCTTAAATGAAGATGGGGATAATATAAACTCTCTGAGACCTTTTGTAAATTATGGCATCCTACAAAAAAGATATTATTTTTATAATACAATTTCAATAAACATGTTAACATTCTGATCTTTAATCTCTTCTCTCTAATAAACGAGTTTACAAAAAGAAAAAAAGAAAAAGGAAGAAGAAACAAAGTCCTTATGAAGAATAACACATTTTTACAAAGAAAAGACCCATTAGGAATTAGTCTCTTTATTTGGTAAACAATATTTCAAATTTAATTAGACACACTACATTTTCTGTTAAGAAGAGCCCCAGTGTCATCAATTTTCAGTATATGGTGATAAATATTATTTTACACATATTATTTTATGTATAATATTACATATAATGTTATTTTACATATTTTACATATAGGTACCAAAATAAAATGCCTAATATGAAAATAAAATCAAGTCTTTTGATGTCTCTTTCTGTAACTGTGTGAATAAGGTACCTGGAAGAACTATAGAAATTATATTTTATAGAAAGACTAATTAATTAATTAGTTAATAGCAGAGAAATAGCTTCATGAAATTTTGGACAATATATTCAAGCCATATATTTCAATGTACCTATTTAAAATTATGTACCTTCTATCTGATTATTTACTTGTCAAGTTTGAAGAAATAACAGTAGTATTTTCCTTAGAAAATAACAGTAGTATATTGGTTAGAGTCATTTTTCATTACAATTAAGAAAATAAAATGCCCGTAGTATTTTGATTTTAGAATAACAGTATTAGTATAATACACTGACCACTAGATGGAGGTATGCCTTCCTAGCTTCACCCATGATAGTTTTCTTACTATGAATAGAAACTATTAGCAAAGGAGAGGCTAGTGCGGTACTGGATGTGCAGAATCATAACAGATATATGTGTTAGGTTTCATTTACCCCCAGCATCACAGATCTCAGGAGCTGCTTAATATGAGGAATGTGGCACGATTTTCTGTGGTCATTGGGAATAATTCCCAAACTAAATAATAAGACATTGTAAAGTCAAGTCCTTTTTTATCTAAAGAATTTGTCAATATCTTCAGAATAAAGTTTTTATTTGTTTTTTTTTTAGTTTTTATAAAATTATTTTTTATTAAACACCAGAAAGAGTTGCTCTATCACATTATTATTAAAAGGATATTTGGTGTTCAAATTTCAAGCAAATTATTTGCTTTGACATAAATACAAAAAAAAAAAATTTTGAAAAAAAACTAACCTGAATCCATTCTCAAGTCCTTAAGGAATATTTCACCACATAACTGAAACTGATTTAGTAAAATCCAAATTCTAGGCACCACTTGACAGATTAACCTCATCCTTTAACCTCCCTTAAGGTCAAAATTTGTGCATTCTATCCAGTGGTCCTCAAATTTGCTCACCTGGTTCCATAAAACTAAGCAATCTCATACATTTTAAAGAAGACATCTACATTTTTCATTATTTTCAAAGAGAGGGATTTCCAGTATATTGCAAAAAATGACAAAATAAAAACTTTAGAATACTATTATATCACTCTTTTCAACATTTCAGTGGAATCTAAGTTTATAGCCATATGATCCTCACCATCCACCATTTTTAAAAATGCATGTTCAGGCTTTTCATTTTAATGTTCCTTTTTTTAAACTCATATTTTCCTCACAGAATGTTATTCTAATATGTTTTATGCTGGAAAGTCTTATTAAATACCTTACCATATTTTTCTAGCATAAACATATTTATCTCTGCTATATTTTATGTGCATTTGTTATTTGATTTTTATCTGAATCCTACTTACTAGAAGGTAAACTCCATATGGAAAGAAATTTCTTTTCTGTTTTTTTCACCACTGAATTTCTAACACTTGAGACAAGACCTAATACAGAGTACATGCTAAATATTTTTTAAATAAATGGAAGTAAAATTTAAGTTTTCAATTTTTCTATGATCATGAGGCTCTATGTTTTAAATGTTTTGTTGCAGTCAAGTTATCATGACAATCATTATTAACATATAATTTTTAAAAACAATATAACATATATTGAAATATTGATAATTATTAAGATAGAAAGTAAAATGTTGTTTGAAATGCAGTTTTCAATAAGATAAATGAGGCTTTCCTGATTTTCATTGTCACATATCTCCAGGAGAATATTACTTTTTACTAGAATGAGAAAGAGTTCAGTATTGATATTATTTCATTTTTTAATTTTCATAGATATAAACACTAAAAAACTTAACCATATAAATTAAAAACGTAAAGGTGACTTTTATAGCACCAACACTTAGTTCTTTGAACTATTCTTGAGATAAGTGTCAAATATTACATAGTTATCTGTCATCAAAAGAATTTTGATGATCCATCAGTTAATAGATTAAGTTCTTCAATTTTACTTAAAACTGAGTATTAAAACTACCTGACGGGCAACGTTATATTACCCAAAGGCATTATCGTTTCAAAGGCGCCTTTTGTTTGACATACTTGAAGTATGTATCCCCCTGGATGTACTTCTCTTTTATGAAGTGAAAAGTAGGCAGTCCTGAAAAAGGAAGGGGGATAGTAATCAGAGGATGGAGGGGTGTGGGGGTTCCACTTCTATCACAGATACTTTTTTGGGTCCCCAGGAAGATCATTTTGAGGTAAATACAAATGGAATTTAAGACAGAAATGTTTTGCCTAAAACTATGCCTCTGACTATTAATTAGTTTTTGTTTTGTTTTGTTTTGTTTTTGTATATTACCCAGATTATCCCAATTTAAGAGTCATTGTTTTAGGCTACCATTTAACTCTGCTGTGACAACCTGACTCCCACTATTCTGAGCTGATATAGCTCAACGGAGTAATGCTCTATCTGACAATAATGGAAACTGCACCAGTCTGAAATAACCCACAATAATGAAATGCAAGCAGTTCTTGTTGGCCCAATAAATGAACGGTTACACTGAGCATTAAATGATGATGCACTTATCGGACAGGACAATCTTCTCACCTGAAGAGCATGGTTGATCATAGGCCAATCCAGGGACAGCTGTGTTTTCCAACAGATATTTTAGTTATCTGAGCTAGAATAGTATTTCTAATTGTTATAGAAACGATAACATATTTTTAAAACTCCAAGATTGTACAATTAATACAATATTTCTATCTTCATGGCAATCTAACCTGATATAGGTATTGCTATCTCCCTCTGCTAATGTGAAATATGAGCATGAAACCTGATGACTAACTTGCTCAGGGTCATATATGAAGTAACAATTAGCACATGACCACATAAAGAGAACATAAAACAATGTCTACCTCAAATAGTAACAATAAAAATAAGAATAGCAAGTAATATTTACCAGATACTTACTATTGTTAAACTCTACAATGTGCCCGTTTCTGAGAACAGGATTACAAAATTCTTGTTCTTTGAATTATGTCAACAGCAAGGACATAACACTCAAAATCCTCTTGTTTAAAATCATATAACCTTGAGAAACTTAGCTGCTTGAACTCATATCAAAACTACAAGATAAAAACATACCAGCTTTAACCTGGAACATATCAGAATACCAGGTATGTTAATGTGGTCCTGCTTGAATCTAGGAGCCATCAGAATTGTTCCCTATTTTTGATAGTTTTTCAAAATCTTCTATGTTTACCTCGAATTTCATATATAAGATCTTTTTTAGGATTTTTTGTTATTAATTTATTTTTTATTTTTTGAAGAGGTTGTGTTCCTGAATGCAGATCTTCCTTCCCTGGCAAGTTGACTTTCTATTTTAGAATCATAGTACACTTTGAACCAAGCACAGTTCTGAGCAGTTTAGCTGCCACTATATTTAACCCCCATAACAACCCATGAACCATTTTGATCGCCATTTTACAGTTGAGGAAACTGAGGCAGAGAGGTTGATAAACTTACTCAAGATCACACAGGAAATAGCAGAGCCAAGATTCAAGATTCAATTGAAAGCACAAATTTGAGTAATCAAATAATTTATACCTGAAAACTCAGAATGCTACAAGTGAACAGCTAACCCATAAAAAATAATTAAATAGATCATGAAAATTAAAAATCTGGTTATGGAAATTAACATTTAAGAGAGTTGGTGCTAGTAGATGGAACAAAACTGGTTATGTGTTAATAATTGTTAAAAATTTAATGACAGATACATGAGTTTTATTATCATATTTTTCTACTTAAATATATTTTAAATTTTTCCATCATAAAAACTAAAACGTATATATTAAGAAAGCTAAATAAACATGATGAAAGATTAAGCCAAGGGATTCTTACAGAACAAACCACAAAACATACCACAAAAGATAAAGGAAGCAAAATATGAAAAAGAAATGAAATGACACAAAAGGTAGATCTAGAGGTTAAGACATCATTTTACAGAAGTTTTGAAAGAGTGATAGGTAACAATACATAAAATAATAAGCATGAAACTGTAGATTGAAAGAGATACCAAGATAGATAAAAATTTCTGACTACCTGATAAGTGGCAGAAACAGAACTCAAAGGTGTGTCAGATTTCAAAAGTATTCTTTCCATTGTACCACATAGGAAGCTGTTTTTGTGAATTTCTGTATTAGTATTTCTTCCTTATAAGTCTATCGTAAGAATTTATATTGAAATATTAGTTCACAGGTTGGGGAAATTACCATAAAAACCTGTAAATAAGGGGATTAAAGTAGTTTGAAGTTCTAGAACACTAAATGCTTAAATTTTTATGGAAGGAAATAAAATTACCCAGATTCAAGTTGTCTATATTGTTTGTTTGTTTGGTAATGTTTCTAAATGAGTCTTTCAATTACAATATTTGTTATTTCTGGCATTTTTAACATAACTATACTTTCATACCCCATTTTCTTAGTTACACTTATCCTTATTTTCTATAATTCTAAAGGGTCCCTTCACACAGATATAACCTAGAGTTAAATTTAAATGTTATTTTCTAAAATGAGTTCTACTTCCTCATTTACGTCCATTATGATTTAAAGATCACCTTAGATTACCAACTAGATGATTCATTTCTTATTGTAAGAAACTCTTTTTTTTTTTCATTTTTTGATTATAAGTGTCCAAAGATAGTGCCTCATTGTTTTCAAATGGCAATGGAGTTCAGCTCTAGGTTTTCTTCTCTCTTCCCCGGTATCTCATGCAAGTGGTTAATTATTAACAGATACATACAAAAACATTGAAGAAGCATAGTAGGAATCATTAAAACAAACATTTAATCATTTTGTATGGGTCATTCCCCCTCAAGTTCTTTTCTTTCTATGTAAAGTTTTTTGTATGTCAATTTTTAATAAGACAGGAAATAAATAGTAATTTTGAGTATTATTACTAACAATTTATCAGAAAGATAAATATATTGGTTTAAAATTTTTACTGTATATTTGATTGCCTCTACAATGGGATGATCTCTTACTCCTGGAAAATGAAACAAACAGATGAAGCATGTGTCATCTGGTTGAGAAAGTAGCAAAACTATTCCAAAAGATATGGTTACAGAGCAAGGAAGAGAGAAAAAAAAAATCAAAATCTTTCCCTTAATATGAGTCTGAAAATAAAACTTAATGAGTGACATTTAAAGGGGAAGTTAGACTTTTATATAAATTTATTAGAAAATAAGAATGCTTAGAAAATAGATGCATGTGGTTTTTAATTCAAGAAGCTAGAAAAAGAGAAAAAAAGAAAGATATATGTATCCAAGTAAAAGCAAATATTTATGAAGTGAAAACAAAAAATACAATGGAAAGGATCAGAAATAAAATCTATTTTTTAAAATAAGTAATCGTATGGGCAAGTATTTTTTTACACAACGGATAAAGTGAAAAAAAAACATGAATAAATAACAAAATACTGTAGTAATAGGATGCAACTATAGATCCAAGGCAACTTTAATAATCACTTGTAAATGCTATTAACAACTTTTGTTCATTCATTTTAATAATTAGATAAAGTGCATAATTTATAGAAGAATTGCCAATAATTGTATTTTAAAAATGCCAATAATTGTATTTTAAAAATGGAAACAAAGACAATAACTACTAAATTTGACATAATTAAAGCAATTATTTTAGTACTCTAGGGAGTTCTGACCCCTCTCCTCAAATAAGGGCTAGAAAATTTTATAAGCGAGTTTTGTAAAACCTTCAAGGAACAGATAACCTCTACTATGAATAGATTATAAAAGGAATGAAAATTGCTAACTGTTTCTGTTAGATTAATAGAGATATCAAAGCCAAACAAAGATAGCACAAGAAAGGTCAATTATATAGGCAAATTTTATTGTCATCTTAGAGGTGAAAATTTAAATAAAGTACTCAGAAATTAATTATCACATTTATTAAGGACATAGTAGATTAGAAGAGAAAAAATATGATAAATTTAATATCGGTAAAATAAATTTTAAGACTATATGATCTCAGGAAAGAGAAGGATGTCATTATGGGTAAATTAGGATCTATTAATTTTTAAAAAAACTTCTATTTGATAAGAAAAAGAACACACCAGGAACAAAGTTTTGAAAAATCTACAATTCAGTTTAGATATTTATAACTCTGATATCAAACAATGGATTACTATGCAGAAATAATGAATAACTCCTAAAAATACAGCAAAACAAAGTTATGAATTGAAATAGAAGCTGAAATCTAATACATTATGAAAAAGATGCTAGCATAAGGGGAAATTCAATTTTGAACACTACACTTCAGATTAACAAAAATTATATCTATTTTTGGCAATATCTATTGTTGGCTGAAATGTGGAGCCTAGGGGGAGTGTAAATTGCTAGATTCATTTTGAAGAGTAGCTTAGCAATATCAAATAAAGTTGAAAATCTAAAGAATCCGTTGTATACGCGCTCAAGGAGACATGGATGAAAGTGTTCCTAGGATCATAGAGTAACAGCAAAAAAATGAAAACATTGGACAGATAAATTGTGAAAAATCTTGCAATAGATACAGTATAGCAGTGGAAATGAATAGACTACAGTTGCACATATCAACCTGATTAAATCTCAAACACAATATTAAGTGAAGAAAGGATATTATGGAAAAATACATACAGTATGATACATATATGTAAAATCTAAAAATAAATATGCCAAATAACTTTAGACATTGTGTTATAATAGTATAAGAATTCATGAGAATGTTGACTGAATTTGGGCTGATGAATATCTCTGGGAAGGAAGGCAGAAAGGGAGGAAGAAACTGCCATAAGAAGTGAGAAAGGTAGTTAGTGAATTATATTTGTCAATTATATTTGTAATGAACTGTTTCTTTAAAAAAGAATTAAAAGTTGAGGCAACTCTGGCAAACCGTTAGAAACTGATGGAGCCTGGTGTCTGGGTCTTGGTTCCAGACATTTGCTATGCTATAGTCTTACCTTGTTGTAAACAGTTATGCACCTGCATAATAACGTTTCCGTCAGTGACAGACTGGGTATATGATGGTGGTCTCATAAAATAGTCATAGGGATGTAGAGTATAGCATAGGAAATACAGTTATCAATATTGCAATAATTATGCGTGGTGTCAGATGGTACTAAATTTATCAGGGTGATCATTTCATAAGTTATATAAATGTCAAATCACTACATTGTATATCTGAAACTAATCTAATACTTACTGTATGTCAACTGTAATTAAAAAATAAAAAATTATTTAAAAAAAGAATTTGTTGTAAAACAATATGCCATATTTACTTCACTTCTTGATTGCATCATTCTCTCTTGTGCTTGGTTTAATCTTGTGTTGTTTTTTATAGTGACATGCTGTACAGGCTTGTAGCTTAAGAGCAATAGGCTATACCACATAGCGGATGTGTGTAGTAGGCTGTACCGTCTAGGTTTGTATACATGCACTCTATGATGTTTCCATGACATAAAACTGCCTAGTGACACATATCTCAGAAAGTACTCATCATTAAGTGATACATGACTGACTCCATTTGAAATATTCATAATATCCAAAGTAAATGCATTAAAAACATAAGAAACTGAAAATCATTTTTAAATAGATTTGGATAAGAGCTATACACAGTGTGGAGTTGGATTAAAATATGTAACTTTCTGCTCTAAAAACCTGGGACCCTCATTTTTAAGGAAATTGCATTCTTAATCTCAACCTTTCAGGTAAAAGTTCAGGCCTGTTTTTCCTGACTTTCCGAATTTTTTCTAAATGAGATATTTCAGCAGTAATGATCCAGAAGTCGAATAGTAGCAGTCTTTAGAAAATGTGATCATTTAGAGTAGGTGAAACTGAGAAGTTAGAAGAAAAGGTTTCATGGGATTTGAATCAAAATTTGGATATATATTAAGAAGCTGCGCGCGCACAAACGTGTGTGTGTATGTGTGTGCGCGCGCGCGCGAGTGTGTGTGCGTGTGTGATTGAAGAAAAACTTATATAGCTTTTTTTTTTTTAGCTGTTTCTGTAGAAGACTTTAAAAAGGCCTTTTTATAGTCTCTTTTGAGCATTTTGTTTTCTTCTTTTCTGGGCATGGTTAACAAATTAAAGAGCTTATTTCCTCCCCACAGCTGTGCGTCATTGCCTTAGGGACTATTATGGGAACAAATTCTAAAGGAGTTCGTTTTAGAGGCAAAAGAGCTCTTAACGTAAACCAGCCTGCGACCTCCCCAAGGACTGAGCAGATGTCTGTGAGGGTTCCTGCTGACTGCCCTGACTGTCCTGCTGGCTAATCAGTGTGTGTTTCCTGATAGCAGATCCCTGACCTATGAAATAATGTCTCCCTAAAGATATTGAATCCAAAGAGAGATCTGAAGTACATTTAGAGAATTTCCTTCCTTATTCGGTCCTTAAGAGGTCATGACTTCCACACCGGAGTTATGAGATACTGGGTTGTTCAAGTAGACTATATTTTAAGCCTATAGATATTTGTTAATTTTTACTATTTTTATGAGAGCGAGAAATTAAAACTAATGACTTTTGGAAAATCAATTTTTTCCCGTAAGGAAAAATACATATTTTGAAGTTCTGAATTCTTAAATAGCTAAAATAGGCATGTTTTACCAAAAATCCATCCATGAAATGAGATTTTATAAAGATCATTTTAATGATAACAATGCAATAATGAAGATGATCTGCTTTCTTTTTATATTGTACTAAAGTAACTAGTTTGACTTAAAACATTTAAATTTATTTAGTTTGCTCTACATCTTCACCTTATCAGGAAAGAATATACTTAACAAGACTATTTGGAAAATTGAGCAGGTGAGATTTTAGAAAATGGGACAAAGGTAGGAAAATATAATTTTGTAGACTATTAACCATTTATCTCCTTCAAAGACAAAGGGAATGATGTGGGTACTTCAGTGTATCTGAGATATTTCTGTCTTGAGAATAAAATTGATTGTGCATAAAAATAATAAATCATAGAAGTTCCTTTTAATTGAATTTGAACAGTAAAAGGATGTTGGTAAATTGTATTGGCATATGGTCATCTCAAATTGACACCACTGATCTCACAGTCCTGGACTTTCAGAGTTGGAGGAGTTTTTAATACCAATAAGAAAATGTGGCTCAGGCAGGTTAATAGATTTGGGCAGGACTACACATCATGATGATTGAGATATCTTTTCTTAAAGAATATGTATTTTTGGAGCGGTTTTAACTTGACAGCAAAATTGAGAGACCATACAGAGATTTCCCATATACTTCCTGTCCCCCACCCAAGCATAGCCTCCCCCATTATCAACATCTCCTATCAGAGTGGTACATTAGTTACAATTGATGAACCTACATTGACACATCATAATCACCCAAATTCATAGTTTACCTTAGGGTTCATTCTTGGTATTTATCTTCTATGGATTGAATGAATATATATAGTCACATGTATTCACCATTATGGTATCATAAAGAATATTTTCAATACCCTAAAAATCCTCTGTGCTCTGATTATGTATCTCCTCACCCCACCAATGCCTGTCAACCACTGATCTCTTTATGGTCTCCATAGTTTTGCCATTTCTGGAATGCCATATAATTGGAATCATATAGTATGTAGCCATTTCAGATTCGCATCTTCCATTTAGTAATATGCACTGAAGTTTCTTCCATATCTTTTCATGGCTTGATAGCATGATAGCTTATTTCATTAGTCTTATCTTTTGCTTTCTATCCTACACCTGATTTTTATTACATGGCAATTTTTAAATTGTAAAACAGTTTATTTTTCCATTCACCTACTACAGTATACCAAAGTTGCTTCCAAGTTTTGACATTTATGAATAAAGTTGCTATAAACATCCATGTGCAGGTTTTTGTGTGGAGATAAGTTTTCAACTCTTTGGGTAAATACGAAGGAGTGCAGTTGCTGAATTACATGGTAAGAGTATGTTTATTTTTGTAAGAAACTTCCAAACTGTCTTCCAAAGTGTTCTGAATTTTGGTCAGCTACCAGATGTGTACTGGTATCTCATTGTGGTTTTAATTTACATTTTCTGAAGACATACGATGTGGAATATCTTTTCCTATGCTTACTGGCCATCTGAATATATTCTTGATAAGGTGTCTGTTAAGGTCTTTGGCTCATTTTTTAATCGGGTTTTTCATTGTAGTTGTTTTCTTAATGCTGAGTTTTTAGAGTTCCTTGTATATTTTGGGCAACAGTTCTTTATTAGGTATGTCTTTAGCAAATATTTTCTGCCAGTCTATGATTTTAATTCTCATTCTCTTGACATTGTCTTGTGCAGAACAGAAGTTTTTAATTTTAATGAAATTCCAGTTTATCAGTTTTTTTCTGTCATGGATTATGCCTTTAGTGTTATATCTAAGAAATCATTGCCATATCCAAGCTCATCTAGCTTTTCTCTTATGTTACCTTTCAGGAGTTTATAGTTTTTCATCTCACATTTATGTCTATAATCCATTTTGAGTTAATTTTCATGAAGGGTATAAGGTCTGAGTCTAGATT
>NW_011888824.1:303419-310275 GCF_000151845.1 Pteropus vampyrus
GAGTCTTATCAAGACTCTGGAAATTATTAATAGTTTATAAGAAATTTAAGAGAAGAAGGAATATATTAGATGACATTGTGGAGATGTAGTCAGCAAATTTGAGAGAGTAAAACTCAACTAGGTAAAAGATCTTGTTTCTTCAACAAACACAAGAAAGTGTTATAAAGAAGGAAACTTTAAATTAAAAGAAATTTAACAGACATAACACTAACAAGGAACTTATTTATAAAAAGGTGTGTGTGTGAAATAAACAGAGAAATGTGAACAATGAATCATTTCCTTGATGACAGCAAGTAACTGTTGTTAACACTTTTAAGTGTAATATGTATTATGGCTTTTTTAGAGAATTTTTGTCTTTAGGAAATACAAACTAAAATTTTTAGATAAAATAATAAATGTCTGACATCTGCTTCAAAATAATCTGGTTGTCCTGGGGTAGAAAGTGGATAGGAGTATAAATAAAACAAATTGTCTATATATTGATAATTATTGAGAATGAATAATAATCTCACTGGGTTTCTTAAACTATTCTCTCAACATTTGTGTATATTTGAAACTTTCCATAATAAAAAGTTAGAAAAAAAATTACTGAACGTCTAATTAGAACTTCCATGAAGGCCAGAATTATGTTTATTTCTTTATCCTTGCATACTTAGCATGCGAAGAGTAGTATCTCAATTACTGTAGAATTCATTAACAATATTTGCTAATTTATGCTTGAATCTTAAGAAATTTATACACGTGGAAATTTCTCGTGATGCCTCTGAGAAGTAGAGTGTACTATGCCTTAACAAAGTTTAGCAGAACAGGGCTGTAAAGATAAACTCAGTCTATTTAATGTGTTAATTTCTTCTGTGTCCCAATTACGCCTTGATTTAAATGATCCTTTCAATCCGAGGCTGTGAAAAATACGCTGACTATTAAAGAGGTCTCCCCAAAACTCTCCTACAGTCATTTTGAGAGCTACTTTTCCTGAACTTTCAAAATTCTGAGCAAGTTAATTGTAAAAACTTTTGTTTAGAAATTCAATATGAAAGATATTCTCTGTGCTGAGGGTAAAATAAAGTAAATCTTTGCTCCTCGAGAAGCTAAGCTCAGTGGTGTAGATGAGGACCTTACTGTCTGCACAGAAACCTACCCAAACGTGTCTGTGCTTGTGAGATAGTGGGGAGGTGATTTTTCTATCTTATCATCTAAAAACAAAGTTATTACATCTGAACTATAGTGGGATTATGGTTTATTTAAATCAGCACTGTGTTCACATTACATTATTTCAAGCTATATTGCCTGATATAGATGAAGGAAGGGTTTTATAGTTGATGACTTCTTGGCTTTGGCTGTGGTGCTTTCCTTAAAATTTTATCTGGTTTGATGAGCATAGTCATTTACTACATTAATGGCTTATCCGAAACACAGACCTAAATAGTGCTGAATATGCATTATTATTGTTTGTTTTTTTGTATGGTTTTATGCTTTTTTCTTTGTGCATGTGCATATGTATGTGTGGTTATTGTAAGGTTTTGCTTGTTTCATGTTTTGTCACTGTCTCAGGCAGAAATATATTCCAAATTAAGATATATTTTTGATTAATCATTTGGAAAATGGACTTCTGTTTTCTAAAGATTTATCCTAAATATTTTATTATGATATTATTACTATTTATGTTTTTTCTATAATCTAAATTTTTAGGATTAAATTTACAAATAGAAGATTATCCTTGAATTGTTTTTTAAAAAATTCAAAACCTAAGAACGTGATTATAACTTGGTCTAGCATGAGAATTTATGCCTCCAACTCATACACGGGACAGAATTTTATTAGTGTACAGTTTGTACTGTATGCTCTTACATTTCAGTCTGTCATGCCCTAAAAATGTGCTTTTTTATTTGGATAAGTAATATAAGTTAACCAATGGCTAAGGCTGTTTTATGCCCGATTTCCACTGTGTGGCTGGACAACTTTAGGGAATGTTTGATCGGTGTCAAACAAGGGCAGAAGTTTACCAGCCGTAGGTTCTTCAGCAGGATGTTTGGTGTTGGGTTCTGTCTCTCACTGAGAATTTCATTCTTACATGTGGTGTAAGTTTTTTACTTTACAAGTCCGGGCACCAATATTATTTTAGTCTACAGTACATTTTTTAAACATAGGTTTTAGTGGATTTGACAGTGTAACTTTTGAGAAGACTTTTAATAAACCCAGAAAGAGTTATATTAAAATAAAAAATAGTCAATAAAACAATAAGTATATAGTCAAAACAATGCATTCTCAGGTGATGTGGTTGGTTCTGTCACTGAGTAGCTCACTTTAAGATTCCCTAGCAGATACTAGTTCTTCTGCTCTTCATTGCCATGTAATTCACCCAAATTACAGGGTCCTACATACACACACACACACACACACACACACACACACACACCCCAAACCCTCTTTTGAAGCTATAGCAATGCAAAAATCCAATTAGAAAGCCTAAATGTGTCATGAAACAAACAATTCCATTGAGCAAGCTCAATACTATAAAAGAGGCAATATTGTAATTTTGATAGCGAGAAATTCTCATCTTTCTAGTACCTTTTGTTCTACGATGTTTAAAAATCTATCCATAGCCAAGTCTCTATATTATTATCATTTATAAACTTTGTTTTACACTATTTCATTTAACATAATTCATAGTTACATTAATTTTCTCTTTCTGAGTGATTTTTAGAATTTAGCATATTTAAAACAGTGATTTGAAATATACAGTACCCAGATATTCAAGCATTTTGTATCACATAAACAGTTTTATTTTTATTTTGACCTTATCTAATTTCCACCTTTATAATATACCCTTAGCTTAGCATTAGGATTTCCTCTAGTAATGGAAAATATTTTAAATTTAGAATTTTAGCTCTAGATTTTACATTTAGTTAGTAATCTGTATAAATAGTTTTAAAATGTAGCTTAAGCTGTATTAATAGTTTAAGAAATAAAATAATAAAACAATTCAGGCAAAAGTGTTTCCAAAAAGTTATTTATTGCATCATTCTTCATAAAAATACATAAAAGTCAGAATGGATGTGTATATTATGAAGGATAAAATACATACTCATCTATTATTCACAAAAGGTTTAAATAATGTAGATAAATGTTTATATGACAGTGATTGATAAAAACAGTATAAAAATTATAATATCAACTCTATTATGTTAATATAAACATGCATTAAAGGGTTTAGAATATTATTTATTTGTTTGATTATTTTTTTCTACTTACTTATGTTTTCTAAAATGGGAAAGTACTATGGCCATGCTACCCTGAACGAGCCCGAGCCTGTCTGATTTTGGAAGCTAAGCAGGATCGGACCTGGTTAGTACTTGGATAGGAGACCACCTTGGAAGATCAGGTGCTGTAGGTGTAAAAAAATAAAAAATAAGGGATTGTAAGCTGACAAGGTCCTTTCAATCTGTGAAGTCAATCAAGGGTTGCCTTGCCAAAAATAAAAATAAAATAAAATGGGAAAGTAAGAGTTTTATAAGTAGAAAAAATTAATATTATATTTTGAAAAACATTCTTGGATTTTTCCATTTTGAGAAACATCTGTTTAGATTCTTTCTAATCACTGAGCTTTTAGATGATATACACAGCTTGAGATAAATCTATTGTTCATCTTAAGAGTGAGTCAGTACTGACATTTGCCTAGCTATCCATTTCTACTTTGTTCTAGAAAAATAATGTTCTTTTTCTTCTCAATTTGCCATTTTTTTTTTCTGAGAGTCAAAATATTTATATGTAATGAAGAGGATGTAGGTTAAATACAAAGACAAAACAGGGTCAGTTCCATTAGATTGAAGATTTTTTGCAGTTAACCTGAATCCTCTCTCTCTGCCTTTTCTCTAGCTCTTTCTGGCTGGAGCTCTGCCTTAAGTCGAGAACAGTATCAACTCTACCTGTACTGAAGCATTTTATTATTTGTTAGAATTTCTCCCATTGTTTGGTCATTTGGGGCAGGAAGTCATTCCCAGTTAGAAAGAGGCAGAAGAAAGAGCAAAAATAATGTACTCTAAAAAGGACTGTACTTGGAAACTGCACATATGATGTTATTTTAAACCATCAAAAGCTGGGTTTGTCAGTGGCAGCCACATCTATCCCAGTGAGCATGTCATTGAAGAGAACCAGTATTTTAGGAGCCAGAAGCAGACTGTACAATTAAGGTTAGGTGAAAGGATTGGGTAATCCTGCAAGAGTCACTGTTACATAATACACCAGTTGCTGCCCAAGGATACGAGCGGTAACTGAATACTATAGCGGGAACTGTTAGCTTTGCTGCAGCCAAGGGTCACTTGCTATTTCCATTATAAACCTTGTTTTGTAGTTGGTTTATAACCCAGACAGTTTAATTCTCATCGGGCTGAAAACTGGCATTGAAATTAAAAGCCTAGAGGCACTTCCCCGTCCCCCACCTCCGCCTGCAAAAAAAGAGACCAGGGAGATCATCTAGCCCAACTTCTTTTTTACAGGTAAGAAGAGAGGCATATGGAGGACTGAGACATACATAAAATCACACACTCACCAATAGGCAGAACCAGACCTAAGACACAGGTTTTTCTGCCTTTCTGATGAGAAAAAAGCAAACCAAAACCAAACCTAGATTAACCTATGTTAACTTAATTTCTTTTTAATGTAGGGAAGCCAGAGGAAACAGATATGTTGACTCTCATATTCATCAGGGATCCCTCTTCAGGAGTTAAAGAGACGTGCCCAGGGAAACACAGCTTATTCAGTGGCAGGACAGGAAAAAACCTAAGCCAATTTTGTGACTATTTTGCATTTTTACATCTTTTTTTCCTCCAGTCATATCAATTGTCGATCCAATTGACTCATTTAATAGCCCAAAAGAACTTATTGCTAAACCATTGATAAATGGGGCACTAGTTTACTACATTCCCATGGTCATAAAATTAATCATAAACTGAATTGGAAAAGAAAGAAGGGTTATAAAGCCAGGATTATGTTTCTATAAAACCACAGTTGGCTGGAAAGTGAGTTCAATCAGTCAATCCAACAATCATTTTATTTCCATAATATTGAAAGAAAATTATTGTGGTGGGTTGTTTTTCTTTGATAAATTCCAATAATTATTTTGTCAATATGAAAGTAAAATTTATGTAAATGGAGTAAATGACATTTCCTTGTACTGTGTAATTATATCTAGGCGGCTGGAGCTAGAAATTATATATACATCTTGATTTCATGCATAGCTGCCTGTCCTGAAATCCAGCCCAGGAAGAACATTCTACATCATTATACCATGCCTCAGCATTTAAAAGTGACCCACTCTGCCAGACCTGGAAGAGCACCCTATCACCTCAACAGAGTGGGACTTTTTATAAGTTCATGCCTTAGAATCAGCATTCAGATTTCAAAACTTAGTTCTATACCCAGCATACAGTTAGTACTCCCCCCTCCTCTCTAGCTTCACGTCTTTGTTTATACATACCAAGATACCTGAAATTTTTTTGAATGTCTTTTTCCTCTTGTCGATGGTAGTTCCTCTGAGTACAGGAACCATGCATTGTTTCTTCTTCATATTTCCATTCCCTCTTTTACACGCCATTGTGCTTTACATCTGGCATATCCACAATCAAAAATTATATTATTTTTGATGTTATTTACTTGGAGATATACCTATGCAGAGTTTAGGATTATTGCGCTAACAGTCATCATCCCTCCTGTAGAAGAATCTGATGACATATTGAATTAAGCCCAATTTAAGAGGGGAGGAGGAGGAAAAAGGCTGAGAAGCCCTAGACTTTGACTTTTGATTACAAGTCAAAAATGAGTCAGACAATCGATTAGAATTCCCAAAGTATAGTTTGATAAACAACCCAAACAAGAAACTTTGTCCTTGTTTTTTATACATTTTTTCAATAATTTTGTGCTCATTTTCACCTTTATTTCCCAAATTAAGATGTCACATTATGAATATATTTTATTTATTTTATTTATACTTTCTGTCTCTGGTCTTTATTATTCTTTAAGTTTATGACATCGACAGCCTGAAATTCCAATAAACTAGGAAAATCGTACTGAGGAAGTGGGTGGTAATTGGCAAAAGGAAAGCAGAATATGGAGAGAATTAGTCAAAGGCTGTTGTAATAATTTGGCTCAGTTAGAGCCTTCATTTGTTTTGCATTTCTTGTCCAATGTATTATAACATTATTGGAGATGACTTCATAGGTCAAGTGTCAGTAAGAAACCTCATATTTTTATTTAGCATGAAGAGATCCAAATTTGCCAGGAAGTCAATATTTATCAGGGTCACTTCACTTAATATTTTTATTTTCTCCATAACCTAATCCCCATTTCTGGAGTTGACAAGTTTAGTCAGTGGTTTAGTTATTCTCATTTTGTTGGAAATGGTGTGTGCCACCAACCAAACTTCTTGTTGCTAGGAGTGCTTTTTTCACTGAATAGCATGTCTCTGTAGTTTAAAAACACAGGTATTAGTAGACTTCTTAGCATTGCTGTCAGGTTTCAGTGATGTTTGGGTTCCTATTTTAGGAGTTTGGGGCCATCCAGTAGAGCATTTATATTGTAGGAAGCACATGTCTTTATGAAAAATCCATGTGCAGACACTCAAATTACATAATAATGAAAACCTAAATGCATTATAGGGAGCTTGACATGCAAATGAAATTTTCTGTGCTATTTAGCTTCAAAACCATTAAAAAAATAAAATTGATTTGAGATTAAGTGAAAACTGTGGAGAATCCTTATTGTAAATCTGAACTCAAGTCAACCCTTCAAGAAACTGGAAAAACTGACCTATCTTCACAAACGACCATTATTTGTCTTTTGTGTATATCTATCCAAGCAT
>NW_011888824.1:312300-357661 GCF_000151845.1 Pteropus vampyrus
TCTTCAGAATAATGATACTCCTTTCCTCTAGGTGTAAGGAGCACGCTACTTATGTGAGGCTTTTATGTCCTGTTTCAGGGAAGAAGGTCAAGGAGAAGATCAGAGTGACCTTCCTGCTCTTGCCATTTTCTCAAACTCTTTTAGCTTAAAATACTCAATATGCCAAATGCCATATTTTGGGGTAGTGCGTCTTGAATGCCATACATTATTCTGAATCTTAGTATAAAATTAATCTTATTATTATTATATTATTCTCTTGTAGTCCTTATTACTTTGTTTCCAGGAATTTCAAATTTTCCTCTACCTAGATGTAAAAGTTCATAGTATTCTGATATTATCTTTTAAATCTCTGCTCTAGCTTATATTTTCCCTTCTATTACTAATTTTATTTATTTGGCTTGATCTCCTATTTATTTATTTATTTCTTAAACAATTCACCAGTACTTTGCTTATTTTGTACATTTTTTAAAAAATTTCTTTCCTTTTATGCATCTTTGGTTTTCCTTTGGGAGTAATTTCCTTTTATGCTGAAGAACATACCTTAGAAGTTTACTGAAATTCTGATGATGATGAAAACTCTCAGTTCTTACTTATATAAACATATTTTTATCTTGCCTTTATTATTGAAAAAGAGTTTGGCTGGTTACAAAATTCTAGGTTGACAATTTCATCATTTCACTGTGTCCCAACTTATATTGTTGCTATTTAGACACGAACCATTCAATTTTTTTGTTGTTTTTGAGATTTATTCTCTAAAACAACTTTTATGAGCTTCTCTTTGTCTCTGGGGTTCTAAAGCTTTAGTGGAAGGTGCATAGTTATTGCTTCCTTTTTATTTATCCCATTTGGTATACACTGTGCTTCCTCTGTCTCATTCTTACCTTTCAACATTTCTGGAAAATTCTTTGTCATTATCTTTTCAAAAGCTGGCTCTCCTACATAATCTCTATTCTCTTTGAAACTTTGATAAGGTCAAGCTTCTCTTATTCTATTTTCCCTATCTTTGAATCTCTCTTTAGTAATTTTAATTTTTTGTCTTTGTACTGTATTTTCAATATATTTTAATAAAGATACTTTCAGTTTACTTATTGACTCTTCATCTGCGTTAATTTGATCACCTCCTAAAATTTTAATTTATAGATTATATTTTCATTCTTAAGGTTGTATTTCGTGGAAATCTGCCTGCTAATTTAAAAAACATTTTACCTTTCATTTTAAAAATATTGTATACATATGTCTTACTTCTGATAATTCCAATATCTGCAGTCTTTGAGATTTATATCTATTATTCGCTGATTCTGTTGACTCTCACCAGTGACAGTTGGTTTCCTTTTGCTGTAATCTTTGATCAGAGATCATATTTTGACTGATATAAATAAATAAAAATCTTGAGGATTAACACAACAGTGAGGTCCTGTTTCTACCCTATTGGCTGAGTAGAAATTTGTGAATGATAATACTCATTGCTAACACAGACGTTTTTACGAGGGAAAAATTTGAATAGTTATTGCTCGTAAGAGTTGCCTATGTTAAATCACAAGGAGTCTTATAGACAAGATATGTAGTAATAGAAAGCTTAACAAATGTTCTTAGTGCATTTTTGATGCCACTAAATAATTTTACGCCCCTGCCACAGCAGTTATAGAAAAAAATTGTGAAGTCTTCAAGTGAGTTAATTATCACAAGACTGGCATATAACCTTAATCTCAAACAAAAAACATAATTAAAAATAAGTGAATGCAGTACTTTATAAGAAACATTAACAAAAGTACTTTCTTATTAAAAAAAAAAATTAACTGGGAATTACAAGTGAAAAGTCCTTAGACCAGAAATCAAATTTCACGATGAAAAGATATAGGCTAAGTGTAGACATATCTCAAATTTTATGGAAACAAATATGCAACTATTTCCTAGCCACGCTTTATCCGTTTGATGAGATATAACAGTTATATGAAAGCTTTCTCTTTTCAAACACTTATATCAACATGAGCTTTGGATAGACCAAAATCCTTAGTAGTTCTTTTCGTTGTTATAATTTAGTACTTGCTCAAAACCTGCTGAAATTGAATGCAATGCCTTGCTTACTGGCATGGAGCGCCTCTCTCCCTTAATGCCCTTTGATTTACTCTCTTTCCCTCTACCCTGACGTTGGCTGCTTTACGGACAGAACTCCCTGTCCTCAAAAGAGACCAAAGGTCATGCACACCAGTCTCATTATGCTGGGTAACTCTGTTGGATACAGCAGCCCAGGTCACTGTCTTACCTACTCCTGTTGGGGGTTGGGGGGAAGCGAGCACCCAGATTCAGTGAATGGAATTTGGACAGGGTTCACAGTGGCAAAAGTGTGACCTTGTAGGTTGAGGGATTTGGGGAAATTCAATGTACTGCTGTTGCTTTTTCTACATCTATATGTATTTCTTCATCTCAAATGTGCCAAGAGGATTCTCCCAACTCTGTAAAAGAGCTGCATGCAGAGAAATGTTAATGAGACACACCATCCTAGTGACACATTTGAGCTCAAGTTTCATTGAAAATTTTAGTAAGTTGAGGTCTCTAACAATGGGAAGCAGCCTCCTAGACCCTGAAGGACCCTTTAAGGTTTCAGACTCATTGCTATTTTGAAACCAGTTAAAAGCTTGCTATTGGGCTCTTGGCCAAGTTAAACACCTGACCCACAGAAGTTTTGTGACTCCATTTTTGGGGTGGGTCAATTGAGACTCAATGACTACCATGGTGGTAAAGCCCCAATAAGCCTCATTTATCAGGTGAAAATGACATATTCAAGAGCATAGTCAGCCTGGCCCCAGCAGCATCTCAGCTTGATATGAAACATGGCAGCTGTGGGAAATTTCATCTCCCATTCTGTATCCTGAAGTGACACCGTAGGTTCAATGGGGCCCTCAATTCACAGAGGTTCTCCTATCTGCTTGTTCTGGTTCACTGACAGTGAACATCCATGTATATTGTGTTTTGACCTAAGTATTTCAACTACTAGTAATTTAGAGGACAAGCATATTGTGTATGTAAAGTCATATTTGGAAAAACTGTTTGTTGCAACATTATTTTGGAAAGCAAATGACAAGGAACCACTAAGAATTTCTCATTTAGGAAACTGGACAGAGAAATTAATTGTTTCACACAAGTAATGGCAAATTATCTCAAAACATGACAAATAATATTAAAAAGTTTTGTTTTTATGGATGGTGAGTATTTCCTCAGTGTTATATAAAGTGTGAATAAAAGCATGTTTTGGTACCTTTTGCACTTATTGACCTGTTACATACAATTTAACAAATAAAGATGTGCTTGCTTAGCAAAGGCAACTTTAAGGCAAGACCCTTAGTCTCCTCCCTCAAACCCCTAACCCTCTGGTCTCACAAAAATATCACTCCTATGTTCTCCATACAAATTCTGGTTCAAGATTTATTATTATGTGAAAGTGAAAAGAGCTGAAAAATGTGAAATTTATCA
This sequence comes from Pteropus vampyrus, assembly GCF_000151845.1. Classification (NCBI taxonomy): domain Eukaryota; kingdom Metazoa; phylum Chordata; class Mammalia; order Chiroptera; family Pteropodidae; genus Pteropus; species Pteropus vampyrus. Next base: position 315,772 of record NW_011888824.1, read on the forward strand.
TTTTCATGTAAAAATAACATATATAAAGAAATTTGCATGGACTACCTCTGAAAGAAAACACAAGACCCAGTAATAGGGTTGCCTCTGAGAAGAGGACAGGGGAACCCTGAAAGTCTTTGGTGAAAATAAGACTTATTTTCATTGCTATATATAAATAATCATACTTAGGTTAAGAAGTATTACCTCGTCTACGGCCATGCTACCCTGAACAAGCCCGATCCCGTCTGATCTCAGAACCTAAGCAGGGTTGGGCCTGGTTAGTACTTGGATGGGAGACCACCTAGGAAGATCAGGTGTCTTAGGTTGTAAAAAATGAAAAAAATAAGGGATTGTAAGCTGTCAAGGTCCTTGTAATCTGTGAGGTCAACCAAAGTTTGCCTTGCCTAAAAGAAAAAGTATTATCTCTGGGTGCTGAAAATCCAAAAGACTATTTATTTACTGCCTGTTACTTATTTTGAATTATTGCTACAAGAACTTGAATTTATTCCAAGACAAAAATTGAAAATATTTTGAAAAGCATTATCTAGCAAGAATATGAGAGAAGAAATCTATATATTGGTAGTACAATCCTGAATATAAACCTGGATGCTGACATTAGAATAGGGAAGACATAAAAATGACACACAACTAGAAAGACAAATGACTGGCAAAGAAAATAAATCTAGATATAAAATTATCTATCAGAAAATTTCTCAGAATATACAACCAAATGGAAATTCAAAGACCAACACAATAATATCTTACTTTTATAATTTATTTTTTATGTCCTTTTAGATACAAGGATATGACCAAATCAAAGAAACAAACAGTATTGTAACAAGAAATTCTCAGTTCCATTCATTAAGTTTCAATAGCTGGATTTCTCCCAGAATCCTCTCTGGACTAGTCTCTGTCATTACCATACCATACAGACAGACAGATCTCTCTGGGGCTTTTGGCAGAGATTCTTTTATTCCCACGCACAGCACTTTGAAGGATTTGAGATGGAGAACACTGTGCAGTTGCCTTTGCACGTCTTCCAGACAGTGGAGAATGTGTTTGGGAGCAGCAGCTTGAAGTTCATCTTCTGGGGCCTGTGAAAATATCCGGGGTCTTTGTAGATTGGTGAACTGAAAGAAAAATAAAAATACTTTCAATCACTGGATTGGTATTATATACTACCAGTACTCTTCTAATGTTAATAGTAACCCATACAAACCAGTTTATAAAACTCCAAGCATGTAGGTAGACCATCTTTTAAGAAAACAGTACCTCTTAAAACAATTATTTTATTTCATCCTTCAGTTGTTGCTAATGGCAACAGAAAGAATGCAGTGAAGTGTCATAATAATCCTCCATTAAATCCCTAGTGTTTAAATTTTAATGCTATAATTCAAGAGCTGACAAAAGCCCATTGAGTGCATCTATGGGGTGGAAAACAGGCGGGCCCATTTTCTCAGGGGTGATGCTATAGCAACATGGAATGAATTTAGGGTCAGGGAACAAGCAGTCTTCATGCTTTGTTTGCATTTCCTGGCTAAAAGTGGAATCCAACATTATAAATTTTACCCAACTAAGTAGATATTTTGAGCAGCAGGAGGATAGCTCCTTTTGTCTTGCTATTTACGTTGAAGACAGAGAAGGTAGCAAAACCAGAATTGGAAGAAAGACGTGACAACAAATATATTATGACTCTCAAAGTGACCACTTTAGAAATCCCTAGAGCCCTCCTATGCTTGACACCCAGCCCCTCTCTCCTGAACAAATGATGCTTGAGAACATGCAAAACTATTACAATTCCCAAAATACCTTTTAAAAAGGAGACAAAGAAATCTGATCCATAGTCCCTGAATGTGATCCCTTTACAGTCATGCAAGACATGGCAAAGTAGGGCGTTGTTGATTACGTCTAGCTCTTTATAATGATACTTTTGTTTTAGCGGATGGATTTTTTTCTACTAGAATAAGCAAATACACCTGAAACACAATTGCCCATTGTGCAGCAAAAGGCAAAAACAAACAAAAAAACTTCTATCTAATTCCCAGAAGTTTATGCTGCCAACTTTTCTTTCCTTAGGCATCTGTGTTTTCACTTTTGATTTTAGCGTTGAACCTCAGCATAATTTAGTCAGTGTCCAATACGTAAAATACACCTTATCCAATAAGGTGTATTTAGTTACGAACTTTATTTCTATGCCTCACAATGTAAAAAATGAAGAATGTTAGCTTTTCAAGTTCTAAGCCATAGACAAACACATTTGTAAACCATGTAGCTCAAAGCCATTCCTGCTTTTCATCTTTTTCCAGGCCCTTACTGTCTCATCTCAACAATTAAAAATCCTTACCCCTGGCAACCTCTCATGATCTCTAGTACCTGCCTCTTGCAAATCATCCTAAATACAATGACAATATTAATCATCTTCTTAAAACAATAACAAAATTTCTCCCCTATAAAATTAAATTCATACTCCTACAGTTTAACTCTGCTATTATAAGTAAGCCAAACTGTGTTAACTTGTTCCATTCATTTATCTTGCTTATACTTGCCTCATAGTATATTTAGTTACTGGACCTTGCCTAGAAGTTTTCCTATCATTACTCTGTTCATTCTTCAAGCTCAGTTTAAATGTCACCTTTTCTAGGAAGTCTTCCAGAATCACTTGATCTAGAGAAGATTCTCTCTCTCTGTCTTTCTCTCTCTCTTTCTTTCTATTCCTAAGCTCACAAGGCATGTATAGAACTTATTTCTTTTAATAAACTATTTTCCCCTGAAGACAGGGACTATATTTTTAATTATTTTTCTTTCACTCATTTCACACTTGGAAAGAAATGGTTTTTGAAGAAAATATTCTCTAAGCCGCATTGTTTACTTGGTTTTGCTTAATAGGTACACCAAGTATAATATTATCTACAAAAAAAGCTAAGGAATAAAAAAATATTAATAAGTATTATGATCAGGAGTAAATACTTTAAGTGCAAGAATAATTTAGCATAAAAAGAAAAATAAAAGATAAGTTTGGTTATTCTATGTGAATAAACGACCCCAATATCTAAGTAGTTTACCATTATAATAATTAAATTTTTCTCATTACCCATCCAATGAACACTGGCAAAGAGATTCTGCTCATTATAGTCACTAAGGGATCCAGGCTGAGGAAAGCACCTTCTCTACACATGTTTATAAAATCACTGAGGCAGAGAAAGGGAACCTGGCGAAGTACACCACGCTGGCTTTGAGAATTTTTGTCCAGAAGTGATACACATCTGCATAAATAAAGCAAGTTACATGGCCAGCCTGACTTCCAGAGAATGAATAAGTGCAATCTTACATGTTTTTGGAAATGGAGACATTTTGAAATGTTTAGAGAATACCACTAGTGACTACTGCCCCATATTTTTTCCAAGAGTTGGAGAAAAACAAAAGCAATACATTTAAAAAAAATTACTTAAAAACAGAAAAATACTTAAAATTAGGAAGCTCCCTAAGGTTGATTGAAGATCTTTCAGTAAGGTTAGTAAACAGCTTCCCTCTGGTGAAATTTTAGATATTTTCCCCTTAAGATTAAAGACAAAAATGTTTATTATCATCGCTATTGATCAATGTACACTGCGAGTCATGGCCAAGACTATGAGATGCAAAAAAGAAAATGAAATATAAAGTTGGAAGAGAAAAAGCTGCCATTTCAAAAGGTACAATATGAAGTGTTGAAACTGCTTACCTTTTGGTCTTTCTATCAGAATTATTAATAATTATGAGCAAATTTACCATAAATATTACTTTAAAAATGAAAAGCAGAACATTAGTGAAATGTAGAATAACAGGAAATGAACTAATATTTGTGTAATTGGAGTCTTAGAAAGACAAGAGAGCATAAAGTAGAAAAATTATTTGAAGAAACATGGGTTGGAAATTTTCAAAACATTATAAAAAAAATCCATCCATAAATTCAAGAATTTAAGCAAATACCAAGCAGAGTTATTATATTATATTAAAATGCTGAAAGACAAACTTAAATAGAACATAAGGGAGCAAGAGGACATTAAATACACATTAAATACAGGAGTCAGCAATAAGAAGGCTGCCCTCTAATCAGAAACTGAAAATCAGAAGACAATGGAACAATATTTTTAAACTTATTAAAGAAAAATATAAAATCTGTCAAGCTAGTAAAGGATTCATCAGCAGATATGGACAAGAAATGCTAGAGGAAGTTCTTTTGGCTAAAGTTAAATCATATCAGATGAAAATCTGATTATACAACAACAACAAAGAAGATGAAATACAGTGATAAATTTTATGAAAATAAATTATACAAATTAGAAGGGATAAACTCCTTTGGAGAAAAACAAATCAAACTGACAAAAATGAAAGAAAAAATTGAATAGTCCTATTAAGTAAATAGAATTCGCAATTAAAAAGGTAGTCAAAATACAAACTTTCGTTTGTAAAATAAGTCATGGGGATGTACTGTACATGTATTACTGTTGTAAGTCATGTTCTCCAGAAAGTTAACTTCAAGTTGGAGCTTTGTATACAGAAAGTTTTGGGGGAATTGCTATCAAAACCAACACCTGCGTGGGATGGGAAGGAAGCAGAATTAGGCTAAGGGAGAAGTAACGAGAACTAAGGCAAGCCCAAGGGGAGCCCTAAAACTGGAATGGCCCTTTAAATATATACTGAGCTGGGGAAAGGGGACCAGGCCTTTGCACCCCACATCAACCAGTCTTGGGATGCATCTTGCCCTCTGGAGGAGAAGTAATCTGACTAATGTGGTTCTCTTCAGGGGATAGCAAACCCTAGAGAAGACTGACAGTTGAGAGCTCTCAGCCAGCAACACATGCAGCAGTTAAGAGAATTAGTCCTTCCTTCCTTCCTGGAAGGGGAGTCTGGGCAGTGTAGCAGCACATCCAGTATTGCCCACTCTTGCATGGCTTGGATCCCCTCGCTTCATCTAAGCCCTGAAAGTCATTTCTGCAGGACTCTGGTGGGTCTCTTTTTGGGTAAACTTGTTAGAGAAAAGTTAATGGGAAAAATTATAACTTTCACTGATGCAGGTGGGCTTGAAGCTCTAATTGTGGTGTCAGCATCTCTTTCCTCCACAGTCTATCCTAGATTCTCTTCTCCCACAACTAGTCCTGTACTGGTCTTGGTAGCTTAGCTGGTGGGATGACCCAAAGTCATTTCTCTGATTGTTTAAACCGCATCAAGCTCTACTCAGACTGTGTCTACTATACTTGTCCATTTACCATCAAAATTGGGCAAAGAGGTACTAAGAGATAACCAAGTACCAAACACATTCCTCCCTGTACCCAATGTATCATAATAGCCTTACTTCTGATGATCAGATCAACTGCCTCTATTGCTGTGGTGCTCCACTATCCTTGCCTGTTGGTCCCTTGGCATGAGAAGTATGAAGTGCACAGGCATAAATCATAGCATATATTTTGCTGGTGGGTGTTTCCTACATTAGGAACCAAGACCACTAAATACACAGAGATCAGAATTTTAGAAAAAGAAAACATAAACTCCCTATGGGTCATTTTACTTTCATCTCTTGGTTCTTGGCATCGTGAATCCTAACTTATGGGGCACAGTGCCATATAATGGTCATTTATTTGGGTATATACTGCTTACTGGATCCCCTATCCTTGAACGGTATCATTTTTGAGCTTATGCTCATCTGCGTCATCTATAAGCTATTCTATTGCTCTTCAATGCCAGCTGCTTTTGTATCAGTGGATCTCACTATCGTGAGCCCACTGTTGCACTTCTTTTGCTATAAAGAGACTTTTTTAGTCTAGGGTTTCTGAAGTATATTGACATTTGAGGCAAGATAATTCTTCGTTGTGGGGAGCTGTGTTAAGTACATTGTTGGATTTTTAACAGCAGCCCTGAACTCTAGCCACTAGATGTCAGTAGCATCCTCCTAGTTGGACAACCAAATTTGTCTCCAGACATTGCCATATGTCCCCTGGAGGGGAAATTGCCCCTGGTTAAGAACTATGCCCTTACTCTGATGTTATGTGAGATCTTATGGGGTTAGATTAAACTTTCTGCAATCCCATGGCTAATGGTGCTGTCTGAGGTGCTTCTGACGAGAAAGGCAAATCCAGACCTAGAATAGGTATAGATTCGAAAACTGTTAATCCAAAATGAATTGCTGCCTCTTCCAGGGTGCAAGGAGTCTAATACATTCTACTTGCCACCAGGTGGCTGGCTGGCTTCTTGAAGGGATAGGGCTATATTTGAAGATTAGCATTGACTTCTCTTGCCAACTGTTGGTCATTCAGCAGTAGCATAAGTTACACCAGCCCTAGTAAATGGGAGCTTATGTGGTTGGGTCTATGCATAGCCTCCATCCCTGACACCAGGGTTACTCTGTTCATTGTGCCCAGTATTCAAGCCCTGGGGTCTTTGATGACAGAGAGACGGCTGGTGCACCAGCTGACATTTTGTCTACTATAACTTGCTGGTTTAATGCCTATTGCAGGGCAGATGCTCTCTGGTGGCTATTAATATGCAATACAAAGATTTTCACACTTTGCGCTCACTCTCCTTAGTCCAAGCACATAACATGACCATAGACCTTCTTGTTCCTGATCTTCTCATTTTCTCTTTCCTAGCTATTAGCCACCCATGAATTTGCATAGACTTAAATCTTGAGCCATTCTCTTTCAACAAAAGAGGATGGTCAGTTATGCCACCTGGAGCTCTGCTTATTGGAAAGATTTTCCCCCACCACTGTGTTTCAAGGCCGCTATGGAGAGCAGATGTAGTGAAGCCCCAATCCATTTTCAGCTTGCACACATATACTGAGCTGATGGTTCATAAATCAGCTTTGTTCTTTTCCTCCTCTGACAGCTCTTATAAGGCATCCGCTATACAGCATAAGTAAAAGTTGTTAAGAGGTCTTGCTTGGTACCACCAAACAAGAAATGGAAGTTTGGGCCTCAAGATTGTGCTGCTTACTTGGGCCTTTTGGTGCTGCTTGTGCCTGATCCTGGATACACCATTTTCATCTTAAGACTTGGTGGGTCTGGTAGAGTGTATAATTTGACCTCTTTGGTTCCTATTTCCTCTTTTCTAAAATGAGAAGTTAAATAAAATAAACCATAACTTCTCTTCTAATTCTAGAATTATAAGAAGAAGCATAATTTTGTATTTTGAATGATGATAGAATGTTGGCAGCTGTAACGACTATGGATCCATTACATAGTCTTATCTATGAAAACCACAAATGCCACTTTTTATGACCATCCTGACCAATTACATCATCATTACTATGAGAAAACCAGTGTTGCTAAAGCCAATAAAAATCTCCTGTGCCTACAATGGCAACATTGTTTTAAGCGTTCGACACTCAGTTTCTTGTGCCAACTTGCACAAGCATCTACGCACTGAATTTATATTAAATGGTATATTTAGAATTATGGAATACAAGATTTCCATTGAAGAAACCTTAAAAATGAACTACCCAAGCTCACTAGCCACATCTAGCCTAATCTGTCAGAGGAAAAAGTCAGGTGCATTGGCCCTGCTTGGACCCTGGTGGTCTTGAATACTTCGGTGCACTTCAGTCAGGTCTGTAAGGAAAGAGAAGACTCAAGAATGGATTCCCTAACCAATCAGTGAGAGCCAATAAGCTAAGTCAGAGGTATTTTGAGTTGGGGGACTGTAAGGCGTGAGGATTTCTGCTTAATTTATTTGCAATGGGAAAACTAGTTTAAAATTAATTAAATGTACTATAAGAAAATATTGTAATTAAGCAGATTGTATTAGAGTTCTCTGGAGAAATAGAACCAATAGGATGTATATATATATACAGAAAGATATTTATTTTTTTAAAATGGATCATGTGATTATAGAGGCTGCCAAGTCCAAAATATGCAGTGTGGGCCGGCAGGCTCTAGATCCACAGCCCATGTTGCAGTTGCAGTCCAAGGGCCATCCGCTGCAGAATTCCCTCTTGCTTGGGGGAGCTCTCTTTTTTTATAGTCAAGCCTTCTGCTGATGGGATGAGGCCCATCCACATTATGAAGGGCAATCTGCTTTACTCAAGTCCACTGATTTAAATGTTAATCTCATCTAAAAACACCCTCATGGAAACATGGAGAATAATGTTTGACCATATACTTGGGCACTGTGGCCCAGCCAAGTTGACACATAAAATTAATCATCATACAGATTATAAAATAAATTAGCTTTAGAAGTGTTTTCAAAACAAATTTTTTTCAAGCCACATTATAATTAGATATTGCAGTGTGTATCATTTAGGCAATTTTTGGAAGGTTGGCTAAAATTTTGAAAGCCTCAAGTGACAGCAAATTAATGAAGGACTGCAAAAGCACAGTGATAGTTACTTCATTTCCTGATTTTAAAAGATATAACTCCTATTGCTAAAAATTGGTCTGTGAATACATTTTTTTAATATTTGAACTTGTGCAATAAAGTTTGCTCGCCACTAACTCAGTATATTTCCTCACTTTTTTTTAAGGTGAGAAAACTGAAAAATCTATGATATGGTGAAGATTTTAATGTTAATCTTTGTAACACTGATTTTTTTTCTCTAAAGGTTTATTTAAATAAGGTGAAAAATGAACATATTGTTATTATTTAATTTATTTATTTAACCTAAGTATAATGGGACCTTTTAATACCATTGCTAATACAAGATGTGCATTATATAGGGAAACTGTTCAACGTCCAGGCAATGCCAATACATGCATTACTCATATTCACCTCTTTCTGGTAACTTTTTGTAAGACATTTAGAACATGATTAAGGTTTAGCTCTCATTTTACTTGTTTTTGATATCTGATTAAAGAAAAAAACACAAGTGACAATATACACTTAAATACACTCTTAAAACTACTTAAAACTTCTTGAATGGTATCTAAGTTTTACCTACACATAATTGTCCTCAAAATTGTGCTGCTAACAAATATTAGTAATTGGAAAATTATTGTAAAAATGATTTCAGCATGCTTATTTTCTACAAAAATATGTAATTCTCTGCACAATGTTCAAAGTACTAGTTCTAGTTCAGCAAACATGATTTACCTACCATATATGTCTTTTCATTAACATTAAAAAATTATAGATAGAAGTAGTACATGTTTGTTGAAACAATATTCAAATAGTAGAGGAGCATATGAAATAAAAAGAGATAACAGCAATTCCCTCGCCCTTAAAATCAGGAATTCATATTGATCTGCCTCTTCTTTCATACTTCCTTATATGCACTGTAAGCACTTTATAACTATATATTATTTTCTGATAAAACACTAGAACCGTACTATACATACTATTTTGTAACCTGTTTTTTTCCTGGTCAAAAAAAGATGATGAATATTCATCCATGTCTATACATTCAGACAATAATTTATTCTTTATAATAACTGTATAATATGCTATAGTGTGAATATAATATAATTTGTCTAATCATTCCACCATTGATTATTTCTAGGTATTCATTACCATAAATGGTGCTACAATAAACATACTTGTCTATCCTTGCACACTTACATGATTGTTTCTTTAGACAGGATTTCTACGAAAGCCACAAATGAGCCAAAGGATATGAAAATTTTACATTTTGTTATTTACTACTTAATTTCTCACCAAATAATCTGTAGTAATACTCCCACCTACTGTGTATGAGAGTGCCTCTTTCCCGACTAGTGTTGAAAAGTATACATCTTTTAATGTGGTTAGAATAAAGAAAATATTGTTCCCAATTGAAACATTTTTAATGTTATATGACACCACAATACAATAGTAATTATTTTTAAAAATCCAAATTTTAAATAATTAATTACAATAATTCTCTTTTTATCATCCATGTTATTTTATTTCCATGTAGGATCAGTATGTACTCATCCTATTTTATCATATATAATATGAGCCTGTAAAACTCATACTTCCTAATAATCTGAATCTATATTGCCTGTCTTTAAAATTGTCTTTTTGTAATTTCACTCCAGCATTAAATTTAATGGCTGATTCCATACAACGGTCAATTAATGAATCAAAAATCTCCCAATGCCAAGATAATAGTAGGCTTATCGTGGTAATCGCAGACTCCACTAGAATTTTTTTTTTTTAATAAAAAGCTTACCATATTACAGGTAGCTTCTGTAAGAAACTACTAGATACTATTCATTAGATTCTTGTCACATTAGAAGTTCATTTAATAGAAACATAGCAACACTGCAAATGTTTTCAAATATAGTCAAAATATAACATTTACTATCAAGTGACATAATAAACATGCTTTGTGAAAAAAGTATACTACAATAATTTATATAATCATAAATTATTCTGATTATATAATGATTGAATACAAATCCAGAAACCATCACTGCATCATCTCAGACTGCTAATGACTTTTACAAATGGCATTGAAAGAATTTCTCTAATATAGGATGGGAGAAGTAACCGACAGCAAGAAATTACATGACCTTAAATGGAAATTATCTTAACCCTAAACATCTCCAGGTAACATAATTTTCACTCTGAAACTTGAAAATAAATAATTTTTTGATGCTGTAAACCCTGATATTGATGACTTTTGCTAGACATTTAAAGAAAATTAACCTTTAATTTTTGGATACACATTCACAGGCAGTCATGAGGTCCTATGTACTCTTAACCCAGTTTCTCTCCAATGGTAACATCTTGCGAAACTTTAGTACAGTATCACAACCAGAATATTGATAGGGACACATTAAAGATGCAGCACACCTCCATCACTGCAAAGATCTCTCATAGCCCTTTTATAGCCACCCACTTCCCTCCTGTCCTATTTCTCCTTCCATCAATTCTTAACCCCTGACAAGTACTAATCTGTTCTCCATTTTTAGTTTTGTCATTTTGAGAATGTTATAAAAATGGAACCATATAGTATGTAATTTGGGGGGATTGGCATTTTTAATGCAACATAATTCTTTGGAGGTTCATTCAAATTGTTGTGTGTATCCATAGTTCATTTCTCATTATCACACGGTTGTATCATACAAATATATCGGTATATTTAACCATTTATCCATTAAAGAGCATCTGGGTTCCCTTCCTGTTCTGGGAGATTTGTGTTTTACATTTAGGTTTATGATCTATTTTGAGTTAATTTTTATGAAGAGTGGTAAGGTCTATGTCTAGATTCATTTTTTGCATGTGGATATGTAGCCGTTCCAGCACATTTGTTGAAAACACCATAAATGCTCCATTGTATTGCCTTTATTCTTTTGTCAAAGATCAGTTGACTTATTTATGTGGGTCTACTTCCAGGCCCTCTATTCTCTTCAATTGATCTACTTGTCTATTCTTTTGTTAATGCCACACTGTCTTGATTACTGTATCTTTACAGTAAACCTTGAAGTTGAGTAGTATCAATCCTCTGACTTGTTCTTCTCTTTCAGTACTGTGTTGGCTTTTCTGCTTTTTTTTTTTTCTTTTTTTGCCTTTCCATATGAACTTTAGATTCACTTTGTTGATATCCACAAAATAACTTGCAGAGATTTTAATTAGGATTGCACTGAATGTATAGATCAAGTTGGGAAAAACTGACATCTTGACAATATTGAGTCTTCTTGTCTGTGAACATGGACTATCTCTCCATTTATTTAGTTCTTTTTAAAAATTTCTTTCATCAGAGCTTTGTCATTTTCCTCACATAGCTCTTGTACATAATTTGTTAAATTATTACCTAAGTATTTTACTTTTGGGGGTATTATGATCTGTATGGATCTTATTTCCTTTTCTTGCCATATTGCATTGACTAGAACTTCCAACGCTATTTGAATAGAGCAGTGAGACTGGAAATCCTTGGCTTGTTCCTGATCTTAAGTGGAAGTATTCAGTCTTTCATTTAAATATTATTTATTTCATTAAATATTAAATATATCTTTGCTGTAAGGTTTTTTTTGGTTTTGTTTTTTTTAGATGCTCTTTAACAAGCTGAGGAGACTCCTCAGTTCCTAATTTTCTGAAAATTTTTATCACAAATGGCTACTGAATTTTTGTTAAATGCATTTTCTGTATCAATCAATACCATCGTGTGATTGATTTAGCCTGTTAATATGACAAGTTACATTACTGATTCTTAAATAGTAAACTGACCTTACATCCCTGAAATAAACCCTGCTTTGTCGTGATATGTAATTCTATATATATGTTACTGAATTCTATTAGCTTATATTTTGTTAAGAATATTTACTTTTATATTCATGAGTGTTATTAGTCTGTACTTTTTCTTTTTGTACTATTTTTGTCTTGTTTTGATATCAAGGTAATATTAGCTTTATTAGGCTAATTGGTAAATTTTTTCTCCTAGTCTATTTTCTTGAAACTATTGTAATTAGTGTTAACTGTTCATTAAGTATTTGTATAATTAGTTTTAAAATTATAAATGTAAATTTTAAATAATTTTAGGCATATTCCGATTCTAAGTATCTATTTCATGTTGGGTGAGTTTTGGTAGCTTGTGCTTTTTGAAGATATGGTCCACTAATTCTAAGTTATCAAACTTAAGTGTGTAGATTACTGATTTGAGTCATTTCCTCATTTCTAACATAAACATGTAGTGTTATAAATTTCCCCCTCAGAGTTGCATCAAGTATGTGCCATAAATTTTGATATGTTGTATTTTAATTTTTACTCAATTCAATGTATTTTTTATTTGCCTTGAGACTTCCTCTTTGACCCATGGTTTCAAATGTGTTGTTTAGTTTCCAAGTGGTTGGAGGTTTTCCTGTTATCTTTTTGCTATTTGTATCTAGTTTGATTCCAGTGTGGTCAGACACCACACTTGGTGTAATTTCAATTATTTTAAATTTGTTGTAGTTTGTTTTATTTCCCAGAATATAATCTATTTCAGTGCACATTCCATGTGTCATCCAGAAAAATGTGTATTCTGTTGTTGATAGTAGTGTATGCTATAAATGTCAATTCAAGCCTGTGGGTTGATGATGTTGCTGAGTTCTATATACCCTTGCTGATTTTTTGTCTAGTTGTTCCATCAATTGCTGAGAGAGGGGTGCTGAAATCTTTAACTATAGCTGTGGACTAATTTATTTCTCTATTCAGTTCTATCGGTTTTTGCTTCACGTGTTTCACGCATTTGTTGCTCTTATTTTTTGGTGCATACACATTTAGGATTGCTATGTCCTCTTGGTGGATTAAACTTTTAACATTATGCAATGTCCCTCTATATCTCTGGTAATTTTATTTGCTTCAGTTTTTCTTCTTCTGACCCCACTCTGGCAGGTTGAGTGTGGGCATCACCTTATTACTATTAGATGTAAGTTTGTGGTTTCCTTCTCAGCATCTGTTGACTGGTGAAAAGAGATAGAGCTCCTCATTATTGCTTGGTGTGGGAGAAAAATTCAGGATCCCCACTAGGTATCCTCTGATACCACCCTGGCTGGTAGATACAGTAGTGAATCCTACTGCTTCCCATGTGACACCACAGGGCTAGGAATGAACACTTTACTGCTGGCTAGTATTAAAAGATTTGACACTCCACTAGGCTTCCTCTGACAATATCTTGGTGTTAGAAGGCACTCCTTATAGCCTGGTGAGAGTGGAAGTCTAGACTTCTTTGTCAGCCTTTGCTGGTACAGGTGGGAGTGAGACCATGCATGGTTTTCCTGTGACATTTAGCTGAAATAGAGCAGCTACTATCTAAAATTTTCTGCCTTGCTAGACTGCCCCATTCTTGGTCCTTTAGCTGAGAAGAACAGACTTTTGTTGGCGCTTTTTTGGTCTATATACATTTGTGTTTCTGGGTTGACAGTTTCTTTAGCTCCAAGTCTGGGATTTATGAGGCAAAAAGAAAATACAGGGAACTCACTACTTTGTTATTTTTTGGGTCCTGAGGTCTTCAGTCAGTCTACCTTCTTCTTTCACCTTTCATAGTCTTCTTATGCTTGTTTTGCATACAATGATTAAGATTTTCACTTGTCCACAGCAGGAGGAATAAGAAAAAGCATGTCTATTCTTTATTCTCTCAAGTGGGAGTCCCCTCTTACTGACATTTTTTATTTTAAAGAGATCAGCTCCACTGACTTCATTTCTTGAATATAAAATTATACACGCACACACATATATGTGTGTGTATATATATATATATATACACACCCATTAGGATAAAAAGGATGTAAATTGTCTTAGTTACAATCAAGTTTAGTCTGTTGTCTTTGGAAGCATTCTAGTGGGTCAGTGATGCACAAGCTCTCTACACCCATACATATATAACATAATAATATGGCAAATTCAGCCAATATATGAGATGCACATTATCATTTAACTCTTTAGGAAATGATTTTCAGGAGAAAATAAAAGAAAAACAGAACATATTTCATTTGTGAAATTTATAAGGGACTGAATGGTGGATGGGGAGAACCCAGCACTTAAGACCAACCACAACAACAGCCTTTGGGAAAGGGCTTTCTGCCCCCAAAATCCTCTAGCTTGTTCACCTGGGAAACACAAAAGTTCCATTCTGGGGTGACAATACTTTAAAATACATATATTGAATACCTTTATATAAACTTGGACCAATTTTAATAGCAAGAATATGTCTTCATTAATATCAGAAAGCAACCCTGAGCACAAGAAGAAACAAACTAAAAATCCTAGACTATTTCCACATTTTTTTCTGTTAAAAATATTTCCTAATTTTACAATTGTTCTATTATAACAGAGTACAGAGTTTTAAGAAATATATCTGGGAGAATACTTGAAATTGAAAGAATTCTGTTTGTTTTAAATTTTGAAAGAGCAGTTACTATTTATTAAAAGAAAATAGCTTGATTCTTCAAGATATCTAAATGACTTTGTAACAAGCTGCAAAACTGAAATAATTTTGACAAATAAATTGTTGTTTGATTTGATTCTGAGTCTCAATTGTTAAATTGAACTGGGCCTGTACATTCAATATTGTGCTTTGAAATGACAATGTGGCCCTGATAAAAGGGAGGGATGAAGGAAAGAAAGTAGAGATTAAGGAAGGAGAGAACAAAAGGAAAGTAGCAGAAAGGCAGAAGGGAAGGGAAGGGAAGGGTCAAATATTTCAAATTAGAAACTTGCAGGGAAAGGCCATTATTTTACTTTGGAGATGTACGCTTCCTAATGGATTGAGTGGTAAGCCCATAACCTAAGCTGGATCAATCAGTTAATTATATATAATAGAAATATGAAATAGAAATATGAAAAACTTTAATTAGATACAATAAAGCAACAATATTTTTGCACCTAAAATTTTGTTCATTAGCCTCATTCAACAGACATTTATGGTCTATAATCATCTTGAAAAAACTCATATGAACCTCTAGACCGAGTGATGTCAATGGCCTTTCAAAGTTCCCACCGGCATTAACCTGAAAATGCCCACGTTTCCCTATGACAACTAAGATTATAGTTCCATACAGATTCCAATATCCATAAGGATGTTTATTGCTTAAAAATTTACTTTATTCAACCAGAGTGGTCAAGACAAATGTCCTCTTAAAACAGTTAAGGTAACTGGTCTGCCTTAAATGGCACAGGATGGAATTCCACAGACAAACCACTGTCAGAACTCTCCACTGGATCATTTAAACAGGTAGGCCGTTCATGAGACTTGTGTACAATTTGCACTATGTTGCAGGGGAATGTTTGTGGTCTCCTGTATACTATTTTATAATATTTTTCAAAAAACTACTAAGAAATTATATCTACAGAAGGTATTACTTGAAGGTACCAGAAGGCATCATGATGCCTTTGATTAGAGGGAAAAATATTTCTTTTGAAAGAGATTAAGGAATAGAATAACATGCAACTTCTAATGGATTAAAGGCACATTCTACAGTTTAGAACCAGAGTTTACATTACAATGAAAAATTCTGGACATTTTCATGGTTTTATTTTAGAACTAAGTAGACTGAACATGGTGATGTAAAAAGTTGGGTTGGAAGAAAATGTACTCAGTTATCTGGTAAATAATTTCACATAAGGTATTTGCTATGATGAATTAATGCCAACCACAGCCTGAGGATTTAAAGCAATATACAACAGTTAGAGAAATGTGCCTCTGCATGAGAAAACTTAACACACAGAAACTCATAAAAGCAATGGTTCCAAATCGATCTTTGTTTTCATTGTCCTATCAGTACCAAATCAAGCAGAGCAATCACCTAACCCGTGCTAGATCCAGCCATTTTTGAATCATCAAGGCAAATGTTTCTATCTGAAATATCACTTCAAAGCGAAATATGTGACTTGTAACATCTATCAATACAAATACATTTCTAAAAAGCTATCCAGTTCCCTATATAACATAATGGGAAGAGAAAAGAAATAAATTTTCTAAGAATCATAAGAATAAGGCATGAAATGAGATATAATCTCCAGATAATAGTATTTTTTTGGACCATAAAAATTCCAGCATGAAGCCCTCATTACTAGATGATAAAAAATAGTATCAGAACTCAGATCCCTGAAAACTTGTTTTGCTTAATACACTGTCCCTTCAAACTAAATATATAAATCAATAATACAGAAATACAATCATAAAAATGCCCAGTTTAGAAAAGTGGCAAAGTTTTATTAAAAATACCATAGTCTCTAAACAAAAAAGATAATGACTATTAACAGTTTGCTGGTATGTTTTTCCTGATTTACTTTTCTATTCTAGCTTTAAAAGAAATCATAGTTGTACTAATGTAGCATCTATAATTTTAGAACCTTCTTTTCCATTTAATTTTATAATAAACACATTCCACAGTTTCAAAATTTTTGTAAATATGCCTGGGTGGTGTTTCATTGAATTGGATGTTCCATAGTTTAGAAAATGGTTTCTATTTTTAGTCTAATTTTTAGTGAAGTCCCTCCAGGCTTAAATATTTTTCACTGATGCTGGAAAATAAAATCATTTTGCTTTGCATTTCTTGTGACTTTAGGAGTGCAGTGTTAATTCTAGTTAAACTCAATCTTTCTCAAGAAGAATCTTAAGAAGAAAACCTCAATGGCAAAGTGTGAACAAGTAAAAGAATTTCCAATAATGGGAAAAGAGTAAGTCCTATGATGCTGCAATTCTCAGAGCCAAGGAATAAGCTTTGGATATTTTGGGATTGGTTTGTCCAAATATCGGATTTGAGGAAGTCTTCAGGTTCACATTTTTCCTGGATTAGCCTGTCTTTGACTCTTTATCCTTATATAGAAATGGCTGGACTGGTCACATTTTAAAAAGAAATGGAGAAAAGATTTTTCGGGCCAAATCAAATTTTATGTTTCTCCTAAATTATTTTCAGATGCAAGAAAAAGCAAACCACACAGAAGAACTGCACACTGCAATGAAGTTGGAATGCAAGTCTTCATCAGAAGGGAGGGAACAAATTTTGGATAATTCAACCACAAAATATGTGAACCACAAACAAGTGTAAATAACAGGTAGACACAACACATACACGTACACACACACACACACACACACACACACACACACACACAGATCTGCCCTTTCCCGAGGAATTTTCATTAATGTAGTTTTTTAAAAAAGCTTATTAACATCCCAGTAAAAGTATATAAAAATTTCATGTCTCTTTCTATGTTTAAATGCTTGGCTTTACAAATAATGTGAATAGTTGGAAAAAAAACAAACAAAAAAGCCAAAAAAGTATAAAAAATAAAACCCATGGAAGTAAGTTTTTAATGATCAGGCCATACATAGCCAATTACAGTTGAAAATGAATTACTATTCTTCAAATCTTCCTCTAGGACCCAGTCCCCAAATTGTTCCCTAAAATATAGGAGTTTTTAGAATGAATTGCTTTTTTTTCCCTTTATCATATAGGTTCATTTGTGCAGAGGACAGAAAATGTCTACTGAATAAAGCAAATTTAGGAATAAAGACACCCATTAGGTTGTCTTTCTCTTGGATGCAAACAACTCAAAGCTAGGCAATTAAAGCACAGTGCTTTAATATTAAATTGTAGTCTCTCTGACAGTTGCCATAAATTAAAAAAAAAATCTAGTTATGCAAAAATTATAGATTTTAATATTTTGACTTTTTAATTTTCTCAGATAATTAGCATTTTCATTGGGCTATGCAATCTCTTTTAGACACCTTTATAATAAAATTAGAAATTTAACATGATTTCCAAGTTCCTTGGGGAACTAGTAATGCCATATATTTCTGAAGTTTTCAGAGGCTATAAGATTAGATGATTGGCTCCATTCATTTCTTCTTTATTCTTTCATTGCCTTTTGTGTGTCAGGTACTAAGTTAGATTTAAGGATTTCTACAAGCATAACATAGCACATATCTTTGAAGAGTGTTCATTTGTTTAGTTGTAAACAGATTATTAAAAAGATGATTAAGGACTTTTTCTTTTTTTGAAAATATGGTGGTATAGTTGTCCAGAAAAACTCTTCCAGAAAATAATACCTACAAATACTGAATAAATTTTTGTAAAAGAATACATATTTTTTTTAATTACTTACCTTAGCTAATAAGAAAGTCAAGAAAATCTTGAAGGGCAGATGGCAAGAAGATGTGACTAGAGAGAAAGTTTGTCCAAAGTCACCGTTTGTCCGGAGGGTGTCTGCCACACCTTGTGGGCCAGAGCTGCACAGGCAGAGCAGAGACAAAGCCTGGAATCTGTTTAAGAGGAGATATAAGAGCAAAGAGACAACATTAAACCAAAGCTCCCAAAAGGTGACATCTTAGTAGATGAACTAGGGAAGAACATTCTCACAAGAAGATTAAAGCCAATACAAGCAACTATAGATGACAATCGCCAAAATTCAAACTCAAAATGTTGCAGATTTTGGAAAGACACATACAGACTGTGAAATAAATATCAGCCATGGGTTTAAAGAAAAGCAAGACAATATCAAGATTATGAAGATGGACAAGAGATTTTTCAAAAATCACTAGACAGCTTTTAAAAAATGAACCAAATGATAAATTTGGAGATAAAGGCATTACCTAGAATATAGTAGAGGGACAAAGAGATTAAACATATGAAAGATAGTTAAGCAAAACAGATGGTAGAGAAGGTAATTGAAGTTTCAGAAAGAGGGAGGGAAGGAGAGAGAGAGAGAAAGACAGAGGTAGAGACAGAGACAGAGACAGAGACAGAAAGAATGAGAATAGGGGGGAAAAAGCCCTCCTAGACACACTGCGATGAAACAGCATAACATCAAAGACAAAAAAGAATATCTTAAAAGAGAGACAAGATAAAATAACTTCAAACAAATGAAAATTAAACTGAAGCAGATGTCTCAACAACAACGTTGAAATCCAGAATAATGTTTTCAAAACTCTGAAGGAAAATAAATGTCAACCTACAATTTTAGAGTCAGTAAAACTATCTTTTGAGAAGGAGGATGAGATAAAAACAACTTTGTGTTCCCTGGAAAAAAACATTTAAAATACAGAATACTGAAATTTGAAACATAATCCAAATTATAAAAATAATCTTTTACTTTAGTTTCTGTTCTATAATTTACAACAAATGTCCCTATTTTTTCCTCATTCGAGCCATATTAATGTGGTAATGCTGTTGCCCCAAATAAGTTTTTTTCCAAAATTGTAAAAGCAAGTTTTATTAATTAACTTTTAAAATGACAAAAATAATATGTAATCAATCCAGCTGACCTAAAACATGGAAAAGTATACAGAGGAGGAAGAAACCCAAATCATCCGATATCTCATTTCTCAAAGGTAACCACTGTTATTATTTCGTTCCAAAATCTTCCTATAATTTTCCATACATATGTCTTTTTATAGTATACTTTTCCCTTAAAAATATATCATAATCATATTATTATTCCAATCATTTTTTCCTATCATAATTTTTTAATGTGTAGATAGCCTTTCATTCTATGAATGTTGCTTAATCATTAAAGCACTTACTAGTTAGCTACTGTGATAGTCTGGATTATAGTACAGCAAATATTTATATACCCTTCCGCGCCCCCCCTCCCCCCACACACACACATTGTACGTGACTTTTTAATTCTACTCATGTTGAGTTTGGCCATGGAACTTATTTTGGCCAATGAAAGTTAATAAATTTTATACAAGAAGAGATGTTCATTTGCTTGCCCAAATTAGTTCTACTCTAATGTTTTGATGACTCATCACAGGTCGCTGCTGTCCTTTCAGCTTAGGCCTCCAAATAAGCACACATGGAATGAATCTGAACTTATACTGGACCTTGGAGCCAAGTCCCACCACGTCCCAGTCAAGTCTAGTCTAAATCAGTCAATCTCAGTTGATTTGCAGACACATGGGCATTAGAATAAATGCTTGCTGTTGCAAATCACTGTGTTTGGAGATGGTTTGTTACATGTATTCTTGTGACAACAGGTGATAAATACAATCGGAATTGGACACCGAAGTCATTTTCCAGTTTTGCATTTACAAACAGTGCTTGATTAAACATGTCACTATAGCTTTTAAAGAAAATATCTTATTCCTTTCTTACAGAGGAAGAATCTAAGGTGTGGTTTAAGTATGTCACCCAATGGCACACAGCTATTAAGTGGTAAAACCATAATTTGCATCTGGGTCTGTCTGATGCCAAAGCCCATGTTCTTCATAACATACTAAATTTCCTGTCACTGAAATATGTTTTTTCTCTTGGGTAAATACATATGAAAATAAGCTTGGTGTTTTATAATAGCACAGAATAGCTTTGACTGGCAATGTAAGTATTAACTGCTTTTTTGTCTCATTTTTATTTAAAATCAAATACTGCATTGAATTCTTCTTATATGAAGCACTAAACTCTTTATATCTATTGTTTAAGGAAACTTTAGCTTGATAGAATGTTTTTCCTTAAAGCAGACATGAAATCAGACCATAATGTGTAACAGAAATTGTAGGTTCAATATGAGAATGAACACCTTGCTAAAATTTTCATTTCTTGGTTCCCTTTTTAAAATAGGCATGTTTTTCATAAACCGACATCACTGTCAGTTTATTCACACTTTCACAAATATACATAGTGATATAATACTTGAAAGAGTGTGCAGTACTTTCATACTTTTTATTAGAGTCAGTAATGTTCACATTATTCGTGTGAGACAGCATCATAAGGGAGTAACATATACCCTGGGAACTAACAGGCATAGAAATTAGTAGCTGTCAGAGGAACCCCATGTCCTGCTTATGTTTGATAAGTTAAGCGTGTCTGATTTTGGAATGGTCTTGTTATGTAAAATTTCCCAGGAAAGAGAGACCAGAGGACGAGGCTGACAATTCTATCGTTACATTAGTAGTTTATTAAGGGAACTTACATAGGAAGCACACGCCTGGATGGAGTAAGATGATACTGGCATCCTCTGTGCCAGGGGGCAGGAGCTATGGGGTTATATAGGACAGTGGAGGATGAATAGGAGTACTGGGGGATGATCCACCCCAAATAAGGAGAAAATAGATACTATGCTTACCCACCTATTATGCTTGACGGGGGTGGGACAACAGCCTGTTCCAGGAACCAGTATGCTATGGGGCATAGGAGAGGATTCTATCAGATAGTCTCTGAGGGTATTTAGGAGACACAATCTCTGTTCTGCCCTGGGTCTAGCTGACAGATCTGACAGTGCTCAGGCAGCAGTCACATCATTGAATAGCCTTTCCTCCACAGGTCTATTCAGAACTAAGGGTATGTCGTAAATCAACAGAATTCCATTCATTTCTCTATGTTCAGCAGAACTTGACATCATGTAGCTCAAAATAAAATGAATTTAGTTGGAATAATTTCAGTAAGTCAAAAAGCACTATCCTTATGAGCTCTCTGTACAGAAGATACAAATCTTTTTTGATGGTGAGGTCTATATATATTATTGTCAAAGGGAGGGATTATGGCACTGGAGATCAATTTGCAAATACAACCATTTCTGTACATGACTCTTACATTACCTGACTCTCTCTATATACATATAGTATTTTGATTAGTTGTGTTCTGTCTCACAAAGAGAGGCCAACTTAACTAATTGAAAAATACAGATCATCTTTGTCTTTCACAGGCAAAATCACCTTCAATAAAAACAGCTTACTTTCAAAACTTAACTTATATTTAAGTGCACACCCCATATCTTTGAGCATGATGATGACGCAAGATGGAATGAAATGTAAAATGAAAAAGGTGAAAACAAAGTTCTGAAAGCTAGAAAGGATGGAGTGATTCTCAATTTGGATCTTTCAGATAAACTTAATTATATCTTTTTCAATAGTATTAAAGTACAGAGAAGTAGTGATACTGGGTTGGGGCAGCACTGGAAATTCAGAATAAAGGTATGATGTTAAGTGATAAATCCAGTTTAGAGAACATCTAGAATCCCAAGAGAATTATGAGTTAATACAGGGAAAGTAGATTGGGTGTCCATGATGGATGATTTTATACATATATGTGTATGATTATATGTATGTGTGTATATATACATCTATATCTATATATCTACTGAGCTGAAAGTGTATCTTTCCATATAACACTTAAAACACAATCATGAAGGCTTATGCTTATGCAACAAAAATTTTCTGAATTTATTTTTTTTCCAGAGCAAGGTTATGCTTTGCCTCATGCATGCCAATGCTATGACAGAGCATTAATTGGCACCAGTGAAATGGGGCATCGGTATCTTTGCCTTCAGGCTCCTCACACAAACATTCTCCATTAAAGAGTTCATTTCATGAGCATCTCCTGCCATATTAACCTTATTTGCTCTAATATATTAGGGACATGTGGGGCCAATGTGGGGTTTGCAGACATATCCAACTCCTCCCCGAGAAAGCTCAGGCGAAGGGTGTAAGCCTGGGTCATGATCAACTATTTCTCAAGCCCTAGGAACTGCTTAAAAACCATAATTTACTCACTGAGCATCCAAGACCATAGATGTCTGTGGCATTTCCCTTCACCCCAGGGATTCTCAGATCTTCTTGGTCCACAAATTGTTTGTCCATAAAATGATGTCATAATGAAAGCATTGATGAAGCACTGTCAGCTGATGCTCACAAAGACAGAATAAAATCACAGCACTGTCAAACGCCTCCCTGCGTTCCCAGAATCGTATTTGGATAGTGTCTATTAGCCAGATGTGAACTTAAATCTATTGTAGTCAGCTAACTTTGGGATGACTCTACTCCCACATTGCTGACTATAATTATTTCCTGCTGTAGGAATACTACTCACTACATGTGAATCTTTCTTTGATTTTTCTGTATTGGCTGCTGTGTCAGGTTATGAAATAGTATTTTTTCCAAAGTATGAAATCTACGAGATCTATATCAGCATAAGGTATTAATTAACATTCCCCCAAACCCTTGCTCTTCTAACATTTATCTAGAGAGAGACTTCTTTTTCAGTGTTTATAAAATGGTTCTTAAGGTCTCAGTTATAAGCCAAAGCAGCTCATTCCCATGGACAATCTAATTTAGCTAAAACCACATGACTAACCACATCCTACTCCATTTAGCACATAAGTGGCGGGCAAGAAAGCAACAATAAGCACATGGTGCTCACCCCTGAAGTCCTCCCATCTTTTCTGAATACTCTCCATTCCCCCTTACTCAACCATCAAGTAGTATGCGGGTGTATAACAGAGTTTTTTTCTTCAGCTGTCTTGGTGGCTCAAGAAGAACACTTTTTTCTTGTCAATAAATTTACATTAATTATGGTAAACTGCCTTTTGAAACTTTAGAGTTTTACCTAAAAAAATCATTAAAATTTCACTTCAGTGAAATTTGATACATCTTTCATTACATATCTAGGTCAAAGTGAAACATGATGCTGTCTACATTTTTGATGGCCAGTGGCTAAATAAGCCATTTCAGGCTGAAACTGAATTCTTCTGTTCTATTTCAAACTCCAAAACAGTAGCTCATAAACTTCTCAGTGACACACTGAGCAACAACAATTACGTGCTCGATATACTCTCATGGGCATATGTGGATTTTCACATAATCCACAAACTTTCATTTGTCAAGTGCTTTGATGATCTAGAATCTCCATAGTTGTTAACGGTCTATCGGTAGCAGTCTCTCTCACTTGGTTGTCAGAGGCTGCTGGTGATGTGCAACTTCTGGGCAGCTTGTACAACTCTATTCTCCCCCACAAAGCATGTCAGAATGCAAGCGAGTGAGAGAGACACTACTACGAAAATAAATTTTAAAGCATTCTAATTTATATTATAAAAATTAACTCATTCACAAACTCAGTGTTCTAAGACTCTTTTGGACCAAACTATGTTATGGCAGTTGATTCACACAAGTCAGTGCCAGGACAGGAAGCTGAAAAGTGCAGTTCTGAAAGAGGTCACCGACCTGTTCTTGGGCAGCGTGTGGACTCAGGTGTTGTTGTGCTGGGCT
The DNA here is from genome assembly GCF_000151845.1 of Pteropus vampyrus. Classification (NCBI taxonomy): domain Eukaryota; kingdom Metazoa; phylum Chordata; class Mammalia; order Chiroptera; family Pteropodidae; genus Pteropus; species Pteropus vampyrus. Next base: position 340,106 of record NW_011888824.1, read on the forward strand.
AGCAGTTGAAATTCTGGTTGCTAAGAGGTTCGGGCACTGTTGTAAAAGTATTGGTCTCATGGCCACACTCCACTGTCTCCAAGAAAATCTTTGTGTGGGATAGAAAAGAAGTCAGGAGATACAAGAGATATAATAGAATTCCACTCATGTCCGAGAATGGCTTAATATAGCTACAAGTTTGTTCGAAACAGCAAAGACTGAGGGCAACTGGAATAGTGATTCAGCTTGTTGTAAAAAGTACCACGCAGGGCTTCTCGGCTAGTTTCTCTTAAGCCTGGTATCACAACTGTTGGTGGGAGATTAGTTGTAGAAATAAATAGGTCATCAACAAGGAAGGTAAGAAATGGTGATGGTCCTATAGGCTTTGGAAATCCTGAGATTCTTTCGGCCTGAACTTAATTTTGGCTTGTGATATTTTGTTTGTGAGATTTTCATTATGGCTTGAGCATGAAGAATGGTGAAGGTGGGAGGAAGAAGGAAAGAAGTGTGGGTAAAGAGAGAGACAGAGCAGCCAAGTGAAAGAGGGATAGAGAAGAGAAAAGAAGAACTCGGAGAGTGGGGGAAAAAAGTTACCCCTTATCGTAAATGTTTTCTAAGCACTTGAATGGAAGTCTTGTGTTGAATACTCATGGAGTCTTCTGAAATCGATGTTTTGTTTAGATGAGGAAACTGAGAAGAACCATCTGGCCCAAAGCCACCAGCTTCTAAGTGGGAACACAAACCTAGTTTCTCTGCTGCAGGAGCCCCGTGTTCCTAACCTAGGCCACCCAAGTCCTTGGCTTCCTGGGCCTTTGGAAGGTTTATCCTCTGAGGATAGAGTGTGTGTAGATGAGTGAGGGAGAGCTGTTGTTTAAATAGGACCTTTGGCTCTGGAGAGATCAGGGGTGAGGTTCAGAGGAGAGAAAGCTGGGGACTGACTCCAGCCTGCTTTTTGGGGGAGGGGGATAAATGATGGTGATTGTGTTTCTTTTCACTTTCTTCCAGGTTGTCCTGAAAGTTGACTAAGAAAGAAGACAGACTCAGGAAAACATTATGTAGGAAAAAAAGATCTGCATTTGGCTGTACTTTCCTTGTGCCATGGCCCTTAGGAACCAAAGCGATTTAATATGGGAACAGAAGGGTACAGAGTTCTCACACTTTGAGAATTCTTGATTTAATGGATCAATCTCATTTTTTGGGCACTTTGAATGATTTGGGTAAATATATATGTGTTCATTTGTATTCAGACTACAATTGGACTCCAGTAACAACACAACAGTAAAGCCCAAGTAGGAAGACAACTTTTTAGGTAGAGGATTTCTCGATTTCTCTCTCTCTCTCTCTCTGTCTGTCTCTCTGTCTCTCTCTCTCTCCCTCTCTCTCACCAATCTTCCTCTCTCTGTGTTTCTCCCTTTCTCCTTCCCTCCTTGCTCTCTTTCCTTTCAGAATATGAGGATCCTATACCTACTTCTCTCTCTCCCTTACACCCATTTCTCTTTCTCAACAACTTCACATCTAAAGATTCATTACATTTGTGATTTTTAATGAATTAGTACCATTGTGAAATTAAATGATGTAAAGTGGCGCTTTCATGCTACTTCTTTCTCTGCTTCAGATTCCTGTGAAAAAGCTGATCAATGAATAAAAATGCATTGGATCCCAGTTCCTCTCATTCAATCATGTTAATAAGTATGAAGAAACTTTTCCACACCATTTATGACACTACAGAGTAGATTCTCAATTAAGTATTTACTCTGAGCAGCTACAACAAAACTTCTGTCTAAACTGCACAATCACTGGGATCTTGAAGTACATGCAGTGGGTTTAGTAATCTCGGCAATGAAACCCTTGAAAAAGATAAATACATGGATGGTATTTTTACTAATTGTTGAAACATCACAAATAGAGTCCTGATTCTATCTTACACTTATAGCTACTAATAAATACTCCAGAAAATATTATAGTATCTATAAAATTCCTGATATAGACACTGAATAGATATATCCACTTGCTTTCACTCTTAGACAAATAATCAAAATAATCTAAACCTGGGTTTATTAAACCTTAATGATCATGAGTCATTAGGAAAATTTGTTTAAAATGCTGATCTTGATCCAGTTGGTCTGAATAAGCCAAAGACTGCATTTCTACCAAGTTCTCTTGGTAGAGGTGCTGTTGCTGCTTAGGGACCCATGCTTTGAGTGGCAAGGCTCTAGAGGAAGAATGATCTGCACTGCAGAGGTTATCCTTAGAACGCATTCTCAAGGATTTTTAATGGCATGCTCCTTCATGGTGGCCTTGTCTCAACATATGAAACAGATGCCAATGGCCTTTTATGTTAGTTTAAATTTTATAATTTCAATATAGAGCCAGACAACCTAAATTTATTGAAGAAACTAGTCTACTATTAAAACCCAGCTCATTATAGCCGCACGTACTTTTTGTGCATTTTCTGGAGTCTATTTATGGAATCTGATGACAAATAACTTAAAAAAAATATATACGCACAGTAGCTCCTCACCCCACTTGAATGAGAACACGTTGAAAATAGCGATCTAAAGATGTAGTAATCTAGACTTAATATCAATCTTTTCAAGACTCAATTAAAACAAACAAAAGAAAAACCTTTTTCTGTTTCTAAACCCAAAAGTCTGATAAGCAGTGGAACTATATCTTGGTGTCATCTTCATAAAACACATCCCACATCCCAAGATGCTTTCATGAAACCATCCAAATAACTGCTACCATTTCTTCTTTCTATTGTTGCGTTAACACACACACTGACACAACACAGAGCCATGCACACACGTGTATGCAGTTGTGCACATACACATGCCTGCACACTGTCCAGAGGTATTTGCTATACAAACATCTCAGTATCATTGCTTTTTTTTTATCTTGGATTCAGGCAGACAACATTTTTCAGACTTTTCAATAATATGCTGATAGTGAATTAGGTTTTTATATGATCTATGGATTATGTTCTTCCAGAAACTGCCAATTTTACTCTAATATAACTCTAGTATGCTGAGAAAATTATTCCAACTAGAATGTGCTGAAGGGATGAATGTGGCTTCCATGCAGGGCATATTTCAGCTTTTTCGAAATAGCATTCTTGTAGAGATTAGAGGATAATCTGGCAGCCAGACCCAGCCAATTAAAACAGTAATTGAAATGGTGAAAAATGTTTTCCTTGGCAAACATGGGTTATTTTGCTTCATTTTGGGTTTCCTTGAATAACAAAAAATAGGGTCAAGCAAAAGACTCCTAATTTATTTTTTTGGTTATCTTTTCTCATCAAACTAAAAAGGGCAGCTGTGGAGCCTAAATAAAAAACTGCAAACTCTGGTATGGGGTGGTATAAAGGCATGAGAAAACATAAAATCATTCTTAAGCTAACATAAGTAAATCTCCTGTCAGCATAGAATATGTGGGAATTTCTGTTTTTGTGTGGAAATGGTAAAATGAAGAGCGGAATTCAATAAAATACAGAAGAGGCATTCTTATAAAATGCAGGTTTAATTTTCTCCAGATTAATAGGTACTTACAAATTGAAACATAATTTTACAAATTGAAACATTAATTTAAAATCTCTGAGATGAAGAAAAAATCAATTCGTGTGCCATAATTCTCTTTCACTGAAGTTAGTTGTATACTTTTAAATGTTTAATCCTCATCTCTGGGGTAAGAGAGTATCTTATTTGCAGCATTTGCCAATTTCTATGGTGTAAACACTTCTATCATGGCTAATTTCAATCTACCAACCTGATGTTCCTGAACATAAAGTTGGGAGGAGCCACGCACAATCAACTTTTACAAGCCACTCTAAGCTGCGCACCATAGTTTTACAAAAGGAGACAGACGTGAAAATGCAATCTGGGTTGATATCAGGTAGAGAATGCTGATAGAAGAAAATAGTAGGCAAAGATCATCATCTCACAAATTAATCTAAGTTTTGCTAAATGAAATTATAAATCTTGAGAAAAACCTAAATCATAGAATTGACTTAAAAAAAAAACAAACAAACAAACACTTTTCTAAGACAATCCATGTTTCTATCCTTTAAAACCTTACTTTTAGGGGCAATCCTCTATGAACGGCCTCTAAAGAGGTATGAAATTAGTTGCCGTATGCATTTTATCATTCTCTTGGAATAAATACAATTTCAAAATACTGTATACTAGTGAGTCTAATCTTACACACTGAAATCATATGGAGAGCTTCCATAAAGTACTAAGTAACCCCATGATCCTACCCAGGACCAACTAAATCAGAATGTTTTGGGCGGGCACAGCATGACATTTTTGTAAAGCTCCCCAAGTATTTAATTTGCAACCAGGGTTGAAATTATATTATATATTTATTTGTCTATGTTCCATCCTATTAAATTATGAACTGTGGCTGGACTGATTACATAATTTCTTTTTTCTCTATTTCTCCCCCCCCCCCGCCGCCCCGGCCCCATAGCACTGGCAAATGTCATCAATAAAAGAAAAAACACTTTTGATTAAGTTTTGAATAGACTATCAATATGACATCTATTCTTTGGACTATAGATTGAACTCATATTTATTCACATTTTCTCATTTTTAGGTTTCAAACCAAGCTCAGAAATTTTTGAGAGGGATCACACTCACTGGTGGCATGTGCTAATTAGTAATGATTTTCAATTATCCCAGGCAACACATGCAGAATAAATACACCTTTTACTTAGAAATGGACACTAATTATAAATTTGATTTATTGAATGATTAACTCATGGGATTTATCCACATACATACCAATATAAATATTAGTATGCAAAGAAAAGAATAAATGTTCCCTCCTTTTAAAAAATGTAAAAATATATTAAAAATATGGATGAGATTTTCTTTCCTGGAAGGACAGACTATATTACGTCATACCATAATCTTATATGATTAATTTATTAACACAATTCTTACTCTGAGAAAAAAATAATAAATTATTCAAAATAATTCTGGTCTATGTTCCAAATACACAGTCATCATCATTAGTGGCTGCATCGATCAAATTTCTATCTATGAATCCTGGAAAGCTGCACTCCATGTGTAGAAATCTATGCCACCCCCAGGCATTGCAACAGAGCCAAGAACAGCAAGAAGCACAACAAATAGCAGCTGTGGCTCTTCACATGTGTGGTATCGCTTAGGCTAATGCTCAGGATATCATATCATTTGTCCAAAAGGTGCAGTTGCACCAGCTGGAAGACTGTTGAAAGTGGCAAAAAACACAGAAGATAGAAACTGGCACCAATCCTTCCCTCTCCCCACACTCACTCAGTCCCTGCAGCACTACCAGGGGTAAGATGTATAAGTCTCACAGACAGCCATGGCCAGCATTTGGGCAAAACATGTACTTTAATTCAGCCAGAGAGAAGGTGTCATCACTTGATCCTGTCACTGGTAGGTCTTCTGTGTAGGTACACCTGAAGTGAAGTGTATTAGTTCACTACTGCTTCATAACCAACCAACCCCAAACTCAAGGTCTTTTAATAGCAATGACTTATTATTGCTAACACCTATGTGGGCAGGATGGGGTTCAGATGATCTAGGTTGGGCTTTGTCGGATGGCTTTCTTTCTCCCTGCAATTCTGTGGATTGACTGAGGCAACTCTGGCCTATGTGTATTCATTTTGGGGCCCTGGCTGAAGGGGCAGGAGAAGCCTGGAAGGACACTCTTCTCACAGCATTGCAGAAGGGCAAGCGTGCAAGTGGAAACAAAAGGATTTCTGTTTCTAGATTGAGAACTTGCAAGTCGTCACTTCCATTTGTATGTTATTAACCAAAACAAGTTACGTGACCAAGTCCAAATTCAAGGAGGGAAGAACCATGCTCTGCCCATGAAGAGACTGTGGCAAAGGTGTAGATAGATACTGGGATGAATAAAGAATAAAGCCCGACAAATCAGCCTATCACATGATTAGGAAAAGATAGCTGCTAATATTAGCAAAAGATAGCTGCTAATAAACCTGTCGGTTTTTCTGGAAAAGAATAATGATAATGATGATATGATAATGATATTAGCAGCTATCTTTTATTATGCATTTACAATTGCCTTCTCTCTCTATATATAGATATCCACACACATCCATATATACATACACACACACACATATATATAAAATCTCAATAAATTCTCACAACATTACTATGAAATGAGTACTACTATATTCTCATTTTACAGACTAGGTAACATTGGTAAGGAAAAGAATTATAAGCAAATAATGGGCAATTATTAATTTAAAATAACAATAGTTGCTAATTTTCTTAAACTATTATGTGGATTATGTATGGTAGCTTTGAGATTTCCCACCTTGATATCTCCTGTTTTGGGAGCAGGTATAGACGATATGAGCTGTCATGTCATGGTTATTAAGGAACAGCGAGGACATATTGTGCTCAACACCGGGATTGGATTTACCTACAGAATGTGCACATGAGTAGAACTTAGTGGCAATGACCTCAAAGCAAAGTAGCAAATACTCTTAGCTCAAAAGCTAAAAAAAATTGAAAAAATAAAAATAAAAATAAAATAAAATGAGCTTAAATATCTGAATGAAATTCCGATGAGAAATTCTCTATGCTTTCCCTCTTTTTAAAAAAGTTTCTTTTAGGTTTGAGGCTTATGGGAATCTATACATCGAGGGACCTCGTGGGGGGTTGATAACGGTAATCCTTGGCCCATTTACATGTCAGAGCACACTGGAAAAGATTAATTCCACAGAAAGCAGTGACATAGAAGTCATCGTTGTTTCTCTGGAAGAGGGGACTGGAACAGACAGACAGCAGACATCAGATTTCACACAGCTCCTGGGAAGTCACCTGCAAATAGCTTGCCTTAGTGCTGCCAGATGCCGCTGAGACCGGGAGCGATGGATGGTTTCTTGTGATTCTGGCAACTTCCTGAGTTCCCCAAAGATCACAGAGGTTTGCTCTGGCCCTCACTTCTCCAGTAGGGTTTTTTTCAGTGTGTACTTCTCTATTCTAAATCTTCTCCTGGTTGAAGTAACTAGTTGACTACTCTAGTTGATTAAACCTGACTGTTTGAGGTGATGAGTGTTGAATGCTTGTAAATATACATAAATCTAAACAATTATGGTAAATTTGTTCAAAACAGAAAATGATTATGTCCAAAATACTCTCAGAAGTTAAAAATCTATAAACAAAAAACAAATATCTTAATAATGATAATCCAGATTGTAAAATACAATAATAATAATAAATAAAAAACAATATCTTAATAATGATAATCTAGATTGTAAAATACAATAACAATAATCTAGATTGTAACAAAGATGAGGATATTAGCTAGGCAGAAGAACTGTGAAGTAATAAAAGAAAAAGTACATGCTTTATCTTGCAATAGAGAGGTTATTGCTAAATTTATTTCCAAAATGTACGTTAAAGAATATTTTTGAAAAACTTAATAATAACCATTAATAGATTTAAAACTTAGATGTATAAGTCTCAATTCACTTAATAATATCAATCAAGTGTAACACATTTGGAAAGCAAAACTCCTTCATTCTCTCTCCCATTTATTTAGCAATTATTTATTGACAACGTAGTATATAGATGCTAGGGAAAGACAGTGAACAAAACAGACAAGTCTCAAATCTCATGAAGCTTAGTTCTATTGCTGGGACAATAAAGATGTAAAATAAACACCTTATACAATAGTTTAAAAGAAGATATTTACTGTGAAAAGTGGATGGAGAATTCTAGGCTATAAGTTTGCAATTTTAAATTGGGTGGTCAAGGTAAGCCTTATTGAGCATGTGATATTTGAGTCAAGATTTAAAATAGGCAAGCAGTGAGCCATACAGATAATGAAGATGAGATTTTTCCAGGCGTTGGAAACTGTTTTTGCAAAGAAGCGGAGGCAGAAATGTGCCTGGCATGCTCTAGGAAGAACAGGAGGTTACTTGGTACAGAGTTTCTCTGGGGTAGGGGAGGGGAGGAGGAAATAACTAATTGAAGAGTTAAACCAAAGTTATCTAAATTGGAACAGAAGAAAATACAAGTGATTCCAGTTATTTGGTCTTTAAAAAATTATATTGTTTTAATTTAGTTAGCTAATTAATCAGCTGGGTAGGTGGCTAATTTTAAGGAGACAATATATATACATAGTAAATTTTCAAATTTTCAGTAGTACTAAAAAGTATACATTGAAGAGTAAGCTGCTTTGCCCTTATCAGGGTTCCCAGCTCCCCACCCCAGAGGAAATAATGTTACCAGTTCTTCTACTTATCTCTCTAGAGACATTCTATGACTTTCTATTATACTCCCCCAACTGAGGTAATTTGGAAAAGTTAGAGTATGTGTTTGAGAGAGCTAGACAAAAAAAAAATGTGCTTTCATAGATGCACTTTCTGTAATTGTACCGTAGTTATGGGTCCCCAAAGGAGATGGCAGCCCAAGTCATGTGTATGTCAGATGGGTGGAGTAGGGCCTATCTTGTGAAGTCACCAATTCACTTCAAGAAGTTACCTGTGTGTGGCCATGAATTATTCTAAGAACTATTTCTGCTCTCACATCCAGAGGAAGATTCCATGACTGTCATTTCTTGTCTGTCATTTTTTCCCCCAGGACAAGGAGTTATTTCACTTAGTACTTGAAAACAGGTGTAAGCAAGTAAAAAAACAAAGCCGTAGGCAAAAAATAAAAAAAAAATTAAAAATAAATAAAATTAAATAATAATAAAATGAAAAATAAATGGAAAATTTCTGTGCTTCGCAAATGGGTATGGGAAGGGCACAAAAGGTTCTTTGTTTGATGAAAGTTAGAAGGTTCAGGGCAACCCAAGATTTTCCTCTAAGTGCAGCCAAACTATGTGTAATATATACTTCAGGCTTTTAGATATTTCCCTTGCAAGTAAACAAACAGCAAGCCATAAAAATCTCCTGTATGTCTTTGATATTACAGACGATCCATTATTTTATCATGAGCCTCACAGTCTAATTCTGCTCAGCAAGACGTACTGTGTAATTTTCTAATAGTGTCAGAAAAAGTGTCATATGATCACAGTCTCTACTCCTCTAATCTTAGTAGAATAAAGAAAAAGATGCTTTATTCTTCAGAAAGACTCTTATGACCCTAGCATTGCTACCACTCAATAATCTAACTTTCTTTACAATTACTGGTTTGCATAAGGGTTCCTTGTCTAGGTAATGCCAGGAAGATGCTAAATCAGCATCATCATCATCATCATCATCATCATCATCATCATCATCATCATTGACATCAACATCATCAGAGGGTAAAAGTGAGAATACTATCAACTAATTTAACTTAAGGGTTTTTTTTTTGAAGTCAGTGGCAATATGTCTCAAACTTCTCAATGTCGCTAGCATGTAAGTTCTGTGAGATAATGGCTACTTTCATAGTGCTTAGACCTGTGCCTAGCACTTATGTGGTAGTTAATTTTATGTATCAACTTGGCTAGGCCATGGGACCCAGATATTTGGTCACATATTATTCTATATGTTTCTGTGAGGGCATTTTAAAAACGAGATTAACGTTTAAATCATCAGACTTTGAGTAAAGCAAATTACCATCCATAATGTGGAAAATACCATCCATAATGTGGGTGGGCCTCATTCAAACAATCGAAGGCCTCAGTAGAAAAAGACTGATCTCCCAAACAAAAACTAATTCTGCCAGCAGACTGCCTTTAAACTGAAACTGTGACTCTTCCCTGAGTCTCTAGTCTGCCACGCTACCGGGTAAATTTTAAACTTGCCAAGCTTCCACAATCATGTGAACCAATTACTTAAAATCTCAATCTCTCTCTCTGTCTCTCTCTGTCTGTTTCTGTTCCTCTCTCTCTCTCTCTCTCTCTCTCTCTCTCTCTCTCTCTCTCTCTCTGTCTGTTTCTGTTCCTCTCTCTCTCTCTCTCTCTCTCTCTCACACACACACACACACACACACACACACACACACACACACCCAGTTAGTTCTGTTCTGTTTCTCTGGAGAACTCTGACAACTACAATTTAGTAGGTACAGAGTAGTTACAAATAGCAATTGTTGAATGAATAACCACTAATTCATGAGCAATATAAATATTTTTCTTCAATGGATGTGTTATGCATGTGTTAACTGTTCAGACTCTTGTTACTATTTTCTTGATGACCAAGGTAGGTGGTATCCAGCTTTCTATATTGGGAAAAGAAAGCAGTGATAGCTTTATTTAAAATTCCATCAACCTGCCACTATGTTCTTGACCCCACTCCACAGTGAAATCGCCAGGGCTTAACTACTTTCCAAAATCCAACCTCTAGAAAGAGTTTGTCCCCAGAAAGAAGGCTTTCGCCCCCCAAAACTCCATTTTCTAGAAAACAGTGGTTGCATATCACTAAAATTTCTCTGAACTGCTAGACATAAACAGCCAATTACAGCTGCCAGTAATCACTCTTCATCAAGGGAACATTAGAAATAGAATGCATAGCTCAGGACTTATCTGTGTCTTTCTAAATCAACTTCAACGCCCAACATAAAAAAGAATAAAAGTGCTGATGTATTGAAATGCATTTTGTTGTTGTATCTGAAAAGAACAACAACGAAAGCAAGGCCACAATGGTCTCTTAACTGGGCTACATTAAAATTGGTTTTCTAAGAGGCCATCTCTAGATTTAAAATTTGTTTAGTTGTGTACTGGTATATCCATTCTTCTCATTCCCCCAACTTTTTTTTCAACCCCAAAAATGACCTAAGCTATGTAACCCTCTTTTACATTTTACCCGTTGCTTGCTTCCTCTGACACATGTAAACCACCATAGAATTTGACTACTAGCCTTCTCGTTTTGTCCTCTAAAATTTTTGTTTACTCTGATGCTCATGTATTCTACAAGAACCTTCTGGATCTAGCAAACCTTCATTTCAAGACACTTATATCTCTGACTCATTCTGAAGAATCAAACTGTTTAATGGCAGTGAAGACCTTTGAGAAAGAAGTAAATAAAAGTATTAAGGATGTTTAAGATATAAGTGATATAAATAAAGCCCCCTAAAGCAAGCTAAAACTATAATTCGGTAATGGTCTTTTTGGCTCCCTCTTTTACTCTCACCTTAATCTTCTCAGCTATTGTCCAATCTGGACTTTTTCCCCAGCATAATCAATCTAGACCATTTATGTTTACTATCAAAAGGTAACTCTCCTTTGTCTCATGCTGAGATTGAGGATATAAAGGTAATGTATCTGTAGGTGCTGATGGGTTAATACTTGGACACTGCCAGAGGCTAAATGGCCCAGTTTTCTGGAGTTGATGTCCTAAACAATGGAGTCCATTAATTGCAATTTTAGTGACCAACTGATCAGCAGAAGTATTTGGGATAAGAATGGCTTTTGGAGACCCTTAAATTAAACCAACTAAGAAACTGCCTACTCACACTGCATGGAGAGTCCACTAAAATTATGATTTTGTTAGATGTTCAATGAAGAATCTAAAAAAGATGCAAATAGGAAAGAGGAGAGATGTTGTAATATTAATATCAGCTTTGGGTGAGAATTATGTTATTAAATATAATTATTTTACTTCTCATGTATTAAAAATGCTGGCTTCTAAAGTAATTCCTAGGAAATGAATCTGTGAGGCATGATTTCTGACCTACAGTAGGGTTGAGGAAGCTTCCGTGAAGAAAACAGGAATAACTACTAGATTCCTATATGAAATGGAGAGATTACCTTCCAAGATGAAAAAGAAAGAAAGAGAGGGAGGGAAGGAAGAAAAGAGGGAGAGAGGAAGAGAGGGAGGGAGGGAGGGAGAGAAGGGAAGAGAAGAGAAGGAAAAAAGGAAGAAGGAAGGAAGGAAGGAAGGAAGGAAGGAAGGAAGGAAGGAAGGAAGGAAGGAAAGAAGAAAAAAAAGAAGGAAGGAAGGAAAGAAAAAAGGAAGGAAGAAAGGGAGAAGAAAAGAGAAAGAAAGAATTTATAACTTAGAAATTAAAGTTGTTGAATGTCCTCTAAGATCAGGCAGCATTATCCATTTAAAGGATTATAAAGAAAGAATTAGGTCCAATTTTGCATTTGCAGAGATGAAATAGAACTTTTTTAGGAGAAGTTAATAAACTTAAGATTAGATATCAAAGAAATTCCTGAATTTGAGGAGAAGAAATATATGAAACAGATTTGTTTGGGAAGTTTCTGTGTAAGCCTCTGATGTTGGGCTAAGTGAAGGAAAAAAATGTTGGATCTTGAATTAAATTTTTTAATTTTTTCAGTGAGTAGAAATGAACTCATTAAAATAGCATTTCCTCTTTTGTACTTTGTCTAAACTATCCTTCTAAATTGTACTATTTAGTATACCAATTCCCAGGGGTTCTCATATTATTGTCTCAGTACTGCTCATGAAATAAACAAAATTCTTATAAAATAAAGCTACATCTTAAATAGATTTATACAATTAGTAAAAATATGATGTAGTAAAGTACACAGCAGAAGAAGCTAAGGAGGTCTGTGTTAGGCCCAGGTCTTTTGCTGGCTATGACAGTCACCTCTGTGCCTACATTTTCTCTTTAGTGAAATAAGAGAATGAATAACTCCTCAGTTATCTTCCAACCAGGAGAATCTGACTTTGTTATGTAAAAGTAGCCTGGTCATGAGTAACAATCTTAGTAGCAGTGAGTCACTTTTCAACAAATCTGAGAATCTTGTGTTTTGAAGAAAACCTTGGAAATCACATAAACTTGTCCCCCATCTCCAGTAGGAATCACATCTTAATCATTCAAATATGCTCTTCCAGGCTAATCTTAAAGATTCTCCCCAGGAGGCAAATTTCACAACTTATCCTATATCTTTTTTTTGCCATCAGTTCTTCCTTATATCAGGCCCGAGTCTCCCAACTAGATTTTCAACTTATTTTCATTTATTCTATCCTTAGCACAGAGGATAGACCATGCAAGTGCTATCTCTTATTAATCTGAACTATGGTAAATTTGTTTGTACTAGAGTTTCTATGGTCTTACATTGCATTCCAGTGAAATGATAGAGGCTGATCTTCTGATGGAATGTTCTCTTTCAGGTCTAAAATGACTGGAAGATAAAGGCTAACAGGCTGGCAGGAATACTGAGCAGCTCTTGATAGTGGACACAAGGAAGGGCATTGTTTCTCTCAATGACCAGTCTCCTAGCCGGCTAGGGCAGAGCAGCTCTTGAAACAGTACTTTCTGAAATCCCAAATTTGGAAGTATTAAACAAATTCTTCTAAAGTAAAATATGTGCTCAGGGAATTGTGTTAAAAAATAGGGTAAAATGGGAATCTTTCCAGTAGTATTAGTGCTTAATAGAGATAGGGAAAAATAATGAAAGGGAGCCTAATAATATTGTCTAGTCCTACTTCCTGCTTTCTAAAAGGTGAGCTCTTATGATGCCCATTTTACAGACAAGGCAGAACAAATATAACCCAATCAAAAACAAAAGTACTGAGAAACAGATAATGTTAACAATATCAGCGGTTTAAGAGGGAACTATATAGGATTTTGAAAATAAAATAAAAGCTGGTTTACTTTGCTGACACTCAAAAAGTAACCAGAAAGAACTCTCGTTCATTTTCCATTTCCTCTTTAGTTGTGCGGGTGTCCTGCAAGGCCTGGAAGAGGAAGAAGCAGTATTCCCTGAGGATGGGCTTCCCCAGCCTCCTCTAGCACAGTCCAGGTTTGTGAATCAATGCTGGGGGTGGGGGTGGGGGGAAGGGTGGGCTGGGCATGGCTTTCCCTTTACCCACGCAGGCCGTGATTAAGAAGGCAACCGTCTGTCAACAGAGGATCTCAGCTGTATTTCCAGCCCAGCTTCCTCCCAACTGACTCATTCGGTGATGCCACAATCTAATGTTTATGACTTAACAGTTGATCACCATGGAAGCTGCACAAACCTTGGACTGTTGAGGAGCAAAACCAAAGTGGAGATTCTGGACAGTTTAGAAAAAGAAAAAAAGAAGACCCTTATTCACTGAGACCACATGTTAAGACCGAACACCCCGTTCCTCCTGTGGGCACTTCCACTGGTTGCTAAAACTAAGATTTGGATGACTTCGTTGCCTATTGGAGAACCCAAATAAGGATTTAGGGTGACCAAGTACAAACAAATATCATGGCATTTAGAAATGGAGAGCAAAACGTAGAAGGGAAAATGTGTATGTAGCAATTTAATGAGGTTTGGATTACAAATTCTGTTTCCTTACCTTTTTGCCAGCATGTGGCAAGGGTTTTAAAAGAGAAAGAAAACGTGCTAAATGCCAGGAAAAGACTAAGATCCCTCAAAACTCAACCTTGCAAACGGTCCTGGTATATTCACAAACTGGGAATGTCAGAATAAACTTTTTGGTTACTGCATGCCCCCCATGAAAATCAAAGCTAAAATAAAAAAGAAAGCCAAAGGAACAAAACAACCGCTTTTTAGTAAAGATCATCGTATCAAACACTGTGAGCATCAGGAGGCCTTGGCACAGAGGTCCTAACTAGATGAGGACTGTGGCATGGTCAAGGTGAAGTCTGACTTCCTGGCCTGGCCTCCCCAGACTAATAATCAAAAAGAGCTGCCTTCTCCAGCCCTAAACAGCCCTGTATGAATAGTGTCTCCCAGTAGTGGTTGCGGTTCCAAGTAATGTGAGAGTCTTTTTATAACTGTTGAGGTTTAATTTAAAAGGAAGCTCAGAATCAGCGGTAAAGGGAGGGGAATGTTGTGAACTACAGACCATCTGAAATGGGGAAAATCATAAATACCAGAGTGTCTGATTATTTGAGCTTCTCTTGAAGTCGAATAATGAACCTTCTTCATGTTCTGCTTTCCTGGACTTGGCTCCCTCTGACAAATTCGCAGGCATCAGGGTCTGTCTGGAATTCATTCCAAGTTGGAGGGATATTTTTTCCCCTGACATTTTGCAGCTGAGACAGCCCCGAGCAGGAAGCTGAGGAGCGTAACATTACCAAATATGTCCTTTCTCCTGCCTTATATTTTATTTCCACAGGAAAAGAAGGCAGACGCTGGCCAATGAGAGCTGACCAATGGGAATGCGGCAGCAGCACACGGCCTCTACTGGCAGTGGGGAAATTGATCGAATGCCATTTTTCACACACAAAAAGAAACTATGCTAGATACCACCGGTTGAAATTTGTGCTATGCTGGAGGAAGAAGTCTGGCAGTTTCCTTCAATTTGCCCAGCTATTTCAGGGAAATTGGTCTCATTTTCTCAAGGAGGCATTAAGAAAGCAGGCAGTGTGGCATAGTAGAGAGAATACTGGAATGGGGGTTGGGAGGGAGCTGGCTTCTGTCACTAACATGCCTGTGCATTTGACCAGATCGTTCCACCTCCCAGGGCTTCAGATTCTTTATTTGTAAAATGAAGGTTTGGATGTGACCATCTCCCAGATCCTTCCCAGGTTCCCAAGACTCAAATCTCTACGTTCGTTTGATCACATGCCTCAGTCACTAAAATAAATTTGAATATCTATCCAGATATGTATGTGTATGTATACATATAGACAGATGTCCTGCTTTATAACTATATTATAAACTTTCAGAATACATAAAATATAAATTAAAAAGGATATAAGATATATAATTTCTAATTATTTTTCTCTCCAAACCTCATTAGTTTATCTTAAACACTCCCAGGGGCTAATACCTCTTTGGAGATCACTACTCTACATCTCTGCTTTTCTTTATGGGTGTTAAGACATTAGTCTTCAAATATCATTTCTACAGGGGCTAAAAATACATAAGTCAGTTAAGTGGCTGCAGATTGACTACCTTTTGCTTGCATATTCAATATGTATGAAAACTTTTTTTTAACATACAATTTCCCTGGTTAATCTTGTTATACTACTTTTAAAAGAGAATAGTTACAGAGAAGTTTCTTTATTGAGGAAAATAACAGTGTGTTTGTTGTAAATGGCAATTGACAATCTTGAGTCAGGGAAAAAGGCAGCAGTAGAGATTGGGGTAATCTGGAGCATACATATTTTGACCAAAGGCAGAAGCTGCTTTTCATCTCAAGTGGGCTGTCATCATACAGGAATGGAGACCTAGTGCCGCCAAATGTGATTTTTTTAAAGAGAATCGAGAGACCCTTTCAATGTGAAATTAAATTAATTTCTCAAATTAATGTTGCTCAAAAATTTTAGAGCCAACTATATGGTAAGATGGGCTACATCCAGCTAATGGGCAGGCCCTTTGGCAATCTCTGACCTAATATTCAGCAGATTTAGCTCTGTAATTTTTTTGTGATAATACTGGCACTTTGTGGTCAGACACCTAAGCTCTGGGTGAGATGTACATCTAAGACAGAAAAACATGATATGTTATTTCATTAAGATAATGTTATTTTCTCACCAAGTTTTCAAAAGGGGCCAATTCTTGAATCCTCTTAAGGCTTACTCAAAAGACCAGTGATCTAGGTTGTTTAGTCAAAAAGATAAGGAAAATAATTACATTGCTCTTGATATATCTGTTACTTTGGCATACGGAAATCTCATGGAAAAATGTATTATTTTAAAGAAATTTTGATGTTTTACTAAATCAGAGATTGGCAAACTTTTTCATAGATATATTTAGGCTTTGTGGGCCATATGGTCTCTGCCGCAACTACTCAACTCTGTGTGGCTGCACAAAAGCAGCTGTTGACAGTAGAAGAATGAGCCTGGCTGAATTCCAATAAATCTTTATTCACCCAAATAAGCTGCAAGCCTGTGGGCTGTAGTTTGTCAACTCCTGTATTAAATCATAAGCCCTTCTAAGGTGTAACCTGTGTTGGACCCAACACTGTATCTTCAGTCCACACAATCCTGGCACAGAGGCGGCACTCCATGAACATCTGCTAAAATAAATTGAAGGTGTGGAATGTAGTAGTTTATGTCAATAATAATTAACCTCCCATTTGGGTGATTGAAAACCCATAGTAGGGTTTATGGGTTGTGCTCACCCTGAGACTTACATCAGCATATGAATTCCCTCAGGGAGTGCATGAGTCATCCAAATGTCCTGAATAAGGGAAAAAGGTGCTCAGCTGGCTAATGAGACAACCTCGGGGACTGACTGCTTAGACTGAAGGGCCATAGAGTGAGAAGAACCACAGACTTTTAATTTCATACACAGGCTTTTTCCAAATCTTTCCTCAACTCTTCTTTTAAAGATCATTTTCACTTTGAGAATTCTACAGTGGGATTTTAATTAAAGGGATTTTTTAAATTAAAAAAAAAAGAAAAGAAATTAAAAAAACCAATAACAAAGCAGAGCTGATGACATTCTCTCTTACACAGACGATGGCATCATGGAAATGAGTAGTCTGGTTTACAGACATTTAAGGGAGGGTGTCTATAATTATCTACCAATGATGTCAACTTCTGCCAATTTTTTCTCAAAATTCAATTAATTTTAAAGCAGATTTAAAACATCTTGGGTGTTACGAGTCAAACTAATGCTATTAAGTCCATCAGAAACTAGGCTTCATTGCTTTAGTGACTTACTGTGTTTATCACAACACTTTTAGGAAAAAAAATCTATATTTGAAGCCAAATGTTATATTTTCTCTTTACATTTAGATATCATCATTTGAGTGGTTTA
>NW_011888824.1:359056-389702 GCF_000151845.1 Pteropus vampyrus
TTATTATCCCCACACACAATTCATAAAGTAATATTTCTAGCGTCCTGTTAAATGAAGGGTGGAGTTATTACAAAGTGCTGTGGATAGTAAGGAGTGACTTTTGAAAAGTGAGGATTTCCCTAAATCTTTCTCTACACAGGACCAGAATTTATTCTGCACATGTTCTGTATTGCAACTTTTGGCTTGAAAATTTCAGTGACAACACTTTTTAAGAGGCAGAACACAAAAATGACTGATATTTCCAGGAAAAGAAAATCTTTAGAAAGGAAACCATGTCACCATAGCCTAAGGCATTAAGAATATTTTCTGAGTGAATAGTAAAATATTTTCAAGTGAAGAGGACATCACTTCCTTTCTTTGTTGAAATGTCAGTTCTAGTAAGCTAGGTCACCTAACTCTGGTCACCTGGATAGTGCTGGGTCAAGCGTGATCAGACAGGCATGGAAGTAAGGACTGCAGGGCTCAAGTTAAGAATGAAATTGGAGACCAACATACCATATATCTTAATATTTAAGTTAAAAAACAAGCTAAATATATGTTTTATTTTCTTACCTTGACATACATAATTGTCATAATGACAAAATTGGAAATATTTACCAATGTATGGTTTTATATATCTGAAAGTTGGCAAATTATGAAAGAAAAGTGATTACTTTTTTATTAAGCATGTCTGGGTGTTCTGTTGATGGTCCAATGATATTTGGATGACTAATAAAATAGGTATAGAAATTTAAGAGTAATATGAACTTTTTTAATATTGCAAAATGTTCCGTAGTTACCATATGCAACTGTTGTGAATACCACATTAGCTTGTATCTCTGGAACCATAAATTAGAACATGAAGAATAGCCAGAAAAATGGTTGCTCAGCACTATTGGGAAACAATACATTGCTCTGAAGGAATGAATATGCATTCACATTACCTGAGAGGTGGGATTTGATAAATTACTTAATATATTTTCTCCTAAGGGCTTCTGCTGTTCCAATCCTGCCTCCACTTCAAAGCAGTTTCTCTTAACAGCCACAATGACCCAGATACAATCACTTTTTCTAGGACACAGGGCACAAGACAGACACAAACATTTCTCTGAAGCCTGAACAGGTTAGTCACAAGCACAGATGTTTAGGGTTACAGCACTGTGCTGTGTCAGTGCTGAGTACTGGATCCATAGTAAGGGCACCCAGTTTCTTTACTAAATTTTATTATCTTGTGTTTGGGATATGCAGGGCTTCAAGTGCAGAGCCAAGGGCAGGGCTCCTTTTACTTGCATGTAAAACGAGTACTAGATTTAGGTCATTTCTCAAGTGCTTTCACAGATGTGCAGAATCCAAAAAGGTCGAAGGTATGAGAGAGCTATCACAGAAAGATACTATTTTGAGGTTCCTTGGCAGACTAGCATTTGGCAATTCTATGTACTACATTGTATTATCAAGGTGGCCATTGCCATGCAGGTATAGAGTTGTAGATTCACTTCTAGCAAAAGGGCTTTGGTAATTTTTTTTCTCTCGTGGACATGGTCAGGTCTTTTCCAAGAGAATTCAGGTTTTCTCCAGTGCTTTGTTTTCTTATAATTATTCCCAATCCAACTTGTTGACAAAACCTTGATCTTAAACTGTATTTTCTTGTTTTCATGCCACTATATCTTTTTACATCTCCCTCCCCACCCCACCTCCCCCCCAAAAAAGGAAAAAAAATTTCTGTCACTATTGGTTTAATTTCAGTTTAATTACAACCATTTTCAATTTCTGATCCATCAAAAGTCTGGTCTTTCCTAAGCATGCATTTCCTACTCCAGTTTCATAACACTACAGGCTCTGAACAATGGCTACCTGTTCCCTCCTGTTAGATTTCCTAAAACAAGCCTTAGAGAGCTGCCATGTATTTATCTTTCATAACACTCTAACAAGCACCCCTCCGTGACTCACACACACAGAAAGCCAAAAGCCCTGAATGGTTGTTTATTCTCACCAGCTAGATGACCGTGCACGTGGCTCTCAGCATGGGTGAGAATTAGGGAACCTTGAAAAGGTGCGTCATGAAGATTTAAGTGCAAACAAAGCTGCATCAACTTGCTTTTTGCTGGATCCTTTGAGAAAGTCCAGAGTTAACCATGAAACTCAGCTCAGCTTGCCATCTTCGCTTTTCCCCATTTATGCTCAAAATGGGAGAGGAAAGATCAGGTCTGGTGGCCAGAGAAACACAAATACAGTGGGAGTTTGTCATTTTCAAGAGCTTACAACACAGTATTCAGCCCTTAGAACTGACCCTCTGTGGCTGTATAGCACATAGCTCTTTATGGCCTGATTAGATCAACTTGTTATTTACTTCAGAGAAGTAAAGATGGACTATCTTTTATCTCACTCATGAATTATATGTGAGCTCTAAGAATTGTACAGCTCCCCCTTCATCTAGTTGATTTCTGTCCAATTTTGTGGAGTTTTATCCTATGCATACACAGTTAGTATTCAACAACAGACTCAAGGGACCCCAATCAGAAATGTGGAGGTTTTTCTCTGCATAGCATTCTTACTGGTGATCTGCGCCGAAAATTCCAGCTATATACTACCTAAAATCCAGTCTCTATGTCCTCAACTCAGTAAAATTGAAGTGCTCTCTTTGGATTCCTGCTCTGTAGATCATGATCAGATAAGTGCCTTCAGGTAGAATATAAGGACATTTGCTGGGTTCACTTCATTTGTTTCTGTGTATATTACAATTCTGGCTGCCAATTTCTGTTGGTATCTGTTTTATCCAGTTTTCTAGTTGTTTATGGCAGGAGGATGTCTACTACCAGGTACTCCAATCATAAATTATGGCTTAATAAGATTAAAACTGAGACAAAGACAACAAATCCATTCTTTCTTTTTCTAGACTTCACCTTCCATGCTGGAAGCAGAAAGTAGACACTCAGCCCTGGGGAAAATATGTGTCTTAATCTTAAGAAGAGTCACAATGAAGAGGAACACTCTTTTTCTGTCCCAGGATATTTTCTTGAGGTTGAGAAACTGCTGAAGTCAACTCACAAATAGTCTACAGGAGAGGTACATAAGTCAAGGCCAACCACAGGAAAAGCTGAAATGCCTAGGTCCTTCCTGAGCATATCGAGACAGTGAATTGACCATCCATGAAGTGCCATAACTTTAGACTTACTATTATGTGACATAGTACATTCCTTAGAGTTAGAGGTAGTTGAGTCAGGGTTTTCCATTACTTACAGCCAAAAGCATTGATAGTATCACAAGAAAGATACTATCTTTCTTGTGAGGTGACTTTGGAGCACTTAACTAAAAAGAGTAGGGAAAGGACAATTATGAAGATATGAAGAGACAGTGAGGAGTCCACTTTGGAACATATTGAGTTTGAGTTAAAAATCATCCAGTGGGATGTCCAAAAGGCAACCTGCATAGGTGACCTGAAAATGAGAAATGTCATAGAGATTTGGAGGTTATCAGTATATGGTCCTTGAAGCTATAGTTATGGAGAATATTGCTCAGGAGAATAAGCAAGGGTTGAGATCACCAATATTATTCAGGTGAATAATGAAAAAGAACCAACAAATAAGAGCCTAAGATGACATAGTTAGAGAAGAGAAGAAGATCAAAGGGAAACTGGTGTCACAGATGTCACTTTTTTTTTTTTTATTGGAGATATCCATCAACTCTTAAGGTATACTGGTATACTGATCTTAAAGTATACTGGTATATTGCCCTCACTGTAGAGAGTAACCTAATTTTATCTTATCCTTTCCTCTCAGATATTGGAAGACAGTTAAGATAGGATCTGAGATAAATCATGAAGCCTGGCCTATGAAAAGCATCAGGAGCACACACTGGATGAAAACGAAAAAACCCATGGAAACAGAGATAGATCTCAAAGACTTAATGCAGCCTAGTCATGTTCATTCTTGTTAACTTTGGTTTTGCAATATCGTTGTTAATCTTTTTTTTTTCAAAGTAATTTATAAAAGAATACAAAAGTCATGAAGATTATAGTTTCTTTATAATTTTTAAAAATAGAAACCAATATAATTTACCAATAGTACTAATAATTCTTAATGAACTTCTCTGAATTTGACAAATTCATGCAATAAATCAAAAGATCAATAATTTTCTTCTAGGTAACAACCCCCTCGTTAATAGACTCTAAAACTTGCAAATACTAAGGAAATGTAATCTGAGATTTCCATTATAAGAATATTGATTTGGTAATTCCTTAATGATTTTTCTTTATCGAATCATTAGTGTCTGCAAAATATGCAGATTCAGAACACCTTAATGCCATAGCACAAACCTTTAAAAAATATAAAGTTTGGGGATGGGTTCAAATAGGTTTAGAAGAATTCTATTTTCCTAAACTATACTAAAGGGAAAGTTGATGATCAAAGTATTTCTTTGATCATCAATCATAAAATAAAATCAGCTTTGACATGTAGAAGCAACCAATCAAATTAAAGTCTAGGTAACTCAATATTTATTAATTACTCTAAAATACACATGTAAAGGTAAGTGACATTAGAAATAAATATATTGGAACATGTAAATTGAGGGCCTTTTTTTTTTTTTAAAACAAAGATTATATATAAGGTTGTAAAGATTTAATGAGAAAATGTGCATAATGTATTTGCCCCAGGGCCTAGCACGTGGGAACACTCGAATGAGAACTATCACTACTATGACATCACTATTCTGGCTAGGCCAATCCCATTATTATAAACATTATGAGATTTTTTTGGTTTGTTTTTCACTTAAGACTGGTGTGGCCTAATTATTTGTCTATAAAGACAGGTCATAACGTAGTCTACTGAAGTTTAGGAAGTGGTAGATGAGGTTTATCAAAAAGTCTTCCCTCAGTAGTCCCAGTATCTAGAGTAAGTCAAGAAATGTTGAGGCTAAGAAGCACTCTTTTAGGATGTTACAAATACTGTTGCTAAGGGATTCCCAGTCTGCTCAGCTTCTGCCAAACCACTGTGCGCATCCCATGCCCTCTGGAGGTAGGAGGAACCCAGAAAGTGCTAGAGCAAGCCAACTCTGCATGACAGCTCATCAACCAATCTCATCTAGCTGTTTCATAACAGAGTGTGAAATAACTTGCCTTCTCTCCAGGCTAATTATTATTCCCTCTTTTGGCCCCTTTGTACCTTTAACTCTATAGCTCTTTTCTTTATCCTGTCTAATCTCAATTCTAAACAAGATGTTCTTTTTCTGATAAAAGCCTGGAAATACTGAAATAGCTTCAGGATATACATCAGTTTGGGTCACAAGAATCTTGTAATATTGCAATACCTCATTTTAATTTTCAGAGTTTTTCAGAAAAAGTTAAAAATATAAAGTCACACCAAAAGATAACTTTAGGCATCAGTTCTCAAAATGTGGTTCCCAGACCCCTAAGCTTCTGGAGACCCTGTGAAGGGGGTCTGCAATGTAAAAATTATGTCCATTACATTTTTGGTGGGATTTGCTTTTTACACTGTGTTGACATACTCATGTTGCAAAAGCAACAGGTTTAAAACCTCTTGTGCTTTAGCATAACTCAAGGGCAGTGGCCTCAAACTATATCTGTAGTGATTGTATCCTCACTCATGCACTTGTAGTTTTACTTACAAATGGTTTTAATAAAACGGTAAAAGTATTAATGTTGTTAAATCTCAGTCTCTAAGTATATCTATATATATTTTTAATACTATGTGTAATACAATGGAAGTAGACATGAAGCACTTCTGCTAAAATATGATGGTTGTTTTGAAGAAAAGCACTTTGTGATTTTTCTGAGTTAGAGCTGAACTGCTTTTTTTATGGAACATGATTTTCATTTAAAAAATTACTGAGACAAACTATAGTTATTCACTATATAGTTAAAAATTTGGGTATTCGTCAGCCATTTCCTCAAAAATAAATTGAAGTGATTCTATTACTTCAGGGAAAAGAACTGACGGGTTTTGATACATGATAAAATTAGAGTAAAAGTGAAAATTGGGACTTTAAACTTAACTATGTCACTTTGAGTGTGACAGCTTCCTCGTACATTAATACTTCTGATGAACTTAGTGTTGATAAATGTGAAATGCATATTTTAATATATAACGATATCTATTATATATCTATTAATATATAACAATATCTATTTTATATATATAAAATGAGATGTGTCAACATTTGTAAGGTCTGCATAACTCAGTAAACTTAATATGTCCCAAAGGATATATGTGTGATTCTGCAAAATAAAAGATACAGTCAAAATACAGGATGGACCAGTAGATTTTAGAGTATGAAAGTTCATTGATATGGTTTAAGGTTCTACACAGTAACTAACTTTTAAGAAATTACCACTTGTTGATTTTTCATATAGCATTGGAAAAGAATATTCACAACTATCTGAAAAGGCTATTAAAATACCCCTCCTTTTTACAACTACATATTTTTGTGAGAACAGATTTTCTGCATAGACTCTTTTATAATCTTGTTTGTTTTTTGTTTTTCATTTTTTGGTTTGTTTGTTGTAAATGCAAACATTTTACTCCAAGGACAAAACAATAACAGACAAAATATCTATCTTAGAAAGAAAATTTAAAAATCCATCAACAAGTTCAAACTCAAGTTAAAGAACTTAGTGACTGGATCTGTGAAAACTCTAGCAATGTGAGCACTGGGTAGAAAATTCAAGCAGCCAATACTTTCAGATGTTTCTAGATTGAGAACCCAGGAGGCTGGTCAAGGCAACATCAAATGATGAATACAGAAACTGATCAAGCATGTTAATAAGTTCAATTTTTACTATAAAAAATAATGAGTACTTTTTTTTAATTTGTGAATTTAGTTATAACAAGATACTGATGAACAAAAACAAAAAGGTAAACCATATAATTATATGTTATATTCAGAAAGAAGCTATAACATATAATTAAAAAAATACATATGTATAAATACATATATATAAGTGTAAAACGATATCACCCTTCTTACTAAATTTGTAGGTTGGGAAATATATTTTTCATAAAGATATGGTATTTGTGTGTAATAGATTTGTGGTTGTTATTTTAAATGAATCAATTGAGAACATTTTTTTCATTTCTTAGTTTTAATGTCTAATATCAATAGATATAATAGCAATAGATATAACCCACATAAACAAAAGCTCTTTGGGGTTCTCAATTACTTTTAAGATTGTAAAGGGCTATCGAGGCCAAAAATTTAAACTCATGAAGGCTAATAAACATGGTTGGCAACAGGCTGTAAAATAGCTTAATTTGAACAAAATGAATGAATTTGAACAAAATGAAGGTAGAAGCCTGAAGAGGTACTGTTGAAAAATCGAAAAGGTCCTCACAATTAAGCAAAATCAGTAGAAAATGCCTCATCCTCTCATCCTTTTGGTAATACCCCCTTCACCCCTCATGTGAAGAAGGACATTAGTATGGTGCCATTTCTAAGCACAGAGAGCATAGATAGCTATAAACAACTTTCCGCCCTTTCAGGGAAGTCAAAGAATTTGCCAGAGCTCTCAGCTGTTTACATGGGGAGAACTAACTCTCTCTCTTGCAGGCAAAAAATTTTGATTTTGCCAGTACTGCCTGTAAGGTGGGGGAGTAGAAGCTATGTGTGAAATTATACAAGAAGTATTCTTTTCAAAGCTTCAGGACCAAGAGTAGAGTGGGGAGGCAACAGACCAAGAGGGTAATATTTAGAGCACAGAGATGTAAAATATACTCTCGAAATGCAGTGATACTGTGTAGTGTTCTATATCATTAAATTATAACTGCCTGGAGAAAAAATGTAAATGTGTCATTTACAACAGTTACCAAAATGAGTGAAGGTGACCCTTTTATTTTCATTCTATTTACATTGTGTATATAAATAGTATTTCTTAGAGAAATTTTCAGAAATTATAGAAATCTCTCAAACCAGATGGCCAATATTACTGTCACCATTTCAATTTCATATATTTAAATGTTAAGCAGAATGTTTGCGTGAATCTGTAATAAATCTAAGAAAACAATTCAAGATTGAAGATCAGTCCAATTTATATTCTATTTGGCTCATTTTTCAGCTCATGCACATTAACAGGTATGATGTGACTATGAATTTACTGAAGCACAAGTTGAAACCTGGGATTCGCATTGTAATTGTGTGAACTAACGGGCTCACCAAAACTTGTGCCTACTGAAACTCAGAGCTCCTTCTTTTTAAGCATATCAAGTATTTGATGTACCTACTTTCAAACTTCTGCAAAGATATTCCTAGCTTATGAATGGTGTGCTTCCCATGCAAGTAAAAATAACAGTAAGATTGCTTTCTTCAGAATAATGGTAACCTATCATAATAATCTAGAAGCCCAAAATATCAAAAATCTGATGAGATCATATATTTGGTCATCTCCTGTTAGACACCATCACTGTAAAGGTGACCTTAGTAGTCTCTCATTTGTCTCTTAGTTTTCCCACAGGGCTTATTTTTCAAAAGTGCTCGTGTTATGCTTTGTTTTAGACTATTTTGCTTTTGGTTTTTAACACCCATTTCCATGCTTATTTTCTATGGGTTCTAAGGTTCCAGTGCTTTTTGGATTATTTGACCGTTAAGTAGAATATTACATTTTAGAATCCAAGGGAACAAAATTCTTACTCTTTTGAAGAATGATTAAGAACAAAGAAACAAATTTCCAGATCATTTAAATATATATGCTTTTAGAGGCATTAGGTTCCCCTAGATAAAGTATTCTTGTTTTTATTCATATTAATTTCTGAAAGAGATTAAAATATCTCAAAAATCTTTCCAAGAATGTTATCCTTTACATTCAACTTAAATGTTCATTGCCAACTACAAAGCTCACAAAGTTTATTTCATAAAAATAAGCTCTGAATGAATAAACATGTATCAAAGCAATTATGTATTATTTAGCCCTTTAGCCTACATATGGGTTTTTTTTCTTCCCTGCTTTGGCTCAGTTTTCTATATTAAAAACAATGAAATGTGAAAAGAAAATAGAGAGCTTCAATTGGTGGACTGTTATGATTCTATCCAAATGATTCACTGATGAGCAGTCTTGATTTATCTTTTATTTCTAGTCTAATATCCCCCACAAATCTTTGACATTAGCAAAACTTCTTTCTATAAATTATTCTTCATGAAACCTTCTTTATCAGATCATGTTGAGTCTCCTGGAGCTCTAAGAGCTGCTGTGTCTACTAGCAAAAATCCTTTTCACCAGCTGAATAACCTGAGGCAGGAAGACATGAGTACGTGATACATGGCAACATGTTTATCTGTGAGCTCTTGGCTTCAACATCTTGGGGAATTTTGACATGAGAAAATACTTCAAAGTTGTGTTGCCCTCTGGAAGGGGTCCAGTTCTAGTTGTTTTCAAAGTATAAAAATGTTTCCCATCTGTTAAACAATTACTGAGCACTCTCCATATTCCATCCAGGCTTTTGGCTAGACTCCAGGGAAACAAATATGAATAACATAAACAAAGTCCCTGATCTCAATAAGTTCATAGTCTAGTAGACAAATACACACTGAAGATAATTCAACATAGGTTATGAATATTATGCATTCACTCACATGGAGAACCCCCGATGCAGGCACTGTATTAATGATGATAGCAGAAGGGAACTCAGAGGAAAGGCCCTTAGTCCAACTGGAGGGCTCAGCAGTGATTTCCTGGAAGAAATCATATTTGAATTGCTGACACACAGCTGAAGAGATGGGCAAGGGCATTCTGGGTAATAAAGAACAGAATCAAAAGCAGAGTAGTGTGAAATGTCATGGACAATACAGGAATCTATGCTATTTGCTATTTCTAGAACATTAAATGCTAGGGTTAGGGAAATGATCAATTAGATTGGAATTCTGTGAAGGGAAAAAAGATGGGCTAGACATTATCAAAAAGTATCCATCTTCTCATGGGCCACTTGACTAGGAGGAACTTAGAAAGGCTGAAGCCATTTTCTCAGCAAAGAATTATAAACTCATTAGGTTAACATAGCTATTGTACTGAATTTGGGTAAGAGCTTCTGATCATGTGGTATAGACAGAAAAAAGAGGTTAGATTTATAACACAGAAATAAACAGGAAGGTTAACTTGACTGAAGAACTGAATTTTTTTCAGACACACAACACACATACACACTAACTCTAGGATAGCACTTATTTGTATTAGCTAAAAAATATTTACTTAATACACAGTGTGTCTAAAGCCACTGTCCAGGTCATGATTACCGTGAAAGTGAGTAAAAACAGTCTAACCAGTTTCAATCAGATTCCTGCTTACTTTAGTGCCATATACTCTTCCTAGCTTCTACAATTTCTAAGACTGGAGACACCTTTACTATATGCTTCTGTAGGGAGATTAAGGAGGAGACGGTATTGTCTCTATATCACCCATTTTTTTCTGATTCCTTTCTAGCTGTCCTTCAAAGGGCTAGAAGAAAATCTCTTCTGTGATGTGAATTGCATACGAACTATTCACAGTTGACCACATCCGCTGGGCAAGACTCACCAATCCCAAGGAATGTACAAACTCAGGTTCCAAAACACAGGCTGACTGATCATTCTGGCTGTCTAAATTGGGAACTAATTAAATGTTTTAACTGGAAGTCTCTCTTCACTGCAGCAGAACAGAGTCATTTTGAAGCAAACACCTCAATGAAACACTTCTTTGGGAAAATCCAGTTAAACTACAAGAAACAACTGCTTCTGGTTGGCAGAACAATCTATTCCTATTTGATACTCCCACCCCAATGCATACACACAGGGTCAACATCACTTATGCTGAGAAGTGTAACCACAGAGAAAAGATGACATTATATCTTAGACATGTCAAAGTCATCAGAAACAGTTTGTTCTTACCTATGTAGGATTTCAATCCAGCCCACTGGGACTGATGAAAGATTATATAAATTATTTATGTAAAGGAGCTTTTAGAGGAGCACTTAAACACATTGGGTACTGTTTGAATGCATAAGAGGAGGTTAAGTTATTCATTTCATTTCCATTAGTAATTAGATGTTGGTTGAAGAATTCTCCTGTTTGGCAATCCCTTAAAGAGGTATAATAATGAGGCAACTGAGCTCTAATTCTCTCCAAGAATTTATAGCCCAGGCTTCTTGAGAGGTACAGCTGGAATTATTAGATTACCCTATGTGGATATAAGAAGAGAGTCAGACCATAAACCCTGAAGGCCAAAAAGAGCAAGTTGCCAAGTGTCTTGAGGTAAAAAAACTCCACTTGGACTTATAGCCTAAGCTTCTTTAGAAAATCAGAATTCTTTAGCACCATAGTCTCGTGTTATTATGGGGTATCATCCCACTCAGTTGTTTTGGATACAAAAATTAGTCTTAAACATGAAAACAGCTGCAATGAATACACAAATAAGGCTTCAAGTTGTTCAGCAGCTGCTCCTGGGCAAGAACTGTCTAGATTGAAGATTGCCATCAACGTTGAGTGACTTGAATACTTAATGAGTCAAATATTGTGCAAGTCGATGGTGCGCGGATATGAAAAAAACATAAAATAAGGCAGACACATAAAAGGGTAACTTCGATACAGTAAGGTTAAGTTCCGAGACAGAGATAAATGTAGTGATATAGAAGCCACCCTAAAGGTAGGGGCTCAGGGAAGAAATTCTGAAAGGAAATCTAGCCTAAACTAAATTTTGCACAATGAGTAGGAGTTGGTCAAATTAAGAAGAAATGGGATGGGTATTCCAGGTAGAGGGAGCAGAATAACCAAAATAATGTGCATTGTTTTACTGTAATCAGTTTGATGTTACTGCACTACACATGGAGAAATGAAGGTTAGTAGGTAATGAGAAGAGAGAAATCAGTAAAGACAAATATCCATATTTACTGAGGTAAAAAAAAGGAACTCCCTTGAAAATCAGAAAAGACTAATTTTAAATATGGTCAAAATATTTTAACAGGCACTTAATAAAACTGAACATCTGAATATCCAAGAAACTTGTGAATATTCGATTGTCTCATTGGTAATCATGGAAACCAAACAAATTTTTATGATAAAGAACTTGGACTTTCCCTCTAGGTAATCATAAGCCATTGAATAATTCCGACAGGAAAAAAAAGAACAAACAATTGAAATAGATCCACAGAGGATCCAGATCCAGATATTGATACAGTAGTTTATATTGAAATATAATGGGCTGAGAATAGCCCTAATATTCTTGGAAAAGAAAATAAAGTTGAAGGACTTACTTTACCAGATTTTAAGACTAGTGTAAAGCAACAGTAATAAGGACAAAGTGTTATAATAGACAAATAGACCAATGGAACAGACTAGAGTCCAAAAATGAACATACATATACAGATACTATAGTTTTGATTAAGGTGACCCTGCCAAGCAGAGGGCAATGTACCATCTCTCAGTAAATGGTGCTGGGTCATCTGGATATACACATAAAAAAAAAAACTTACTCTTATCTCGCATCACAAAGATCAATTCTAGGTATATTGCAGAGATAAATGTGAAAGGAAAAACATTAAAGCTTCTAGAAGAAAACAAAATATTTTTATTATTTTGGGGCAGGCAAAGTTTTCTTAAACAGGATTCATAAACCACTAGTCTTAAAGGAAACAATTGATAAATTGGATTACATTAAAATCAGAAATTTTTGTTTATCAGAGGCTATTAAGAGAATGAAAGGGCAGACATATATGTGATCTGCATCCATATCAATATCTATCCATCTCACCAAAAACATATTCAGAATATACAAAGAACTCTTACAAATTAGAAAAAATGATGGTGAGCCCAATTTTTAAAACAGACACATTCCAAAAATGGATATCTGAATACTCAAGAAACATATGAATATTTGATTAGTAATTAGGGAAATTACAAAGTAGAACCACAGTGAGAGCATTAGACATCCACCAGACAAAACAAAAAG
This sequence comes from Pteropus vampyrus, assembly GCF_000151845.1. NCBI lineage: Eukaryota > Metazoa > Chordata > Mammalia > Chiroptera > Pteropodidae > Pteropus > Pteropus vampyrus. The sequence goes on from NW_011888824.1 coordinate 371,955, forward strand.
ATTGACTATAGCAAACATAGGCAAGATTATAGAACTGGTGCTCTCAAACACTGATGGCAGGAGTACAAATTGGTGCAATCACTTTAGAGGACTCTTTGGTAATAATCACCAAAAATGGACAGAAGTGTGCTCTGTAAGCTAATAATTTCACTACTAGGCATTTATTCGATCAATATAAATGTATAATATTGTCACCAAAATAAACATTCAGGGCATCATTATTTGTAATAGTCCCAGACTAGAAATTGCTCAAATGCCTACTAACAGTAGAATGGATAAACAAATCATGATATATTCATATAACAGACTACCATACAATAATAAGAATGAATATTCCATAATTATATGCAAGCGTATGGATGAATTTCGCAAATATAATGTTAGAGGAATGAAGTTATACCAATAAAAAAAAGTATATTCCATATGATATCATTTTCACAAACTATAAAAGTATGTTGTTAGAAATCAGAATAGTAATTAGCCTTAGGGGAAGTAGTGACTAGAAGGTGACACAAAGAGGAGCTTTTCAGGGTGTTGATAATATTCTGCTTTTTATCTGAATGGTGGTTATACAGATATATTCAGTTGATGAAAACTACCTGTGCATTTATGATATGTGTACCAGTCTGTATGTTCTGTTTATTTTAACATCAACATAAAAGCTAAAAAGCATCTGGAAGTGTCAGGCAGGTAAAGCAAATAAAAGAATCAAGTCGAGTGTCAGAGTACTGACTATACTTCTTGCTATGGTTTGTTCTTAATATCATATATTAATAAAAATTATATGAAAACAAAAATATACCCTTCAAGTGAATTGGTTAAGGATATAACATTACTATTTAGAACTAAGAAAAAAGTAGAAAACTGGCAGAAAATAAATGGCAGAAGACGTGACCTGCTAAAAAGAATACTGCTGGGCTCAACTAGGCTTTAATCAGTGAGCTCCCACTCATAGTTGTAGGATATCAGCCCACTACATTTTTCTGAAGGAAATTTCTAAGCTTCGAAGAACCACCTTTGGGAACTATGTACAGAACAAACTCAAACCTTCACATGCAGGATTTTCTCCCAATTATTTGCAATCTGTTTCAAAACTCTGAATATATGTTAGTTTATACCCCAATGATTTTGTTTTCTAGCTGAACTTCCATCTTCAGAATTATCTGTATATTCTATAGGCAAAGTTACCACTATACCTTTGACCTCTTGCAGTAATACTGTAGCCCAGAATTCCAAAATACTACATATTTCAGCCTGTTTTGGCCAGTTTTATTCTTTTTAAAATTTATCTATTTTAATTGTTTAAATTAAATTTATTGGGGTGACATTGGTTAATAAAATTATATAGGTTTCAAGTGTATAATTCAATAATATGCTATATGTATATTTGATTGTGTTTACCACCCAAAGTTAAATTTCCTTCCATCATTCATATTCTTCTTTTTTTAAAAAAAAAAAAATTAGGTTTTTGTTTACTGTTATCCTTTCAGGGGCTCTGTCAACTTTCTTCAAATTAGCTTCTCCATCATGGATTGTTACTTTCAAGGTCAGTCTACTGCTGCTATTGCTTTTCAGCAGTTTCCAGTGTGGCTGAATCTTTGTATGATGCTTCATATAACCACAAATAGTTTCTTCACTTTTCTCGTTCTTGCATGCCTTCCTTCAGAGTGTGACAGCTGCTTAGAGTTAGCTTACATCCTACTTATTATTCTAGAAGACACTAGAACTAAGCTAAAGTAAATACAATCAAGGACAATGCACTTTTTGCAGCCCAAGGTTGAGAGTGGAATTTTTTTACTGTATCATGCATAAGTAATTTTGACAGAGCCCTTGAATAAAGCCTTTTTGAAGTTTAATAAATGAAGCACTTGCATGGGAACCCTCTTAGTTGGTCTTTTCTTCTCAGCGGTTACTTGAGATGAAACATTTAAGAAGCTAAAGAACACGTCAATATGTAATCCCATGATTAACTGAATATTTGGTTCTCTGGGTACTGTCAAGAGGGTGACACTAAGAAGGGAAGGAAATTAGCTAGTGCCAAGGCAGCTGGACTTGGAATGGGCTATGTGGAGCTACCAAGGGAGCCCCATCAGGAGCTCTGAAGGCCAAAGAGGAGAAAGTTAAGTGTCTCATTCATTGACAGAAGAAAGCACCAAGACTTGATTGCTTGGGGAAGAGTGTTCAGCAAATTGCAAACACCTCTTGAAATGGCAAGACCACACAAAGTACCTGAAGCAGGATACTAGGCTTGTTTAAAGAGTGTGTCTGTGTGTCCTTGGCGCTCCCCGCTCCAAGGCTGGCATTGTGTCTGTGCTATTGTCCACTTCACTAAAACCAGAACTGAAAGAGCTGAGGTAAGCCATTGACCCAAGTGTTTCCTCGGCTCCTGAGGAATGTTTACTGAGGTGTGGTGTTTTTCAAAGCCTTTAATAATAAGTACACTATGTCCTCCGTACCTTTATTTTTCTAAATGTGTGGGGAGGATACACCGTTTTTGCTTTTTGCCACCATTCAAAAACATTCCTGTCGTTGTGAATTTCATGGCATCCTCTGAGGGTGGACAGCAGGACCAGATCTTTGCACTACAATATTACATTCAGGTTTTCCAAATAAGAGAAACCTGACTCTTCGGACATCTCAAAACTAAGGCCCATCAAAGGTATAAAATTTTTTGAAAAAGGCAAAGGGAGTAATATTCATGTTTGCCTTTAGGACTCTAAGACAGAAACAGAAAAATTGTTTTATTTAATATCCTCTTCATATCATTTCAATCCATCCTGATATTAATGACAATAATTTAATCAGGCCACAAAACACTGTGTCAATAAACAAGCTTTTAGGTTTAATGATTTAAATATGTGTTTTCTCAACACAAGCACTGAAACTTTACTATTTTTACATGATGCATCACCCTCTTTGACACAGATGTTTCTTCCTTGCAGAACAACTAGCCTGGTATGAGGCTTTTACTGTCTGCTGAATAAAACAACATGGAGTCAAAATGGGTCAAAGACCTAGATATAAGACTCGACACAATAAATTGAATAGAAGAAAACATAGATACTAAACTCATGGACCTTGAATTTAGAGAGAATTTTATGAATTTGACCTCAAAGGCAAGGAAAGTAAAAGCAAGAACAAAAGAACAACAACAAAAAAAACCAAAGCAACGAATGCGCCTATGTCAAACTAAAAAGTTTCTGTGTAGCGAAAGAAACTATCAACAAGAAAAAGAGGCAACCAACTGAATGGAAGAAGATAATTGCAAACAATATCTCCGATAAGGAGCTAATATCCAAAATATGCAAAGAACTTACATAACTCAACAGTAAAAAAACAAAACAAAACAAAGAATTTAATTAAAAAATGGGCAGAGGACCTGAACGGACACTTCTCCCAAGAAGACATACAAATGGCAAACAGACATATGAAAAGATGCTCAACTTCATTAGCTATTAGGGAAATGCAAACCAAAACCACAATGAGATACCACCTTACACCTAGAATGGCTCTCATCAATGGGACAAGTAATAAGTGTTAGAGAGGTTGTGGGGGAAAAGAAACCCTTATACACTGCTGGTGGGAAAGTAAATTGGTACAGATGCTATGGAAAATAGTATGGAAGTTCCTCAAAAAACTAAGAATAGAATTACCATATGACCCAGAAATCCCTCTTCTGGGTTTTTATCCCCCAAATTTGAAAACATTTATTCATAAGGATATATGCACTCCCATGTTCACTGAAGCATTATTCACGGTGGCCAAGACATGGAAACAACCGAAGTGTCCTTCAATAGATGATTGGATAAAGAAGATGTGGTATATATTTACAATGGAATATTACTCAGCCATAAGAAGAGATGAAATACTGCCAGTTGCAACAACATGGATGGATCTTGAAACTATCATGCTAAGCAAAATAAGTAAGATAGAAAAAGTTGAGAACTATATGATTTCACTTATATGAGGAATATAAATCTGAAAGCAACAAATGAACAAGACAAACAGAGACTCATGGACACGGAAACAATTTAGTAGTTACCAGAGGGAAGTTGGGTCGAGGGAGGTAGATAAGGGTAGATGGAGTCAAATATATGGTGATGGAAGAAAATATAACTTTAGGTGGCGAACACACAATACAATATACAGATGATGTATTATAGAATTATACCCTTAAAACCTATATAATTTTATTAACCAATGTCACTCCAATAAACTTAATTAAAAAAAATATGGAAGTACGTTTCACCCAGATGACAACAAGTAGAATATGAGACAAAGTAGAGAAGAAAAAGCACTGTAGTTTTGTATCTGTCAGTTGAAAGATGGAGGTTTTCCAAGAACCAAGGGGGAGAAGTTTCTCAACTTACCTAAGAACAGTTTGCAGACTCTGCTAATCTTGAAAGATATGAGAAATTCTGAACCCTGTGAATCAAGGGTGCCCATGTTTAAGAAGGACTAATTTGCATCTCAATTTTGAGATTTCTTTTCAGAGCACCCCATAGTTACATTCATGCATCATTTAAAAGCAGGGCAGCATGGTGCACTGTGATTTAAATGTAAAAATTACTGTCTCGAGAAACATGAAGGGGAAGTTTGCCCACACACACTGTCTCTGCAGGAACTACTACAGTCAAGGGGTTGAAAGTGTCATCCTCCAGAGAAATAAATATCTTTTTAAAAACCAAAAGCGGAGCCCTAATTTTTGAAAGGGACAATCCAGCAGGTGCTCTGGACATCATGTTTCAGAGAATGAGCATTGAATAGCAAGTTATAAAAATTGCCTTCAAACAGGACTGTAACTTTAGATCTCAAATACCAAAATGTGAAAATAAAGATGAGAATCATATATAAAGAAGTAATTTTTCAAAAATTGGAGATTTAGGATATAGAAAATTCAGAAAGTTAGCTTGTTGTAAAAGAAAACACATTTATTAAAAAGGCAAACATTCTAAATGGTTCTATTTTTAAAAAGAATTTTAAAATATACTCCTCTATTAAATTAGTATTATCAAGGACATTTTATCCATTAGTCATTAGAGCCCAGTGCCAATGGGCTGTGAGATTTTTAAAGATCTACAAAAATGATTGAAACCTGAAAAAAAAAATATTGGCTCCAAACTACAAAATGAAAGTTGCAAAATGGAAATGAATAATTAAATGTCTACCAAAAAAATAACATTACATCAAGTAGTCAATTGGAACTCTACTCTTGTAATTGCAGTATAAATCATATTTAATGTGGAATATGGGTGGATTTTAATTTATTTGAGATATTATACAGTCAGGGCAGCCAAAAATAAGATCACAAGGCCCTCAAAACAGCACTGAATAACATCGATATGATCAAAATGGCCATCTGTTTTCCTAAAAACATTGGAGATTAAACAGGAGAAAATAGGAGAATTGGGAAGTAGCAAAACAGTAGGCTTTGGAGAGAATAATGCCGCCCTCCCAAGAACAGGCAAGATCTGCTGAAAGCCTCATCTCGGTTCCCCTGAATTAAGGCACTGCTGTATGGTTGTGTCTAGTTTTTGTTTTGTTTGTTTTTAAAGAGCAAGTTTTCCTTAGAAAAGATAAATAGGCCATTTATACCTCATTGTATATCCTATTCAGAGAAGTTAAAAAATCAATTTGATGCTATTCCCTCAAGGGTTATATCTAGTGAGTGTGTGGGATGGTAGGGGTGTGGGGTGTTTTAAAGATGAAGGAAGACCTGGTTCTGGACAAGGCAGGCTAGGCTGAGATGTGTAAGGTAAGAACTGTTTGGGATACAGTACACTGGATGGAGCAGTTTAGTTTGGGACTAATCCTGCATTTTGATAACCCCACCTGATCTTTCCTACTAAAGAAAAATGATCTGCTTCTTAGTATCCTTTAATCACCCAAGAAATACAGTAGTAACACATCAGCGGATACCCTAGGAATATAATCTACATTCATCAGACATAATGGAAAAATATTTTCCTTATTTCTTAAATACTGCATCTTAAAAACTTTTTTGATCTCTCTCTCTTTCTTTCTCCCTTCCTCCCTCCCTTCTTCCTACCTTCCTTCCTCTTTCTCTCTCTCTTCACACAAGCTCACAAATACAGAAATTACGTCAAAAATTATTTGATGTTAATTGCTGGATCAGGAGCTATAAAGCTAAGCTGGAGAAACTAGACAAAAGGTATTTCAGCTCACAAATTAGAATCTTGTGATCTGAGAAGTTATATTTTCTGTAATGTTAAATCATACAGACTATTATGGAATAAATAAGTTTTAGGTTTTTGTTATTCATTATTTATGAAATGACTTCTGGATCTCTCTGAGAAAGACAAAAATAAAATCAGTCCAGGAGGTAAATTAGAACTAAGGGGCCATGCCTACTCAGCAAGGTGGGGGATGCAGGGAAGGAAATTACTCAATTAATTTAACACAATTAATTTTGATTTCCCAATAACTTCTTGTGTTTGGCTTTTTTTTTTTTTTTACATAACTGTCCTTAATTTGGAACTGTTCTGTTGATCTGAAGAAAACTCAGGGTGGCGGTTCAGAGGCAATTTAATTTTATTTTCTATTTTTGCCTATTTAAAAAGCTGATTACTTGGACACTCTTTCCTATCATCCTAAAGTTTTCAAAAGCAGCTCTTTAAACTTTATTTAAAATAAATAAGACCTATCATTTCTCTTGGCTAGATGAAGCCTTATGATTTTCACTGAGAAAATATTGTTTTCTTCGTATATGATTTTTAAAAATTTAATTTTAAAAGGAATAAATACCTACCTGCTAAAAACTGTTCGGTGGGTATAGAAGGGGAAAATAAAGGTAAAAGTTCCCCTATCCCAGTTTCTTCATTCTTTCTCATCCCATCCCTTGTATGTACACAATTTGTTCCTGTGTTTTACACAATTAATCTCCATTGTTAAAGCGACAACAGAGACTTCTGCGATACAGCCATATCCCGGACAAATAAGAACGGTTTTCTCCCACATCCCGTATTTTTCCTCTGAGTTGTTTTCTCAGGATGTTGAAGTACATCCTACAATAGGTGGTATTGTTCTGTATAAAATGCAACCATATCTTTTGACTTAGCAATTGAGAATCTATCCCACAGGAATACCTACATCTGTGCAAAAGACATGTGGAAAATAATGTGGCATTGTTTGAAACACTGAAAATTTGGAAGCAGCCTTAAATGTCCTATCAATAGAGACAAGTTCTTTAAGCAGTCATTAAAAGGATGGAATAAATTTATATGTGCTGATATGAAAATATATTTTGTTTGATGACAAAAGCAAAGAAAAACATGATTTATTAAATAACAAAAGCAAATTACTGAGTATGTATTGCCTGATTATACACAACACATATAACACATATGTAAAATTAACCTATTATTGTTATTATCAAACTTTGCTAGTATAAACATTTACAAGTATAGGTAATATATTTATACTTTATATATGAAATGAATGCCAGAGAATGACTTAAATGTGGCTAATCTTAGTACTAAAAAGGCTTGTTATCTATATTTCACCATTTTGAAGAATCTGAAAGAATGGCTCTCTTTTATCCTCTAGGAGTTACGAGGGCAGGGAATCTTGTCCCTTTCATTCACTGCTGATCTCTGCATCTGGAACATGGTGGACTCTCAACAAAAATGTGTCGAATGAAGGAACAAATCTTCCTGCTCCTTATCAAGAACACCCCATTTGATAAATGATTGATAGACTAGGCTGGAAGTAGAGAGGGACAAGAAACAGGGCACTACTTATAAAAGAGAAATTCTATAAAAGAAATTTTTATAAAAAGAAATCTATAAAAAGAAGTCTATAAAAAGAGATAGGAGGGGTCAGAATGGTGAAGAGATGGAGGAGCCATCCTACAGGGAGAGGAAGAGAAGGAGGAGGGGAAACCTTAACTGAAGACTATTTAGGGGAGGAAAGCAGAGAGCTGGTCTGCACCACCCCTTCCCAAAGAGGAGACTTACTGTTAATGGGCTCTGTGTTCATGCTCTTCCAAATATTAAGCACAGCACAAAGGGGATGCAGTAGTATTAGCAACTAGATTCAGAAAGACAACTTTGGCATTGCAGAACAATTTCCTATTGGGGGGTGGGGTGGGAAGTAGCCAAGAGAACCATGATTTATATTTGTCTGAATATAGTCTTTGGTCCCAGTTTGGTGAACACAAATTATACACTCTCCTTCCTCTTTTAATGCTAGATGACTTTCTTTAGTTTTTGAATAAAGAACTTATATTTGTGTTATAATTAGAGAATTTAAAGCTTAAACTGGTTTAATTAAAATACATTTAAAGTAGCAGACACAGATATAAATGAAAGTCACCTTATGTATTTCTGCTTTCTCTGATGGTTATTTATTTAAAGTTTAATCTGTTATTATGAATAGTTTAAACTGTTTATCCTTCATAAAGCACTTTAGTTCCTTGTAGGCCACTTTCTCCTTATGACTAATTAAACTGATTTTATACAATACAAATCTGTATGTGTGTGATCTCTTGGAATTCTTTAGGGTCACTTATTTTACAGTTATTTATTTTAATTCTTTTTTAAATCATGACTTTTTATCCTTGATAAGATCATAGGTACAGCGCCTATATGTAACGCCAAATAATCTCACAAAGATACACAGTATCAAAGAGTAACAGCTTATACTTTATAAAGGCTAGATGCATTTAAGTTATATTTAACTATTAAGATATATAAAAACTAAAGAAATAATATATTAGACTTGGAAATGCAATCCTCTGTGCCTAAACTGACTATCCATTCCATTTGTTATGGACAGTCCCTACTTACTCCCGCTGTCCTGGTATAACTATTAATAGGGTCCCCCTTCAAATCTGTCCAGGTTTGAGAATAAGTTACATGGTTATCCTCTATTAAGAAAAAAATGGTCGGCCTTATGTCAAATTTCCATCTTTACTCTCTTCTACTCCATATCATATTTCCAATACCAAAATTATAGGATATTGCTTGGATAATAATTGAAAGATAATGTTATCTAAACTTTTCCCAGGATGAGGAAGAACACCCATTAAGTCGGACTACAATAAGGTCCCAGCTGTGACATGGCAAACATTCAGAAAAAATATTTTAGGTTGTGCTTTTGTAGGAAGAGAATCACTTGCTAGTCTGCCGCCTTACTGAAATGAGACAGCCTGTGCTTCTTCCTGTCCCTACCTCCCCAAATTCCCCTGATTAGGACAAACAGCATTATAACAAGGAAACTTCTGGCCTACTCCCTGCAAACCATAATGAATAAACTAAAATTCCAATGCAGTGAAACAATTTGGGCCTTTTCTTGATAGAGCTTTTAACCTGCACAACAAAATCAGTTCAATACCTTGATAAACTTACAGCCTAAACAACTTCTGAGCTTTTCATTCTATTTCTTGTTCTATCATTAAATGCTCACTTATCTGATATTCTTAAAAAGTCCTTGACATTCCCAGGATTTTTTTTCTACTTTCTAGATCCAATCTTTTATTTGGATGCTAATTTAACTGTCACACTTTAATTAGGTTAAAGGCAAGAAAGAAGTTAACAAAATTGGAATGCACCATAAAATGGTATCTCTTCATTTAAAAAAATGGTGGCAGTAATAATGAAGGTAGTTTTTGCTTTTTGCTTTTTGTTTTATTTGTTTTTAAGCCATGGCCATTACTATGGCTCAGAACTGATATAGTGTGCTGGAAAGCAAACTCTTGCTTTTCATATTCATTCAGTGAGCAGTTGACACTCTTCTACAAATATTTAAATCTAAACACTGAATTAAAATGTTATGTTAATACCCTTGTAGAATATTTATTTTGGCATTTTAGATTCCAATCACGAATAGTTAAAAAAAATCAGTTACTCCTACTTTATTTCCCTTTCCAAATATGTTTTGCATTTTATTTGATCATAAGTGTATTCATATATAATTCTAACTTCAAATAGATCAAATTTTACCTCTGCCCACGTTCTTATTAGCTTTTAGAAGCATCTTGCTTTTGCGGTCTGTGTAGGGTCATCTTGGAAACTTCCTCTTCTACAGGAGTCTGGCTGCTGGTCATCTCTGTCTGAGCTTCTCCCCCACATGCCTCTGGTCTCTTCCCTACATTTATGCCAAACTCACAGGTTAATATGACCTTTTGATATCCCTCCTCAAAGCTGCAATGACAAGGTGCTCAAATATGATATAGCTGGAGTTAAGATACATTGTTTTAATGAGAGGTTTTCTCAGATTAGCTTCACATACATTCACATACTATTTAATCACACCAAAAAAAGCTGGCCACACTGAGGGAGAGATATTGGCAGCATAGGAGCAACAGTCATAACTCAGTTATTATGTGGATCCACCCTCTCATCCAGATCCAGAGATACAATTCTCAGGCTTCTGTCTTCATTCTGGCCTTGCTAGCTTCTTTTTTCATCAATTTGAGATAGATTCTTAATCCATGACTACATCCCCAAACCCTATTCTGGATTGATTTTAAGTCTAAATGCTGCCCCCAGCCACCTTCTCAAATTCAAAACCCTCACACTCAAAATGAGTTTTCCATTTCAACCTGATATTATAGACCTCTGATCTCCATTCATATTTAAGAGTTACACTAATGAAGAGAATATTTCTTGTTTCTAGAACTCTCATTCACCAACAATCTCTAGCTTAATCTACTTAAACCATTCATGACTGCTGCAACTCTCAAACTTGCTGTTATATAGTATTCTCCAATGGTAATCACCAGTGTTATCCTAAAATACAAATATGGGAAAAAAAATTTAAACGTACCAATTTTCATTATTAACTTTTCTGCTTATGGCAGTTCCCCATAAATGATAATCAAACTGCTTGCTTTGGTAGATAAGGTTCCTCAAAATCTTATTTCAAACAAAGTTCCCAACTTCATCTCTAAACATGAGCATTTTACAACCATCCCTAGGTGCCCATACACTCCAAACCCTAATTAAGCAGGACACGATTCTCCCAACTTACTATGCATTTCAATATCTTCATGCCATTTCTCATTCTCTTTCATTTGTCTGGGAACTCTACTCATCTTTTGCTGAGTAAACTCTATTCATCTTCTATAGACCCAATTAATTGTCATCTCCTCTAGAAGTCTTTCCTCAGACCATCCAGAAGGTAAAAAACCAATTAATTATATACCACTTACTACAGTGTCTTAGTCATTAATGTTCTCACGATTTCTCTAGCTGTTGTTACTGGAGCAAAAAATATCATGATTATAAGAGGTATCTCTACTTGCTAAACTAGAAAGAACATGACTTAGAATACTGGCATTTATGCCTGTGCAGATCATTTGTGCTTCAGCTACGATGTGAGCCTTTCACTAGGCTTATTCTGGAAAACCAAGATCCCAGACAGAGCAGACCCATAATGGAAGGAGGAATTGTTGGAACTATCTGGGATCCTTAAGGGAACTAGCCTTCGTTTGAAATCCTAGTACCTACAGAATTATATTCAAAAGACTTCTTCTACTTTCATCAAGAAGATTGACTTTAGTAATGCCAGAGCCCCTAGCCCCTCTTCCTATGAGATCCACAGCGATGCTATGAGATCAACAACTCTACAATTTTTGAAGGATTATCTATCTGGCCATACTCTGAGGAGTTGTTTCAAATCTTCTATACAGGAATTCATTCATTTCATAAATAGATCATTGACCAACTGCTAGGTATTAATGAAGACAGATCCTTGCCCTCATGGAGTTTTAATTTTATGCAGAAGGAAAATGGTAACCAACCAATTATTTTTAAATTTCCATTATCATAAGTGCAGCAAAAAGAGAAGTACAGGCAACTGTAACTTTGTACATAACAGATTCCATTTGATCCCATTTGAAAATCAGAGAAAGCTTCCTTGAGGAAGTTCACATTTATTTAATAATTGACTCTTTTTCTTTATGTTGAATCCTTGATTTTGGCCTGTATCTTCATGCTTGATATTTCTTCTAAGTTTTCCCTCATAAGGCACAGAGGGAAATAATTCAGACTCTTTCTCAGTTGTAAAGATTAGGCATAACTTGCGATTTGTTTCATTATTTCCTCACCTCCTAGTCCATGATAAATTGTATCTTCCCTCTTTCAAAGTTTATGTTATATTTTTACAACTCTAATTCCATATTAATAAATAAATTAGAAAATTAGTTAATTATAAAACATCTTTATATGGGAAGATACGAGGATAGGGAAGATGTACGGATATTCAGATTCTGTATTTTGTACTGTTGTTCAGCTAGTAGTTTTAGAAAGAAAATGTCATTCTACCAAACTAATGAAATACCTAGCGTTAGGTTTGGTATAAAACCTACTTTTTTCTTGAGTGTTTAAAGGGTATTCTCTACCAACATTATTTTCATAACCAATTCAGAGGTTATAATGTGAGAGGATCCTGTAACCCAAATCAAGCAGTTTAGAAAAGAAAGTTGTGGCAAGTGAGGTGGTGGTTGGTTGGCTGGTATAGAAGACACATTCACTCTAACATAGCTACAATACTTAAACCACACAAAAGCTTAACTTTTTGAAAGTCCAACATGGTGAAAGCCAACTCATTTCAGAGCAAGCAATGGCTTCTCCCATCCTATGTCCTGGCAAGCTTTTTACATTCCAATTCACTTTGTTGGGGATAAAGAGAATCATGGCCAAATTTACCTTCTGAGTATAAGAGGGTAGGAATATTTACCCTCTGATTATAAGGATGTGAAATATGTGTCCAGTTCTTCTTAAATATTTTATTTTGCTTTAATTATTTTCTATAAATTTATTAGGAAGATAATCTTGATTTTCCTAGTTTAAGTTTTCATATAAAAGTATTTCTTTAAAATAAAAGCCTTTTGGCTGACTGGCCATAACTATTAGTTTAGCTTCTAAACTAATATCCCTTAAACAGATTTTTAGGACTTCATCAGGTTGCTCAGTAAAAATGGCTTTTCTCTTTAACAGTCCTGATTAAGTTTACTATGTCCCTTTAATGCGTTATTTTTCAATTACAGTTGAGATACAATATTATATTCGTTTTAGGTGTACAACATAGTGATTAGACATTTATATATTTATATAACATCGAAGTGATCACTCCAATAAATCTAGTATCCATCTGACAGAATACATAGTTATTACAATATTTTCAACTATATCCCCTATGCTGTACTTCACATTCCTATGACTGTTTTTATAATCTGCAATTTGTACATCTTAATCCCTTTACCTTTTCCTACTCATCCCCCTAATCCCCCTCCCATCTGGCAACCATCAACATGTCCTGATTAAGTTTACTCAGTTCTTTTACAGCTCAGTTCCCAACCTTTTTGGTACCAAGGACCGGTGCTCCTACGAGAATCTAATGCCTGATGATTTGAGGCAGTGATGCTAGAGCTGGGAAGAGGCTGCAAATACAGATGAAGCTCTGTTCCCTGGCCAATCACTCACCTCCTACTGTGCGGCCCAGTTCCTAACAGGCCGTGGACTGGTACCAGTCTGCGGCCCAGGGGTTGGGGACTCCTGCTGTAATACATTGTCTAGCTTCAAATTGGAATAATCCTAAACCAAAGAAAAGTAGACTCACTGTTAATAAAAAATAAAGAAGTGATCTTTTTCAAAGGAGTTTTCTATGCCCTTAAGGCAACCTGGAAAATCCTTTGCAGTTGTTCTATCTAAACTCCATGAAGAGACTGTTCACTTCTAGACTGTGAAGTCTACCCTGCCTGACTTAAGGCCAGCCAATGACTAACTCAAAGTTTGATTGTTGGGCTAGTAACATGGCTTCCAAGGAAGTATGACTTAAAAGCTCTTTGCATAACTATGAGAGGCAACCATGTGTCTTTTCCATGTAAAATTGGACTTCATTCCATTGAGAAGAAAAATCATGACAGCAATCATAATTCATAGCTTTGATTTCACCCACCAACATCCTCTTATTTTTTTCAGAGCTCTAGGATTTTCAGATGGACACTGTTCTACCCAAAACAACACTATCTTAATTTTTTTCTCAGCCCTAAAGAAAACCTGTTTTATTTATGTGTTTAAACTGTTCTTACTTTTTATTCACATTGAGACCCTGGATCCCTATATAAGTTCTGTAAATCTGATTAATTGTATACCAGAATGCTATGACTTCATTCTAGGAATAACTAAACATAAGGAACAAAGGACTGAAAAGTTTGTTTTATATGCCATCATATCAACTAGGTATAAAAATCTATAGGTAATTTGGAGATTATTCTTGGGGCAGGAGGAGTTAAAAATCAGACATTGTATTAGTTTCTTATCACTGTATAAGAAAACATTCTAAACCTTAGTGGCTTAAAACAACAAGGACTTATTTTTCATAATTCTGAGTGTTGGCTTGATGGTTTTTCTTCTGGTTTCACCTGTGTCTGCACTCAACTAGAGGGTTATCTGGAATCATCTCAGGCTAAACCATGTGTCTTTATAATGGGGTTCCAATAGGGCTGGTCCCAATGCACAATTGTATATTAAGACTCTGTTTATATCACACTTGCTGATGCCCTATTAAATAAAGCAAGTCATATCTCCAAGCCAAGAGTCAAGTGAAAGGGACTACTTAAAGGCATGGATACTGAGAGGCATCATTCATTATGGCCATTATTTTAAACATCTACCACGAATGATGGTAATGTGAGAGTATATCTTATTCTCACACTAAGATAGACCCTTAAAGAATAATGACTTTTATTCCAAACTTAGCACAATTACACACATGGAAAGAATATAACTAATCAATGAGTTGTCACTATGAGAACCAGGATTACTGATTAAAGGATTATTGATGTAGAATTTACTAGATAAAAAATATATGGGTTCTAAGATTAAAGTGTACACCAGGTAAAATGTAAGAACAATAGAGATAAATTCACATCTAGATACATTAGAAGAAAGCTACATATAGTGCATCGAGAATATAAATTTTTTTTTAAAAAAAAGGAAAAAGAACAAATCTTATTAGTAATAACAGATTACATAACACAGTGAAGTAATATCATCCAGGTACTGAGATAACCTCCAATTAGAATTCTATATTTAATTAAACTATCATTCAAAAATAAGGGCTTTCTAAAAATTTTAGACCAAAAAAGCTTGAGAAATTGCTACTTTCAAAATGACAGGTAAAATTCTATGTAATGGTTAATAAGAATGATAGGAGATTGGGTGTCGTGTGAATAATTAAAACATAATAAGATTCATATTATGCATAAGAGAAGTATAGACATTTTGAATAATCTTGAACTTTGTTAGAATAATGTATGCTCTTAAATAATCAGCATAAAACGTAGTGGGTATCCACTGAAGAGAAATCTATAGCTTTATAATCGGCAAAGAAAATAAAGGCAAATTTTCTAAGTTTTAATCAAACAAAATACAGAAGAGGAAAAATAAACAAATAAAATGTTGAAAAATAAAATCATACTTAGATATTATAAATCAGTAAACATAATAAATGATATTGAACTGACATATTAAAAAAGAAATTATTAAATTGTTTTTTTGAAATCTAGCTAATTCTGTTTAAGAAACACACCAAAAACAAAGAACACAGAATTTGACAATAAAGGGATACAAAAATATAAAACAGGCAAATGAAGATAAAAAACTAAATTAGCGATATTAATGAGAGGCACATTAGAATTTAAAGTAAAAATTAATTTAAAAATCACATTAATACAATAATTAATATGTGAATAAAGACATATATAAGAAAAAACTTCAGAAATACAAAGAAAAATGAACAAATTCATAATTAATGGGAAACTTTAACATATTTTAACAGAAGTATGGAGAAATTGAGCAAGTAAAAGCAGATAAAAGTTAATACTGGTTATGATATTCTAAGCGATATAATTAATAATACTGATCAAGTGAGCTCCTGGACCCAATAAATAGAAAATATGCATTTCTTTCAAGGACAAAAGAGACAACTGAAAAATCTGACCATGTATTAAGTGACAAGGACATCTCAATAAATATTAAAGAATCTATACTATATATTGCATGTTCTCTGGCCAATTATATAAGAAATCAACATTAAAAATATATTTTTAAACTATATAGAAATTTTAAAAATACACTCTTTACTTAATGAGTTAAAGTGGAACTTACAAATCAATATTATAAAATATATAGAACTGAATGACAGTTGTATTACATATCAAACTTGTGAGACATATCTAAGTGATTTTCAAGGAACATTTGTTTATAGCTCTCAATTTTATTAGGAAACTGTAAAGATTAAGTATAAAAGAGTTAAACATTTTAAACATTTGACTGAAAAAGCTAGGCCATACATAATAGAAAATATCAAAATAAAATAGAATACAGAGCAGAAATTGATTAAATGGGCTTCTCTTATAGCTTAGAGTATCCATGTGAGTAAGTCATGGCCACTGAACTATTACTAAAAAAAGTATGTCTTTATAAAATGTAATCTTTGCTTCCTCTTTCCCACAGTCCTTCAAACTGGCTAGAATGCACATGAAAAATTTGGAATTACAGAGGCCACCTTTAACCATAATGAATGAGGGACACACAAAGCACAGGAAAAAGCAGAAGAAATCTGGGTCCATGATTCTGTGGCAATTTTTTCCAGTCCTGTACCACCTATCTGAACTCACATAAAAAAGAAAGAAACGTCCACCTGATCAAAGCTACTGTATGCCCCTCATAGAAAAACCTAATCCTACAAAAAAAGGTGATAATTTATCTTAGAATGCAATGTAATGTACCCCTTAAATAATAAATATAGGATATTCCCAATAAGTGATAAAAATTAATTCAATACTCTTTCATATAGAAAACAAGAATAGAAAAGAATCATACTTAACAAGATAAAGGATTTCTATCAAGACCTCCAGCAAATATCATACAAGGACACCTTCCACTATCTCTTTTATTGAACAATACATTGGGTATGCTAGCCAATTCAATAACACAAGAAACACAAGAAAAGTAAATAAAATGTCTTAGGTCATAAAGATAAAAACAAAACTTTATTTGTAAAAGGCATGACTGTCTACATAAAAAATCCAAGAAAGTCTACAAACTATTAGACTTCGAAATAAATCTCTCAGGCTATGAGAGAAACCTGAGAGTTTTCTGGGACAAAATATGGTTAAATTTTCATATAGATAGAACCTCTTGATGTTTGGTGCAGTTAACTGTAACTGGATTTTTAAATGGATAACTAAGTTTAGCTACTTTACAAATCAAACTGACTAATCATATTTATATTGATATATGCTATATGACGATCTAGACTGCCATGACAAAATACCATAGACTGGGTGGCTTAAACAATGATTAATTATCTCACAGTTCTGGAGACTGGAAAATCCAAGATCAAGGTCCAGTAGGGTTCAGTTTCTGATGAGAGCTATTTATGGCTTGTAGTTGGATGCCATCTCCCTGTGTCCTCACAGGGTGGGGAGAGAAAGAGAGCAAGCTCTTTGGTGTCTCTTCTTATAAAAGCACTAATCTCATTCTCATGGATGAGGATAATTAAACCTAATTATCTCCCAAAGGCCCCAACTTCAAATATCATCATACTGGGGATTAGGGTTTCAATATATGGATTTGGGGAAGGGGACATACAATGCAAGACCATAGAAATAAGTTCTTCACACTTACATATTATAAAAATTTTCTTATATAATACAAGGGATAAGGGAGAAAAATGTTTATCTGAAAATCTTTCCTGTGATAAAGGTATGTTTAT
>NW_011888824.1:390592-404362 GCF_000151845.1 Pteropus vampyrus
TGGATAACTAAGTTTAGCTACTTTACAAATCAAACTGACTAATCATATTTATATTGATATATGCTATATGACGATCTAGACTGCCATGACAAAATACCATAGACTGGGTGGCTTAAACAATGATTAATTATCTCAGTTCTGGAGACTGGAAAATCCAAGATCAAGGTCCAGTAGGGTTCATTTTCTGATGAGAGCTGTTTATGGCTTGTAGTTGGATGCCATCTCCCTGTGTCCTCATAGGGTGGGGAGAGAAAGAGAGCAAGCTCTTTGGTGTCTCTTCTTATAAAAGCACTAATCTCATCCTCATGGATGAGGATAATTAAACCTAATTATCTCCGAAAGGCCCCAACTTCAAATATCATCATACTGGGGATTAGGGTTTCAACATACGGATTTGGGGAAGGGGACATACAATGCAAGACCATAGCAATAAGTCTTCACACTTGCATATTATAAAAATTTTCTTATATAATACAAGGGATAAGGGAGAAAAATGTTTATCTGAAAATCTTTCCTGTGATAAAGGTATGTTTATGCTTTTTCCATTTTTACTATTTTTATATACAAAATAATTTCTTCCTGAATAGTATTTATCTACAATGAGCAAAATTAGTCTCAGATGTGTAAAGAAATTCATATTTTTAAAAAGGCTTGATGGAAATGTGGCAGAAATCTCTTAGAAAAAAAATTCTACAGAGATATCTACAAAGGCTAGGCATATGTTTTTGAGGTCCTGTACCCTATGGGTGTTTGTAAAATACACCTCGGGCAGGCATTTACGGAGCATCTCAAACTCTGAATCATTTGGATGCTGATGGGACCCACCCGCCATCAGCAAGAGTCTAAACAGGATGGACAGAAATCCCAAGAAAATAATCAAGATAGAAAAAATATGTCATCATCAGCTTCTGAATAAGAAATTGGCTCACAGTCACACAAAAAGCCATAGACTAAATAGAAATTTCCCGTCCTAAAAATGAAATGTATACAGAAATCTTGGTTAGTATATCCAGTACAACCCACACATAATATCATTATTTGCAAACCTATTCTGAGTTTTCTTTGTAGGAACAAGCTTCCTTCATTAAGATATTACTGCTGGGTGAATGGACAAGATCTCCAGAGGTTCAATGTGACACCTAGCAGCAAAATTGCATAGTGTGAATAATTTAAAAAGCTATCTACTTAGCTCAGTCACAAGATGCTTATTTAGCTAAAAGAATCAGGAATTTTCTAACTCGATTGGTTAGCAGGAGATATCCTAAAACACTCTTAGCAGTCTGAAGTCTGAAGATGTAAGAAAAATCTAGATGTTCTGAGGAAATTTGTATGTGTGCTTCTGTACAATTCTTTGTATTTCTGTGTATATAGAGAATGAAATACGATATCCTTCTTTTATAAATTGTCCCTACTCACTTTTATCTTCTAGCAGTTATAATCTATTTATAACCTCAAATTCTCTTATGAATAAGGGCAAAAAGAAGACTCGGCAAACTCAATGTCTACAAATAAAAACACTTGCAATTGGCCCATAACAGTAATTGAATCTGAAAAGGTAGGATAAATTTCAAGTGCCATGTCTCCACAAGTCATTACTGTGTTAAATTAAAGTATTTCAAGGTAAAGGATGTCTCTTTATCATTGTGTGATTTAACATCTAGACTCTGGTTTCTGCCAGTAACTCAGTGAACGATAAGTAACATATACCCTTTCCGTTCAGTTTATATATCTATAAGAAGAGAAGAAGAATGATAGAAAAATGAAAAGAAGTTGCAGAATCAGAAGTCAGAAGAATTGAGTTGAAGTTCAAAATGACTTACCTCTGGAGGCGAACACCTTTAGGGTAAGTATACTCTAAACAATTTCCACTGTTTTGGCCCTGCACTATGACTGCCATTAGGAGATAACTACGGAGGAAAGAAGTTCAAAAACTCTATCAACAAAGCACACCATATATATTTTCCCCAGTTATCTGAGTGCCTCATATTACACATTACTATAGTTTCACTTTAATATTTTACTTTAGGCATTTTATTATCAATTTGTTGGTACTGTTTTTCTGAGAAATAGTTTCAATAGAATATGATACTCTTGAGTGTGAGTTTAGTTACATATGGACGTTATTATTTTTTCCTGTGATTTAAACTACACATGCCTTTAAATTAACAATGCCAGTTCTTCAACTAGAAGGTTCTGTAAGAGAATTATAGAATTCCAGAGCTAGAAAGGAACTGTAGACAATGAGACAATATATTCCAGTAATATTGTTTACATAAATCTAACAGCCAGGATATGGCAGATTCCTGTTGCTGGGCTCTTAGCCCAGCACTAGGTCTATCACGGAAGACAATAGTCTTTCTCACATGAGTCACTGATGCTTGCCAGTTGCTGACAGCCAACTTCGTTCTGATCTTTTTTCAAAAACAACATAGGATAGTTTGTCTTCCAAGATTTTTCATTAAAAAAAAAAAAAAAGGACCTAACCAAACAAAACCAATCAAATCCTGATAAGCTTAGCATACAACCAGTAAAGTAATCTACTTAGCATTTTTATGATACAATAAAAAATATCACTTTCATTTCAAGTAGTAGAACTTGGTGGTTAGAAGCATATATTCTGGAGTCATTAAGATCTGTAGCTTTGCCACTTATTAGTTGCATGATTTTTTCAGCCTTAATTTTTACCTTTAATAATGGAAATAATAATAATAGTTACTCCTCTAAAGTTGAGAAAATCATGTGAGAAATCAATGTGCATAATCATGTCAGTGGCTAATGTAATACTTGTGCCATTATCATAATTTCCTCAAATATATTTATCCCTTTATACATTTTAATACTATTAATTAAAATAAACCTATGCAGGTTAATATTTAAAGTCACTATAATCCTATCTTTAATTTTTATGTGTTTTATTTGAGCCACTAAAAATCTGCTAACATAAAACCCAGAATAATCGAAAAAGGTTGATCTAGATTTTTTTTTCTTTTTCATTCTGAAGATGTTTGCTATGTTTGGGTACTGAAAAGAAGAGCATAGGAACAACTCAGACTAAAGTCTCAAATTCACAACACAAACTGATCTAGACTCAATAACTGTTTTCTAATGTAGGGTTGATGGCTTAACAGTGATGAATTAGAAGAAAGTTTCTCCCTGCTCTTGTGCCATGGCATGAAAACAAAATATAGATGACAAGCACTGCCCTCCATACTGACATGCTTCTGGGCTGCTGAGAGCCACACAGACATGTCTTTATGTCTGCAGGAGAGCACAAAACACCAATTTAAAGAAACACTCTTATAGAGAGAAAGGATATTTCTCATATGCAATTTCAGCTAGGAAATTAGCTTTAGCTATGAAGGCAGTTTAGAAAAAAGAGTTTCTATTAAACAGACCAACTCTCATAGCATTAAATGCCTAAATCACTTAAAGAGAATATCGTGATGCTTTTAAAGAATTAAAGCCAAAAATATACAGAAGACTGTCTCCTCTGATAAGCCATGTTTCTTAACTGCCTAAACTTGTATCTTCGTCTATTTATCGTGGTACCAACACCATCCTCCCTTTATTTGGAATGGTTAACTAAATTTAAATGGTTAAGTTTTCCTAAAAATACAGTTACTTTATTCTCCCTGGGGGTAACCAAACCAGATGAGCCTAAGTACTTGTAATATCAAGAGGCCGTGGTTTATATTGTGGCTACCACACAGTTACAGGGGTCACACGCTCCATGGGTCTAGGGACTGTCAATGTTCCAACACCTTATAGGCACACTGTCCATTTGTAAATCTTACTAACAATTTGCATTTCCCAATGAAGGGCAAGGAGACTAGAAGCCATGAGAAGTGATTCCAGTTCTGCTGTAACTGGCTAGGCTATTAGGTTATTTTAATTTTTGTGTCCTGTTTTCATCTAAGGAACTTGAACTAAGGGCTTTTAGTGTCCTGCACAGGTCAAACATTTTATGATTCTGCATGGTTTATCAGTTATCAAATAATATACAATGTCTTCTTGCGCTTGTTGGGGGGTGGGTTGTTATTGTTTTGTTTCTTGGGTTTTGCTTCAGTGCTTTAATTCTTGGCAATCCCAAGGAGAAACCTCTCCTGTCTTTAAATGAGCAGGGCAGTCTGTGTGCATTCACAAAGGGCTCAGATCCTACTCCGCTAGAATATGTTTTCTAAAGTCAGAGTGAAAGCCGAAATATAATTGGCTGAGAGATATTGCCTGGGAAAATTCACAGAGTCCTCTCACGTACTTTTATATTATCCTCCAGAGTGCCTCAAGTTCTATTTATTCTTCAAGTGCTGAAGTAACCCCAGCATATTTCAGTAACAACTCAAGAAAGAGCATCTTTTTGACTTCACCATGTATGGTTTCAGTCCAGCTGTTTCCATTTTCACATCACATGCTGTTTGCAAACCTGACATACAGGCACTCTCCCCCAAAAGGGCAAAAGATGTCTGTTGGGAAGAGGCACGGAGAAATTCCATCCAATCACTTGGAGCTTTTATTCTTAACACAGCACCAAATAGTGTAATAGCTCGTCTTGCCTGTTATAAATAGGTTCTGGTGCCTATCTCTCTAGCTCACTGGGAAAGAATGCAAACAGTTCCAGGAATGTAATACTTGGGAAGATTGTCCTGGCTGGTAAGAGCTATTTTATTTTAAATGACAAAATTTTCCTTCAGATGTAGAGAAAGCCTTACATTTTTAGCTTATGAGTTTTCCATCTTTAAGAATGATGTTTCATATGAGAAAAAAAAAAAAAAAAAGAAAAAAGAAAGAGGAAGTTACATCAGTGGTAAAAATATGCTGAGTAATACCTTTCTCCCTCAGTTGGCCTTTAAAGGAATGTTCATTATTTTGACCAAATCTGTGTGGTCACGCTTAAGTCTCTAGAAACAAATATAGTTCACGTAAAGGCATGTTGAGAAGGACATCTAGAAAGTCAAAAGCATGAAGCCACTAGAAACACATTACAGAAGACACCGAGTTGAGTCCATTGAATCAAGAAAAATATCTCAGGTACAGTTTCAGAAAATGAACTTGTTCTTTTTCTCCCGTACAAAGAAGTAAATGTGAGAAACATTCTACACTGTTAAATATATATATATATATATATATATATATATATATATATATATATATTAATATAAACTAATCAATGTTGCATGTAAGAAACAAATATATTAAAGTAATTACAACTACAACATTTTTTTTCTGGTTTAATAATCAGTAAACTGTCATAAGTATAAAGGATATTCTGAAGTTTCAATTTCTCAACTGTATTAATCAAACTCTGATGACTTATGCACAAAAAGGCTTTGTTTCAGGCATTTGAAATTTTCACATAAAGTTCATAGGGTGTCTAAATAAAGTGGTTTTAAAATTGAATTTTCTAAATTGCTTTTATTCCAAAAAAAGTCCTTCCCTCTTCCTTTTCAATGTGTGAATGCCCATGTTAATTCTCATTCTTACCAAAGTTTAAAAGATATCCAAGGTAGCTATTAAAATACTATGTAAATCAACTTTGCTTCTGAAAGAAGCATACATGCATGACTGACTATATTTTTTTCTAATTTATATGTATCTTTCAAAGAATTTTTGAGGGAGACTCATTTCAGCTTCTTGGCATTGGGGCTTTTTCTCATGACTCTACCAATCTAGCCCTAAGAGCCCACATTTCTCCTGGCCAATTACTCATTCATCAAGGATTTGTCATCTGCCACCAAAACCCCTAGATAAAATGGATATTTTAATTAATGGCATAGAGTGTAATTAATCATAGTACTATTCATGATGTTAAGTCATGATAAGTAAAGTCTAATAAGTAAGTTAAAAAAAAAAAAAGTCTAGTAAGTAAGTCATGATAAGTAAAGTCTAATAAGTCTAATAAGTAAAGTTAAAAAAAAATCATGACTCACTTTCTTTAAAAAACATGGTAAGGCAGTTCAAAGAGCAGAACAGTTAGAAAATACAAAATGTGAAGGCTGGGTTTTGAAGTGGCCTGGAGCCATACTGGAGGCTCTGTCTGCTTTTACAATTCCCATTTACCTTAGGAAAAGTAGAAAGAGTGAGATCTTTAGTCCATTTCCCCTAGTCAATATAGGCAGAGATCATTTAATATCTGGACAACTATTCTAAGTTCTAAGTCAAGAAACCAAAATCTGCCATCATACTCATAACTACCTATAATGTGATACCTCATGGTATGACAAGTATAATAAGATAAATTAGAAGGTTCTGTGTATAAAGTTACATGCGGATCTGAAAAATATACTGACTTTTCTAATGAGTATGATAGTAGTCCAGCTGTTAAACAGATGGACCTCACTGCTAATAATCATATTACTGAGTTAGAAGAAAAGAAGTTAAAATATTTTTTCACAAATGTAGACATCTCAGATCAATGTAACTGCAAACAGAGGCATGAGAAAAAATGAGGAAATTGTCTTATATTAAAATTAGAGCAATTTCCAGAGCCTCCGCTTGCTTTATGCTTGAAAACGATTAATTTTGATCTTACTTTCAGTTAAAAACAGCATTCCAGGTACTATTTCCCTTCTATTTACAATTTAAACTTTTTAAAACCAACGTCAGCAATTTCACATCCTCTCTTGCACCTGGAAGAGTGCTGTTTCAGACTCACAGGTTATCCTTCAGTTTTCTAGTCATTTCACTTATTAGTTCTAAGTAAAAAGTTGGGGGAAATATTCTCTCCAGAAAGGGTATCTTTGGTATAATTCTTGTTTAGCCATTTCATTGTGGCCATATAGTTTCCTGGATTTGTCACCCCAAAATGTTAAAGCTGTGATGATCTTTAAACTACCAACTGTGCTCTTTGCATTATATATCAGGGTATAAAAAGGATTTTGACAAATGGTTCTAATTTTTAGAGAAGATCAAATAATGGAAAATAGATGTGAAAAATATGAATAAAGAGGTTAGTGAAACATGAAAGAAACCTCACTCTGCCAACAAAAAAGCAATAATGCTGAGTACATATTTTTTTTAAATTTCAGCTTTACTGAGATATAATTGACAAATAAAATTGTAGGACATGGACAATACACAAGTGGTTACCAGTAAGGAACGGGGGGAGTAGATAAGGTAAAAGGAATCAAATATGTGGTGACTGAAAGAAATCTAACTATGGGCGGTGAACACACAATGCAATATATATACGCCTTACTGTTGAATTGCACACCTGAAACTTACTGGATTTTGTAAACCAATGTCATCATAATAAAAAAAATTATAAGATATTTAAAGTGTATATCAGATTGATTTGATATGAACATATGTTGTGAAAGGATTATTCCCATCTAGTTAATTAACATATCCATCATCTCACTATTTACCTTTTTGTGTGTGTGAGAACATTTAAGTTCTACTGTCTTAGCAAATTTCAATTATACTATACAGCATTATTAACTACAGTTACTATGTTATACACTAGATCCTCAGAACTTATTCATTTTCCATTTGTTTCCATTTCTTGACTGTTATGATTAATGTTGAAATGAACATGGGAGTGCAGATATCTCTTCGATGTCGTGTTTTCACTTCCCTTGGATATATATCCAGAAGTGGGATTGCTGGATCATACGGTAGTTCTATTATTTATTTATTTGTTTATCATTTATTTATTTATTTATTATTTATTTATATATATTTTTAGTGCCTATAGCACTGGGTATTCCTTGGTGGTCTCCCATCCAAGTATTAACCAGGCCTGACTCTGCTAAGCTTCCAAGATCAGACAAGATTGAGCGTGTTCAGGGTAGCATGCTGTAGACAGTAGTTCTATTTTTAATTTTTTGAGGAAACTTCATACTGCTTTTCATAGTGGCTGTGCCAATTTAGATTTCCACCGACGGTGTACATTTACAGGTTTTCTCCGCATCCTTGCCAGCACTAATTATTTTTTGTCTTTTTGATAATAGCCACTATAACAGGTAATAGCCATTCTAACATTCCTCAAATGGGGGCTCGGCTGGAAAATTAGTACTTACTTATGATCCAAGTCCTAAATTTTTGTTACTAAGTAAGACAATTTTTGCCTAGGCCAGTATCTTGTTCCAGTAGCATAAATTATGCTGCCAAATACTGTAGAATATATTTTGGTGTTACATAAAACCCATTGGAGAATTATTCTATTTGCATTTCTATAGAGGCTAAAGTTATATATAGACCCAAGACAAATTTATTTATTCACTTCCTCAATAATTAATTAATTCATTGCACATTTATTGAGTACCCACTCTGTGCCAAGTACTCTACTAGGCACTGAGGATGCAAAGAGAAAAACAAAACAAAAAAAACAGTCCATGACTTAAAACAGTCCAGTGGGAAAGATAAACATATAAACAGATATATATATATATATATATATATATATATATATATATATATACACAAACACACATATACATGTATATATGTACATATACATATATATATACATATATAAATATATATGTGTGTGTGTGTGTATATATATATATATATATATATATATATATATATATATATATAACTGTGTGTGACAGAAAAATGTCCACTGCAGTATCTCTTTTTAATAAGAAAGATAATTTATTTTTTCATAGATAAAAGTAATACAAAAGACATAGACATTCCGGGATATCATCACAAGAGCAGTGTTTCTATAAAAATTACTATTCAGTGCTGATTACCAAAATGTCATGATGTCAGAATGCACAGGAGGTTCGAGCTGTTTGATCTTGAACTCTCTGTACAGGGAGCAATGGTAGGCGGAGTATCTAGAAGGAACAGATGTGTACTAGACACCTATTCTAATCTTGGAAGAAAATGCTAACAATAGGATATGTTCTATTCTGCCCCCAGAAACTCCAGGAAAATTTTGCTGCTACAATTAATGGGTCACTATTAGCCTCAGTTTCACCAAAGGAGGGTAGGTAAGCAAAGAGACTATGCGGTACTGTTCCTTTAGGCCAACTTTACCTTCTCTCAGTCTCATTAAATGGAATTAAATTTACAAAGATATACAGTTAGTTCAAGGGCTTCCCACTCTCAAATTATCTTACCCCACCGTTACTGAAGCTGGCATTTTAATGGATTCAAATCCTTCCATTAGAGATAAAACTAAAGGCTTGAGTGAAGATGTTTGGTTAAGATAATGCACGTGACTGAAATTCATTCACACCCATGTAAAGTGGAGTCCATTAATTACACTATAAAGGCTCATATCAAATTCTCTTCTGTTTATACGAGAGGGGAAGGTTAGAAAGCAGTTGGAGAGAGTGAGCCAAGAAAGGTCAAGAATGTGGAAGCTGAGGGCAATTTAAAAGGAAAACAAATTTCATCAATTTTGTAGTTTGGTTTGGTACTGACTGCTCAGCTCCTCGTGTTTATGGAAACTGAGTCCTGTGTGCAGCTGGATCTCACTAGTTAAGCAAGGACCATCTCACACTGCAGAAGCCAACCCTGCTATACATGATTACAAAGATGGTAAAGATCTATAAAGAATAGGCTAGCATCAATGAAACTTTCCTGAAGACTTCAACATCAGCTGCTCAAATATTTATATCACAGTATTCAGATAGTAAAGGAGATGGAACACCTAGGGTGTTGGGTTAAGGTACAGCCCCAAGGAACCTGTGGCAAGTAGAAATTTTTTTCATCTCCTTTGTGCATATTTTATGTTACACACCAAAATATATCTGCTTAAATATTGAGTCATTGCAAAAATTCTAAGATGGATGCTCTAGGAAGTTTCACCTTGTTCATCCTGGGGTATCAACCACCAGCAACCTGGCACGGGTCCCACGGATTCAGTTACTCCAATTTGAGAAGCGTGACAACAGGAGATACAAACAAAATTCCACACTGCCACTGAAATAGGTCGCACAAATTATTTAAAACTCAGTTATGAAATGAGGTTTGGGGAGGATAAATCTTGAATATTCTGGTTCTCTGATAATTTTCATGTGTGTCAACAACTTGAAAAGAATTAAAATGTAATTGAGTGCACTTTTTATTTATAGAATTTTATATTTTTTTAATTTATTCAGAAGGTATCTGATTCTCAACATAAAGTCATCACATTGACTTAAAATCATTATTACATTGATCCTCAATTAATACATCTGGCTGACCAAATTACTCTTATTAAAGTTTTCAGATTTTTATATAAAAAAATTTTATACTATATAGTTTTTAAACATATGGTAGTTTATTTTTTCTAAATATTTTTTAGCGAATCATTTTTGGCTGTGGAAGGGACAGGGAGGTATGGGATATACCTAAAAAAAATTAATTTAGTTAAGTTTTATTATTCTTCTACAAAACAAACAACAAAAAAAAACAGTGACTAGCCAATAATAGTATAAAACTCTGACTTGCCATTCTCAAATAGGAAACAAAGCTAATTAATAAAATTCTGATTACGACAATTTATATATTTATCCATCACTTATGATGGATCCTTCTCTTCTTTCTCAATGAAAAACATTAAATATCTGCTCCGATTAGTTGGATCTTTTCCAATTCTTTGTGGAATTGTGTGTGGTATGCAGTATCTTTTTGGGGGCACCTAAAAGTTCTTGGATGATTGCCATCAGTCATTCCAAAATACCTAAATGGATTACTTTAATTACAGATAAGTTAATTCATGGATATCATTTTGGCAGTGGTACAAGGGTAAAAAATAATCTCTCTCCATGGAAACCAAAGACAATAAGGAAATTCTAATTAAATCACATGTATTACATGGACATGAGCCACATTGTTTTGGTCAAGGACATTTATTTTCTACCACTTTTTTAAAAAATAAAGTATCACATTCCAGTGAAATTCCAAAAGTGTTTCCTCCCCACAAATTAAAATAAGTAAAATTAATTTATCAAAATAACTACATGGACTTATGAAAAAACATGTTGAGTTAAACACATAGGTTTATTATCGATTCGACCTAAAGCCTACTAAACTATCATTGAAAGAATATAAACAAGCATTAAGCAATGAAAATCTTTTTAAAAAGCAATGAGAAAAGAGGATTAAAATAGATGAGATGGTATAGAAACGAACCATCCTTCTGTCTAGACCAAAAATCTTAGCGTTATACATGAACACTCTCTTTCTTTAATACTTATGTCTAATCCATCAGAAATCATTATAGAAACTCTTAGCACATGAGCAATAGACTGGGACTTCCTTAACCTGATAATGGATGTCTACAAAAACCCTATAGCAAGCATAAAATTTACTGGTGAAATACTGAAAGCTAATCTCAGACTTTAGAAATAAAACTAGGGTGTTTGCTAAAACCATATCTATTCACTATGCATTAAATAGTAAAAGAAAAAAATAGTACATATAAGAACTGGAAAACTTCACTGTGAAGAGAAAATTTAAATGTTTATTGATAAATGGATGAAATTAATAAGTGAATTTAACAAGGTTGATGGATGTAAAAATCACTTGCATTTATATATGTAAATGCAAAATGTAGTTTAAAAATGATAACATTTGCCAGTTAAAAATTAAACATGTAGGAATAAATCTAACAAAAGGTGAGTATGACTTATATGTAATACTACAAAACTATGTTACTGAGAAAAATTTAAAAGATTTCAATAAATATTCATACACTGGTAGAATCAATAGTGTAAAACTTTCAATATCCTCAAATTAATTTACTAATTTAATAAAATTCAAAAAAATTTAATAGATATTTCAACAGAAATTGAAAATCTGGCACTAAAATTTATTTGAAAACACAAAGGATCAAGAATAATTTTAAAATTCTTTAAAAAAATAATTAAACAATTCTTGAAGAATAATAAAGTTGGAGAACTCATACTATCTTGAGGTCCAGTCAGGAAGAGGAAGCAGTTAATGGCAAAATAAACAAAGACTGAAATAAAATCTTCCCCTGAGGGCATTTGCTGAACCTAGGAATGTAGAGAACCCTGAGTGTTACTTAGATACTTGCAAGGTGGTGAGTTAAAATGTTGGACCCTCATGAAATGCAAATCAAAACCACAATGAGATACCATCTCACACCTGTTAGAATAGCTATAATCAACAGAACAAGTAATAACAAATGTTGGAGAGGATGCAAAAAAGAACCCTCATACACTGCTGGTGGGACTGCAAATTGGTACAGCCACTATGGAAAACAGTATGGAGGTTCCTCAAAAAACTAAAAATTGACCTACCATATGATCCAGCAATCCCTCTACTGGGTATTTACCCCAAAAACTTGAAAACCCATATCTGAAAAGATATTTGCACACCGATGTTCATAACAGCACTATTCACAGTGGCCAGGACATGGAAGCAACTGAAGTGTCCTATGATAGATGATTGGCTAAAGAAGCTGTGGTACATATATACAATGGAATATTACTCAGCCATAAGAAGAGATGAAATACTGCCATTTGCAACAACATGATGGACCTCGAGATAATCATGCTAAGTGAAATAAGCCAAACTGAAAAAGTTGAAAATCACATGATACCACATTTATATGTGGGATATAAACCTAAAAGCAACAAATCGACAGGACAAACAGAGACTCAGGAACATGAACAATGGACTAGTGGTTACCAGAGGGTAGGAGGTGGGGGAGAAGGGAAGACTAACACAACTCATAAATGAAAATTCTTGTAATAGGTATCCTATTTATTAGATGTTATGGATTTTGGAAGACCTTGATATGTTATAGCTGAGAAGACAAATACCTTGTCAAATAAAAAGGCAAGTTTTTTCAGAAGGTGGACATCCAATAAAAGGTAAAGTCATATATTCCTGGTTCTCATACACATCTTCGCTCTATAGAAAATACTCCTCATAAGGATTTTTAAATTTAATAAATAATTGTGAATGACCTTATAATATCTCTAGGCAACACAGAAAGCCATTCTACATGGTCCTTTTGACCTCTTTCTATGCAAATAGGCTTGCAAACATCTGAGCTAACAGAAAGCGACCAAAAAAAAAAAAAATAGTACCAGTAAAGTTGCTTAGATGCTAGGAATAAACATACATAAACTGTCCTCTGTTCAGCATGAATAAACATAGATACACAGTGTAATACAGAAAGCTAAAATTGTGTATTATAAAGATAG
Source organism: Pteropus vampyrus (assembly GCF_000151845.1). Taxonomy (NCBI): domain Eukaryota; kingdom Metazoa; phylum Chordata; class Mammalia; order Chiroptera; family Pteropodidae; genus Pteropus; species Pteropus vampyrus. The sequence continues at coordinate 403,708 of NW_011888824.1, forward strand.
CAAGACCTTTGAAAAGTCCAAACAGCTGTGAAGTACATTTAGCCACTTGGACAATGCTATTTTATAACATGAGGTCTTGTTTTTGCTCCACTACAAATAATTCAATATTGTGTTTGCTTTATACCTATAATTTGCATTGTCTTAGTAACATGTATGATATAACCATGTCAAACTATTTTTAATATTGTTAAAAGTAACATTATTCTAAATAAAACAAATGACTACTTTTTTTATTTTGAAAGTTTGAAAATATTTAGGGAGGAAGTTTTCAACTCAAGAACATTATAGATTTCTACATACACTCAAAATTATTACTAAAGTATCTAATTTCCTTTTGTTCTCAATTTTTAAAAGTCTTCAAAGTTTTTAACTCTGCATCAAAATATTTTGTACATAGTAAAAATATGATATTTAATGCAAAAGTAAAAAGTTAAATAATTTTCTCTTGAAATCCTATTTGTCAAAATTAAAGCTGAAAGATCATTAGGAAATCAGTTTTGAGAACTGCCAAACCCAGATCAATTTTTAAATACTTTGACTAGTCTGAGAATTCCAACTTCCTCTACTTTGGCTCAGTACTAGAATATTAGATTCAGAAATCAGGTGGTGATTTCTTACCCATTGATTTGCAACTTAATGTTAATTTCACAATTGT
>NW_011888824.1:405287-408224 GCF_000151845.1 Pteropus vampyrus
TTCATAATATCTCCTAGTTTTAATTTCAATGTGTACGGCCATCCATTCACTCTTAATATTATTTTTTGTGACTTGTCTCTTTTTCCTGACCAATTTCATCAGAGGCTTGTCAAATTTATTAGCCTTTTTAATGAACTAATCTTTGTATTGTGTAGATCCTCTGTATTAAATGTTTCTCTACTCTGTTATTATTTTCTGTTCTTATCTTTATTTGCTTTGGGTTAATTTTTCTATCCTTCAAGATTAAATCAAGTGCAACATAAAAATGAAACACTTGACATATAATTCATTTTTTAAATACTGTGAAGGGAAAAGACTGAAAACATAGTTCATAGACTTAAATATCTTCTCTTGACCATCTCATTTTCAAGTCCTTCGATTCTCTGGCTGTTAGCGAATTCTTAGATATTCATGTATGGCAGAAGTAATCATAAAGAGCATTCAAAATTCTGAATGCTTTGGAAACTGTAAAGACCAAAGAAGCAAAGATACTTGTCTTTTTTTTTTCCCTATTCAACATTAAACCTAATGTGTGAGTATTTAGATCTCAATTATAGTCTCTACTTACATTTTGATTACAATAATATTAAAATCAGCCTGCATAAATTAAACAACAAAGTTTTGAGAGCCTTCTTTGTGACAGGCACTGTATAGACATGCTTCCTTAAGCACCCAGAATCATTCCTGGTGGCAGAGGTAAATAATTCTAGGGTTCTTGTACATTTGCACAAATTACCCACAAAGCACAGAATGTAATATATACTCTATATCAAGACTCTACATGATTGAAGATGCTTGATTTCAATTTGTGTTAGGAAGGGACACTGTGGAAGATCAGCAAGTGTGAATGAAGTATGATTGGTTTGGTTCTTTTATAAATCCTATAATGAGATTTTATTGGTGCTAAAACAACTTTTTTTAAATCTCAAGCTTCACTAAATATAGTTTTCTTAGAAAATAATTAGTCTACAGCCATGCTACTCTGAATAAGCCCGATCCCATCTGATCTCGGAAGCTAAGCAGGGTCAAGCCTGGTTGGTACTTGGATGGGAGACCACCTAGGAAGATCAGGTGCTATAGGTGTAAAAAATAAAAAATAAGGGATTGTAAGCTGACAAGTTCCTTGCAATCTGTAAGGTCAACCAAGGGTTGCCTTGCCTAAAAAAAAGAAAAAGAAAAAAAGAAAAAGAAAAAGAAAATAACTATAAAAATACCACCTCTCAATGTTAATGTTTCTGTTTAAATATAATGCGATGTACTTCTAATAGTTTACCAGAGGCATACAGAAAAGAAAGAATACACACATACATACACATACACACAAACTCAAAATATATGAGTCTGATATATTCAGATAATTCACCATATACTCTAAATTACTTAATTGGAAACAGCCTAATAGTTGCTGAGCAGCTACCAAGGTAGCTTTGGTAGTGAATGATTATCTCTGTGGGGCCCCTGATGCCACACGGAAGTCGAGGGAGATCATCAGTGAGTTGCTGAAACCTGAAGCCATAACTGGGTTGATGTTTCCTAATTCCCTTCTACAATTTGGTCAGACAAATGTTTCTTTCACAATTTATAAATGTGACACTAGACAAAGAAAAGCTTAAAAATTTATAAATCTTTGTTCAAATATTATGTTCTTTTGATTATATGGTTCTAATTTTTAATATATGGCTAATATTTCAATGAAATAGAAAAGTAGAAGTATAATAAAATACTTCTAAAGTATAATTAGCTACTGTGGAAAATAACGCTTCACAAAGCGAAAGAGGCTTAAATCAAAGAACAATATTTTAAACAGGCCGATTAAAGGTATTATTTTATTAATTTTCCATTACTTTCTACCTTCCCATGTCCCATATTACTAAAATGTATAAATAACACTTAAAAGAATTTCTAATTAACATGTCATAAAGCTTGATTTCCCCTCTGAATTCAGGAAGAAGTATTCGTATTCATCTTCGCAATCCAACCATTCCACACTATGCCACTTGTGTAACCTGAACATGTTACCCCACTTCAGTGCCTTTGTTCATTCTGTCCCCTACATAAAGATCAATCTTCTTGTAAACATCACTTTCCTTCAAGAACCATTTCAGATTTGATATCTCAATGAGCTCTTACTTATCCCCCAAACCAAGTCTGAAATAATTTTCCCATCTCAAAACCCCAATGGTCCTTTGTTCTCACTTCTCATTTACAGGTGATCCTTGACTTACGATGGGTTTATTGGGAGAAAAACCCATCATAAGTTGAAAATGTCATTATTGAAAATGTATTTGATACACCTAACCTACTGAACATTATAGCTTAGCCTAGCCTACTTTAAATAAGCTTAGAATATAATATCCAAAAACACTACCAGCACAGTATACTGTTGAGTACCAGTTGTTTACCCTCATGCTCTCATGGCTGACTGGGAGCTGTGGGGCTTGCTGCCACCGACCAGCATTGTGAGAGAGAATCATACCACACATATCACTAGCTGGAAAAAGATCAAAATTCAAAATTCAAGGTATGGTTTCTACTGAATGTATATTGCTTTTGCACCACCGTAAAGTTGAAAAATCATAAGTTGAACCATCCAAAAATCTGCAACCCCCCCAAAAAAATAATAATCAGCAATCATATGCAGTTTGTTGCACTTTGGGGTTTTCTTTTGATGTTGTTGTTGTTGTTTTTATTAAGACTTTATTTTTTAGAGAAATTTTAGATTCACAGCAAAATTGAGCAGAAGGTACAGAGATTTCTCATATGTCTCTTGCCCTTACACATGCGTAGCTTCCCGCATTGCCAACATCCCCAACCAGAGTGGTACATTTGTTACAACTGATGAACCTATGCTGACACACTGTCATCACCCAAAGTCCAGAGTTTACATTACAGTTCATTCTTGTTGTTGTACATTCTATGCGTTTGGACAAATGAAAA
>NW_011888824.1:409688-417387 GCF_000151845.1 Pteropus vampyrus
GTTCTCTACAAGTTTCTCTATATTAACATGAATTATAACAGCTGGGTAGTAGGAAAGCACATCATCTGTTTCTCTTTGATGGTACATAGCATAGTTTTAACTAATGTTTTTAAATAAAGTGTGCATCTGACAAAATCAGGGATATCATATTTCTTTTTAGTAGGTTATTATATTTTATAGGAAGTTGAGCCTCAAAGAGGTTAAGTACCTTATCTAATTTGCACAATATGTATTAAAGACAGGATTTAAATTTATTCCACTGACTCCAAGTCTTACGATCTTCCCAATAAATAAGTCATCATGTCTTCCTCCAGGGTGGTCTCTCTGGCAAATTCTACCAGAAGCAAATCTACTTTGTATCAACAATCAATCAAAGCCTATCCTGATTAAAAGGTCATGGTCGGTCCCTGTCCAACAGTAAATGTGAGGCAAAGCACATGCTCACTTAGCACTAACTACATATTTCCTTCTGGAGAGTCACTACAGTAACAGCATTCCTTTGGGAAGAGTCCCATTCTTCAGCCTCCCTGGCACAATGTGGGATGACTCAGGTCAGACTACAGCAGCTCCAAACAACCCCTTCTAAACAAGACTCTGAGAATGTCAATGACTCAAGTACTATTATTCTCAGATGACCTTGGGTGGGGTCATGACCACTCACAAGTATAAAAAAAATAATAAGTGATACAAGATGGAGAAAGGGAAGGAGAGGGGTTTTATTGCTTTGGGGCTCAAAAAAAATTTTTTTTAATGTACCATAACCTAATAAATGGTAGTCCTCCTTCAAATTAAATTTTATTTTTTCCTCTTTTGATTGAAGGAAAATGAAAAATAAGACCTAAAAGTAGTTACTGTCTTAAGTTCTCTAGGAAATGTTTATTCTGTCTTATGTATAAAACCATAACTAGTATTCAAAAGAACTTGATGTCCTGTTAAGAATGAAAAAGACCATGGTAAACAGCTAGAGGGGACTGATAGTATGTTGGACTGCATGCATTCTTTACCAGCCCCTTGAATTGCTCATTTCAAAAAGGAGGAAAACATTTCCTGCCTTAGTGCATAACAGAAACAGGCAAATAGTCTGGAATGACCTCAGAAGATTTAGCAGTTTTCCAAAGAACTTAAACAGAACTTGCTCAAAGGTTCAATTAACTGAACATTTGCCAAACCACTTGGAAAAGTTCTGCATTCAGAAAGGAGTCTCACCATGAGAGATATTCTCCACAAGAAATCATAACAACCACTGAAAATATTTTAATCATTGATTGTATGAGTGATTCTATCAGAATTCTTAGTATGCTTCTCCAAGTCTCCTCATTCCTATCCAACTATAACTTTTTAAAATATAGACTGTGATTTACCTACTTGTATAATTCCTATAGAATTTAATATATTCATTCATTCGCTCATTCAAAAACAACTATGCTTAACATTGTACCAAGAATTGGGGATACGAGGACATTTTATCCATAGATATTTCTTGAGCATTTACTATGTTTCTGGCGGTAAGCTAGAAAATGAGACATGATGGTGAACTAGTCAACCGTCCTGCCTTCACAGAGCTTTCAGTCTAGTTGGGTGGGTCCTAAACCTGGTTGTGAACAAGAATCACTGGGGACCTTTAAAACCAGACCACTGACAAGACCCCACCCAAGACTGATTAAATCAAAGTCAATGGTTTGGAGGTGACCGCAGACAATAAAACAAAGGATGACAATATGATGCAGTAATGATTGAGAAAAGTAAGGTATATTTTCAAATAACATAGAAACACACAACCCAGATGCAGGGCTGAGTAACATGTTTTGAATGATTTATCCATTAGCCTCAGAAATAAAGGGAGTAGAAGTATTCTGAACTAAAGAAGTATAAAATTCAAAGGCAGAGAGGCACATCTCTGATGTAGTATAGTGATATTGCTATTTTTTATGACTATGGCATGTGGAGCCCAAGGTTCAAAGAGAAAAAGACAACCACAGGGACTAGATAATAGGTAGAGGCCAGCACAAGAAAACCCGATTTTCATGCTGAGGATTTGGTAATTTATTCCTGAAACAATTACAGATTTGGAGGAAATTTAAATAAGAAACGAATGTGATCATTACCCATTCTTTTCCTTTCTTTACTCCCAGGCCATAGATACTTAAATTTTGCAGGTCGTGGAGCAACTACACAGTAACCACAAACTGTGTCATCTCTTAATCACCTGAGGAAATGAACACTTGATCTACTAAAGCTATCTGTCATTATTCACTTTCATATGTGTCCAGCTTTCTCTGTGTCCCTTCCAACAAAACCAGTCATTTGTCTTGCTCTGAAAACTTTACCAAGCCCAAGTTCTGAAGTGTGGCTGAGGATATTTAACCTTATTCCCAGAAAGAAGAGAAAGTACTGGAGTATGGAAGGAATGATTGGAGCTTCGTGCACAGGCCTCCAGTGGAAAGGGGATCTAAGTAATCTAAAATGGTTTTTAAAATATTTGTCGGCTTGCATACTTGATAAGGCAAGGAAGAGAATCAGTTATTTTCCTGGGAAATGATGATAATTTAAACTTTTTTTCAGACTGTCCTATAATTGCCTCTATGGGTTTCATGAAGCCCAAAATATGTTTTTGTTATTTATAACCCCTTATTTCCTCTCACTATTCATAAAATAGTAAAAAACATTTCTCACGAATAAGGGAAAATTCAAGCATAGTACCTGCTTGTTTGACTCAATATTTTGATTTGATTTAAAAATCAATAATTTATTTTAACTAAATGACAGACATTTTATTCCTATGTACAAAGAACTCACAAATTCCGCCCTACATCCCACATCCTGTTTGGTCACAAGAGATAATGGCTGCATTGACAAGGACTATTTCCAGTTCCTGTCAAGGGTCAGTTCTTAAAGAAAACTGAAGCAAAAGCCTCATACTATTATTTTTATTTTAAAATGTTTAAAAATAAAGAGTTATTGGCCTCAAGAGTCTTCTTGTTTCTGCAAATGAAAACCTTGGGAGGAAGGAGTTTGATGCTGGTGAAGCACCAGGCTGGCCAGATTAAAAAGAACCAGAGAAAACAGCCCAAACATAAGTATAGCCCTCTGTAGCTACAAGTCAAACACTGGTTTCTTTCCCACTTGGCTCTGCTAGTGGCCTTCTGGGGTCAATCATGGGAGATCAATGCTCACTTGAGGCAAATTTGGATATTGGTTTCCTTTTGACAAAAGTCTGAGAGCAAAATGCTACATCCTACAACAGACATATTGATAGCAACTACTGTTTGATGTCTTACTCTGGTCTAGGCATCACACCATGAGTTTTATATACATCCATTTACTTACACAATAATCCATGAGCTTTAATGCATTGTACTAATAGGAAAAATGACAGCTAATATGTAAAACAGAAGGGATTAGAATTCTTTTTTGTGACAGAATCAAGAGCTCAAGAACCATTACACATGTCTGTTTAAATCATTAAACAGATTTACCATGCAAATCATTGTTGTTCAGTATTCATATGGTGTTCATGTGAAAAAGGCACTAAGAAATAAATTGTTCTCTGACTCACAACATATATGTTTGGGCTCTTCAGGTATATGTCATGAAACTCCAAAGACAAACAGTGTTTACATCTCCAACGAAGCTCCAGCAATTAACCATGAACCACTAGCAGGTCACTTGGCCTTGCAAAACAATTCAAAGTCTTATACTCATGTACCTCTTTCCAGCACAGTAGCCAGGAAAAGGAAATGGAGGATTATCAATGATGCTTTTGTTTTAGATCTGTTAGCCCCGAGACAGATTAACTGTCTGCTGAAATATTTACTCTTTTCTTTCCTGGTGATGTCATTCCCATAGCTACTTTTGATATAGTTAGCAGATTACCACTTAACAATACTTGTCTTCTGAATTCTTTCTTCTGCTATTCTAACCCAGTGATTTAAAAGACAACAAAAAAACTTGTGCTTCTCATTCTATCATCCATTCTCTGGCCTTTCAAGTTCAAATTAATTTTGCAATCATCCTTAATAGCCTAAATGATAAATCTATTCACGTATGTATTTGCAAAGGCAATGTGTGGTGTCTGGGGAACATTCTGGATCTTAGAGTAAGACCAGTTTAAACACTGATGCCAATGCTTACAAGACACTTAACTTCTACAATCTTCAGATTCTCATTTTATAAAGTTGGATATTAATGCCTATCCATGCAGAGTTGTTAAAAGGATTAAATATAAGATACGTGTGGGCCAAGGATATTACATTTTCAAACTAAGGGGTAGAGACTTTATAAAGGGTAATATTTGTGATCTTATCCTTAAAGGCTATTTTAAAATTTTTCTTTTAAAAAATATATATTTTTAAATTAACCAATATCAAATACACATGGACACTAATAAGATCTCTTTAAAGAAGGACCTTAAGAGATATCTTTGTCTCTGCTACATTCTTCTAGTCCAGTCCTGATTAAACAGCACAAGAACGAAGCAGGTATAGAGTTTTTATTGATTTATTTTTTTAGGTATAGAGTTTTTAAAACATAATTAGAAGCTCCCTTTGATGTAAATGTGTTTGTGACTATGAATTCCGTAAAGACATTTTTTAAAACTTTTTTCTTTTTTTCTTTCATCATTTATGACAATTGTGTATAAAATCCTCTTTTATTATAATCAAGAGAATGTCTCTAAATGTCCATGAACATTTGGCTGGACTGGACTATCAACTCCTATTGGGTAAAGAGGCATCACAGTGTCGTGGATATGACACAAGATTTGAAATCATACTTCAGTTTGAATACTAGCTCTGACATATAAAGTGATTTCATCTCCCTGAACTGTTTCCTCATCTATGCACTGCAGATATAATACCGACTGTTACCAGCATTAAAAACACTTATAATGGAGGTGCATGCACAGTAGGGGCTCAGTAAATGTGTTTCCTCCTCTCATCTTTCTATTTATCTTCAACTCCCTAGCATTTCACTTAGAAGGTGAATTAAATCGAATCATGATTTTCTTAATATGTGAAGTAAAAGCACTTCGAAGCCCCACTAAGCACACTGACCTTTTTCTACAACTAAGAAAATATGTCTCTTGCTACCTCATTCTCCAATAGGCTTGTGAATGTACATTTGCACCCGTGCACATGTGCGTGCACATGTGCACACACATGTGCTTACATGCGAATTGCTCAGTCTGGTCCTAATTAATAACAATAAGCGGAGCCAGGCAGCATCACTACAAGTGGGTTTTGTTTAGAGCTCCCCAGCGCCTCAAACAGCCAAGTAAAATGTGTGATGTCTTAATCGCTGATGAGCAGCAAAACCATTTTCAGTGTTACAGTGGAAACTATGCAATTTTCCCATAAGAATAAGATTAGCCGTGTCAGAAAATAAGAAGCTCTTATCCAATTTGCAACTCAAAAAACATTGTGATATCCTCCTGAGGCCAATATCTCATTATGTGATTCCCAACAGAAACATAATAATAATGAAATTAAGAAACAGATATGCCTCAGTATTTAGTCCAATTTACAAGACTCAGAAATTCATAGGTTACTCGAGACCAATTCTGCTCTCTATGGGAAAAGATAGAAAACAAAGTAAATTCTTTTATATCCTTCTTAGATTTCATGGTGACAAAGTGCAAAACACTCTAAGAAAGGAAAAGCAAAACAAAAAAAAAAAACCAAGATATTTCAATGAGGCATCTTATTTATTTACTCCTAAATATATTTCTCTGATCTACTTATTATACTGGGACTCATTAGCAGGTATCTTAAATTTCCAAGAGTTTTGAATGTATGGATTTTGTTAGGTTGCCAGATAATTACCTTCTAACTTCAGGATCTTTAATAATAAATTTTGCTGGTAACAAAGAACCCCTTATCTCACACACATACACACACATACACACACACACACACACACATACACACACACACATCAGTAGAACTTTTACAGTATGAGGCTGTAATAGGCAGATGAGTCCCATTTTATGACTCTGCCACCAAACTGATGATGTTGACCCACTGCTCTTTCATACTATGCTAGTAAATACTTGAAATGGAAATCTTGGAATCATAGATTAAACATTACAAGGTAAAAACATTACAAGGCAAAAACTTCATATGCCTCAATTAGAAATTATTCTGCTCGGTTCATATTTTCCATCTGAAACCTTTTTTAAGAGCCCCAGTTTCTCTGAGGTTTTTCTCAGGAGGCTAAAATGTTATGCCTAACAGAAGGCTACTTTGACTTTTTTTCCCCTTCTTTTTTACAACTGAAATAGAATTTACATCGTGAGGCATATCAAGGCCTTTTCTTGAAAATAAACAAAACCCTGATTCCTCCAAAAGTTGACCAAGTTGATTAATAACAGAGTGCAAACCCAAAGTAACTTACTAAATGTGGAATTCACTTAAAAGAGAACTAAAAGTATAATTAAACAGCTCAAGAGGTTGTTAAAAATCTTTGTTTATTCGCTAATGGAAATTTGGCCTAGGCCGCAAGGCATTATTTTTCAAACAACAAGGACTTGAAGATTAAGCCTCGATTTTGTTGATAGAAGTCATCCTCTAAGAGCAGAGTTGAAAATGTTCGTAGAGAAGAGTAGGTAAATATGATTTCTTATACTGCAAATAATTCAGTAGAAAGACAGTTTGTCCTACTATCACCATTACTTTAAAAACAAGAGTAAAAATCATTATTAAGATTGTTAAATAAAAATGGAATGTCTCAAATTATCAGGATTGTTTCAGAAATTAGATCTTGGAGTATTTTATGTAAACATAAGAAGTTGGCTAGCATTTGTTGGATCTTTTCAAAGACTATGCTATTTTTCTTTTATTGCACAACAAATCACTCAATTTTTGATTAAGGTGCTCAACTAACCTTTATTTAATTCATCATTTTGCAGGTCAGCAGTTTGGGCTGGGGTCAGTTGGGCGGTTTGGGTCACAACCAGACTCACTCATGCATCTCAATTAGTTCCTGGGGTAAGTAAAGTCCTGGATAGTCAAGGATGATGTGACAGGCAAAATAATGACTCCCCCTTCCCCATCCCCACCCAAAGATATCCATGTCTTAATCCCTGTAACCTGTGAATATGTTACCTTATATGACAAAGGGAGATTAAGATTAAAGATGTAATTAAAGTTAATAAATTCATCTCAAAATAAGGAGTTTAATCTGGATTATTTAGGATGACCCAATATAATAACGAAGGTCTTTAAAAGTATAAGAGGTCTTTAAAAAGGAAGAGGAGGTCAGGGTGATATGAGGTGAGAAAGACTCCACCTGCAATTGCTGGCTTTGAAGATGGAGGAAGGGGCCATAAACCAAAGAATGAATGCAGGCAAACCCTGAAGCTAGAAAAGTAAAGAAAAGGATTTTCCCCTAGAGCCTCCAGAAAAGAACATGGCCCAAGTGATACCTTGATTTTAGCCAAGTGAGACTGGTATTGAGCTTTCCGCCTACAGACTGTAAGATAATAAATTGGTGTTATTTTAAGCCATTAAATTTGTGATTATTTGTTGTAGCAGCCATAAAAATAAATAACACAGATCATCTCATCTGGGAGTTTGTCTCTGTTCCACATGGTCTCTCGACCTCTAGCAGGCTAATTCAGGGTCTGCTCAGATGAAAGGTGACGAGTAATCAAAAAGAAAGAACAGGTGAAGTGCAAGAGGCCTGTTGATATCTAAGCACACCA
>NW_011888824.1:420722-449920 GCF_000151845.1 Pteropus vampyrus
AGCAGTGCTATGCTCCCTCTGAAACCTGTAGGGGAATCTTTTCTTGCCCCTTCCAGAATGGTGGTTTACTGGTAATCTTTGGTGTTCCTTGGCTTAGCCGCATAACTCTAATCTCTGTTTTCATCACCACATGGTGTTCTTCTTGTGTGTCTGTGTCTTCACATGGACATCTTATAAGGACACTGGTCATATTAGATTAAGGATACACCCTATCTGAGTATGACCTCCTATAAACTAATTACATTTGCAATGATCCTATTCTTTAACACGGTCACATTGTGAGGTACTGGGGGTTAGGATTTCCAGTGTATCTTTTTGAGGACCATAAAGCAACCTATAATACTTGGTTTTATTCAGATTTTAATAAAATGGTTGAGAGGGAATGCAGTATAATGATTAAAGTCATGGACTCTTGAACCATTACCAGTCTGGATGAACCCAGGTGAATTCAAATCCCAGCTTTGCTGCTTAGCATATGATCTCGAGCAAGTTGCTTATCCAGGTGCCTCAGCTTTGTCTATCTATATGATGGCGGTACCAGTAGCACCTAATCCACAAGGCTATCTAAGGACTGAGTTAACGTATAAATTACCTCGATAGTGCCTACACGTACAAATGTTATATGTTAAAAGTAGTTACTATTATTTTTGTTGTTGTGTATTGGCTTAGATCCTAACAGCTATTCCTACTCAAATCTAAAGTTCTGTTTTTCACAGAGGTAGCAATGCTGTTGCTCTGTTTTGATTTTGCTCAAAGTTATATTCATTTCCTTTCAAAGTTAAATGACTCTGTCACTCTTTATAACATTTGATCCAAGCACTTTATTTCTAAAAATTTATTCTAAATAAATAATTTAAGTGCAAAAATTCTGCTACAAGGTTTTTTTTCATAGTCCTGTTTATAACGAAATTTACAAAAGCTATTTTTGCAATGATTTTTTAAAATCATGTTCTATTAATATAAATAAATGCTATAAATAACTAAAAATTGAATTTGAAGTCATTTTCACAGGAAAATATATTCATTACATATTGTTGAATGAAATAAGAAAAAAACTACTGATAGTAGCACTATTCAATAGATTTTCTGCAATGACAAAAATGTTCATATCTATGCTGTCCAGTATAGCAGTCACTAGCCACAATGGGTAACCAAACATTTGAAATGTGGCTAAAGCAACAAAGAAACTTGATTTTAAATTTTACTTAATTTTAATTAATTTAAATTTAAATAGATGTGGCTCATGGCTATTATGATAAAGAACAAGTGTCTATAGTACCTTTTGTTTATTGATTCCTCGGCTCCTTCTTTCTTTCCTTTCCTTTAAAGCCATGCTCATGTCTCTGTCCTTCCCTCCAAACTCCACTTCGCAAGTCATTCTCATTCTTCTCTCTCTATTTTTTGACCCAATATCAACTGCTCTCAGGCGATAACTTAATACGTTAAAATCTTTTTCAAGGCACAGACTTGATATGCTACCAGTTTTGTATATTTGGAATTTAACCAAAATTTGACCTACTGCCAAAATAATCTCATGAGAACTTTACACATGAAGCTGAATATGGAAACAGCAGATGAAATTATTATTGAGTGTACAATAAGAGACCTTCCATATTCACATTTTAAAACATTAACTGTTGCTCTGAGGACAAGCCATTAGACTCATTGAGGATACTAAAGTGCTAAACTATAACCAAAATATAGAGCAACTAAAATTTTGTTGAATTGGGTTAATAGCTCTAGTTGTTTTCTTGGGGATTCTTTAGGATTTTTCTATATATAGGATCATGTCATTTTTGAATAAAGACAGTTTTATTTCTTTTCTAATTTTGATTCTTTTATTTCTTTTTCTTGTCTAATTGCTCTGGCTAGAACTTCCCGAACAATGTTAAATATCAGTGGTAAAAGCGGGGATCCTTGTCTTGCTCTTGACTCTATGGGGAAAGCCTTTAGTGTCTCACCATTGAGTCTAATGCTAGCTTTGGGGTTTGGGTTTTTTTTTGTTTATTCGTTTGTTTGTTTTTTTAGTGTTTTGTTTACAAATGCCTTTACCATGTGGGAGAATTTTCCCTATATTCCTTGTTTTCTGAGGTTTTTGTTTGTTTGTTTGTTTTTAATAATAAAGGGTGTTAGGCTTTGTTGAGGTGAATTACTTCCAGGTAATTAACATCCTGTAAACAGCACCTAGTATTGAGCTTTGCACAGTCAACAATTTAATAAGTAGTTACTGAGTTAAACCAATTTGAAAACAGCAAACACCAAAAACCTGAAATCACATGTCAAGAGACATTCTTTGATAAATTATCCTAAGAGATCATTTGGAAAGGTTGGCTTTTTTTCCCCACATAAGGCATATAATTTACAGTTAAAAAAAAAAAATCGCCTCTTGCACTAAATAAATTTTAAAATATGTAGAGTTAACTCTGACAACTAATAACCGCCAGTAAATATAGTTGTCTAAGAACACTCCAGGATTTAAACAGGCTCAGTCAAGTAGGGAAGTGGGGAAACAAGCCTTTTGCCTGAGCCTCTGAAGAGAGTATTTGCAGCTCAGTAGCCTATGCCAAATATAAAAGGTTCCTCGAGAGCTTGATATAAAATTTGAATATCTGAGAGTTTTCTCTAACTAGATCATATGACATATATTTTTAAAGCCTATCAACATCAGAGTAACGTTCTGCATAAGGGGCTCTTGCGGCTTCCACCAGAAGTCTATATTTTTCCTCCTGAGTACATCTGTGGCATTTCTTGCTAGGTCTGATGGCCCCAGGTATGTTATTTTCCTTTCAGGCATCCTAATTGAAACTTGCTGCTGAAAAAAAAAAAAAATCCACAAGGAACATGCAGTACAAAATAATATTTGTCACTGATGTGGTAGAAACAGAAAATTACACAAACAATTTGGGAATTATAGGTTCATCACCACTGGGGTGAAAAGTTATAGACCATTTTTCACCCTCGATTATCCATTGGTTCCCTGTTGTACCTGAGCCAAACACTTGGTTTCTTTGCATGCTCCTCTCACTTCTCACCAAGATCTAACACTCAAAAATGTCAGCCAGGAGTGACACTGGCCAGGTTCTTGGTGAATACCTTCGAGGGTAATAATATATGTTTACATGTAACTCATAATTCATCACTAAACTTCCTTTTGGGAAAAAAAAATAGGTTTGGGGGTATATATTACTGTCTGGGGGGCAAGAAATGACAGGATGGGAAGAGAAAAGCAGCAAGTCAGGGGTATGATTGAAAACATTTGACTTGGCTTGAAATAAAAGTACATATTTCACACATATTTTTAACCAACCCCAAAAGACAGCCTGACTTCGAACACGCTGAACAGGAAGCCATTTACTGTTGGAATGCTTGCTGAGCCCATCCAAAACACACACACTCCTAATATCCCTGGGCTATCTAAAAAGGGTTAGGGTGAAAATATTTAATTTATATGTGCAATCCTGCTTCCTGTTTTATTTTTTTCTTCTTTGCCAACTCTGTTTTTCAAACTTTGTGAAAAATGATAGGAAACCCATTTCATTTTTCTCTCCACCCTTTATTGACCCAGCTGTACATTCTACCTCAATTTATAGCTCACGCCTGGCTTGAAGACCAAAGAAAGAGAGAAAGGTAAAGACGGATGTTAAACTCTCATGGTTGCTGTGGTTAAAAAGGAATCTGGGTGGAGGAAAGCTTGCTGTGGTGTCAATATCAAGGGCAGAAGGATGTGGAACGGGGGCTTGCTTTGGCTTTGAGAATGTGTACATTCAGTAGTATGCATTCAAAAAGAGTGAAAAGAAGGGTATAAAGAGAAAGGGAAAAAGAATTTTCTTAGTGTTAGATGAGTGACTGGAGACACCCGAATCCTATTAAATTTCAAAGAAACAATCTTGGTTATCAAGAGGAATTTTTAAATATTTTGGAGGAAAAAAAAACCCAGAAAGACCCAAATAATTAAGAATTATAATTCAAGCAAAAGATTTTCCAAAACTTTCCTTAACTATATTGGAGTGCTTTTATACTTGGTTTAATGTAGAAGGTATGCTCTTTTAGAATAAAATGAGTTCCAGATGGGTGTACTTTACTTAGTATACCTGTTACCCTTATTATTATATTTTGATTCCATGAACTGCTGAGTCAATGTGCAATAAAACATTTGAAAGAAAATCTGAAACCAAATGGAAATCCAGCAAGTTTGAAGTTCAAATTTCAAAATTCTTGAACTCAATTTAATTTTCCCAGAAAGCTGACCACACTCTATGGAAATCCTGTCATAGGAAGGATTTTATAATTGAACAGTTTGTTTTAAATACTTCAGAAGAGTTGGGGAAATCTGTAAATACCCAAACTCAAATAAGTATTTCAATTTGAATTTTTGATCCAACTGACACTCTAAATGAAATACCGTCCTGGGAAATTCTACCTGTCACCATGGGCTTTACAATGCTTTAATGTCCAGGTAATCGTTTATCTTTAACTTTTGCTTAAAGTTGATAAAGGTAAGGTGGCAAACCACTTTTAAATTGTGAAAATATTCAACTGTATAGTAATACAGTTCCTATGTCTTTTCTTAAACTTGCTTTTAAAGTTTATAATCAAGAAACATGATAATATCGATTTGTACTTTTGAATTTGGAAATAAAGTCAGACTTCCTATTAACCTGAAAATGCTATGTGGCCATAGATGCACACTACAGTTGACCCCACACAATTCCATTTAAGACTACATTATTGATTCTGATCCCTGTAACATATTTTCACTATGGCTTATTTTAAGAAAGGTAATTTAAGAGTAGATTTCTGATATATTTTCAAGGTAAACTAGAGTGGATTATCAGTTCTGCTGCACAGTCCTAGCTGAGTCAGACATCTGCAATAATCCTTAAGACTGCTGTTACAAAATTCCTGGGAGCAATATTAGATCTCCCGGAACTACGTAGCATCATAGTATTTTATCCATTCATGTGTGAATTGTGCCAAAGAGTGGTGTGCTGGTAAACCAGCTCCTGAGGTGGGAGAAGAGGCTGATTATAATTTTTGACAATTTCTATGGTATAAATTATCCCATTATGGTCAATTTCAAAGTATCAACTTGATGATGCCACAGGTATAAGCTGGCTCTAGCACATCACTAATGCCAACCTAACCCCTCAGAACCAACGGAATGTGTCATAAGGGAATATCCTTCTCTCCTAAGTGTACTTGGGTTCCAGAAATCTTCATGTGCATCTCGTAACCAACAAGCCAAAGACTCATGAAGCCTGAGGCACTAATATCAACTTTGGGTAGGTAAGCTCTCAGCTCTATCTTAGAGTCCAGTCAAACTTCCTGATCTTTCTGCTCCTATTTCTTCCACTCTGTACCTCCTTCTGTGCCCTGACTCTGGTATCCAACTGGCACTCTGCAATGTCTCCCAGATATGGCTGATTAGGGTCTTACTTCTTTTCTTAATTTCCACTCTACTCTTGCCTCCTAGAGTTAAAAACCTAACTGCAATTCCCTTGACACTAAGTGAGACTACCTTCTACAGTTAATAACTCAAACTGCACTTGTCTCAGGGTTAGGCTACTGCAAAAAGCCCCCAAAATCACATCCCAAGCTCTTCTCCTCTAATGAGGCTCTCTAATCCCAGAAGGTGGTGTCTGCCTAGGTTGGATTGGCATTTTTGCCACACTCCTGAGTTTTGGTTTTTAAAGGCTGCAGTCTCTTTGTTGAGGTGGAAGCACCTACAGCTGGTCGTGTCTCCAATCCTTCTGCTAAACTTAGTCCCTTCAGGCTCCTTCCCATTTCTACATTTTGATGTAACCCTCCTGGAAGCCACTCCTAATAGACACTGGGTAGGACTGAATATTCTCAACCTACCATATTCACTCCCATTTTTTCAAATATAAAGGCCACTTTAAGGTAAAGAAATTACTCAAAACTTTCCATGTGGAACTATAATTTTAGTATTTTTAATTGGGCAACAAAAAATATCATAATTAAAAGAATTTTTAATCTAATTTTTTTTATCACAACAGCCACTAGGTATTTAAAAAAAAAAAAAAAAAAAAACCTAGATAGGCACATAATGCCGAATATGGTACTCGAATATAAAAGTGCAGAATGAATGTTAACTCTGATTATTGTTATTGATGTTCTTACTCCAAACAAAATACCCCACAATCAGACTTCTAAATGATCTCCTTGCTCCAATCTTGTCCCTCTACAAAGCACATAGCAGAAGGAGTGACCACTTTCAAATTTGAATCTGATCAGGTCATAAAACACAAATTTAAGCTTTTCAATGTTTTCCCACCAAACCAAGAATTAAATACCAAGTTCTTGCCCGAGCCTACAACACCATTCATGATCTGCCCCCTGCCCAACTTTCCTGCTTTCTTTCTGATCCTTAGATCAAGTTTCCAGCCTTCACAGGACCATTGCCTTTGCTGTCTGCCACCTGGCACACTCTTCCTCTAGATCTGCACATGGCTGCCTCCTTTTTAATCATCAGATCCTGGTTCAAATGATACCCCAGAGAGGCTTTCCCTGGACACCCAATTTAAATAGCCATCCAGTCACTCTCTATCATATCACTTTATTTTAATCCTCTCTGTAGCAATGTTATCCTTATCTGCTATTTCTATTGTTTATTAATTTATTGTCTATCTTCCCCACTAAAAATAAGCAGAGTCCTGTCTATCTTGCTAGCCATTATATTCTTCTAGCCTCTAATCTGTAAAATACCTACATTATTCAGCCTACAAACAATGTGTGTGTGTATTGTTACAAATTCCTTGCAATAAACCCTTGGCCTTATCCTGTCTATGGCCTACATTACATAATACTTCCTCTGAAATCTAACAAATCATAATCCTTACCCAACTATTTGAAACTGAAGTCAGTATCACCTGTTTCCAAACTTTGCCAGTTAGTTCCTATGATAGAGCTGGCCAATTACTATCTTTCATAGCCATTTGATCTGCCTTCTCCCAGACCTCTATCTTGACATCACAAAGAATCACTAATTAAATGCCTCATTATGTAACTGAGAAGGTATTTATCACAAAACCTGGTTCTTTAAAATACGGAATTTTAGTTTTGTTAGTATCCATATTACAGTAAGTAGACTGATTTATCTCTAGTTGCTGCAGTAAAGAGGAATGGGATATGAGGGAGGCTGAAAGCTATTTTACAGAAGCAGAGCCTTCTGAGTGATGGAGAGTTTTTCTAGAGAATCCTCAACCTAGTTGAGTGGGAATTAAAGTCATGCAAGTTCTTGGGCAAACCACGCCTAGGCATTTTATAGGAAGTGTTTTTGCCGAAACTGCTTTCACATAGCAAGCAAATTACTCTCCTCACTGTCTCTATATAATTAGTAGAGAAAACAAATTTTAAGAACAAAGAATATCATTCATAAACTGTTTCACAATAAATATGAATTATCCAACTGACGATTGCTGTCGCAGACATACAGACTGAGAATTTGGCGATAGTAACTGCCAAAGAGTGACAATAGAGACTGAGAATTTGGCAATAGTGACTAATCCAATATGGACTGGCAAAGTGTAGAGAAACAGAATGGAAACCAGAGTAAGAGAGAAAAGAGATCCAAAAACATGAGGACATGGATACTTGGGCAGTGTCTCTCTAAGTTTTGCCAAAACATGAAACCACCTATATCATGTATTATTTGTAGGTGATATACACATGGAATAACTAAAATGTTATGATAAATTATTAGAAAACTAAATATAAGCAAACAAGTGTGTTTGATTCTCAACTAGTTCTTTCATTTTTGGGTAAAGACTAAAGAGCGCATCTTTTGTAATAATTAAGAGAGGTATAACTTGAATCAAGTGGACACAGTCTACATTTTTAGCCATTTATCCAGCAAAAGATTGTAAAATAGTTTACGATCTCTATAACAGCCTTCCTTAAAATGCTGCACTCCATTAGGAGGTGTTCCTCAAACAAAAAAAGAAAAGAAAAGAAATGACAATGTTCATACGGGTTTTGAGAAAACTGGATTAAACATTATTAAAACATTTACATTCAGATGCTTCAATAAGCCAATGTACATGATATATCTCCAAGGGCATAGGATGCCACTTCCAGATGATCATAGACTCTTTTCTATTAACATCTAAGGAACATTACATGGAAAATCCCACCAGGGGAAATGGTGCTTAAAAAAAGTTTCATACTCATTATAGCTCTCTTAGGGAAAAGAATGACAACAGGATTCTTAGTCTTCCACTTCTGAGAACTATAACAAAACAGAACTATGTATGATATTCTAGAAAATCTCCTACAGACTTCTGCTCATAGCTCATTTGCTTGAACTTGGGCACACAACCAGACAGACACAGATGCAAGGGATGCTAGAAGAGTAAGACTTAGATTTCCCAGCACATATGGTAGAGACAGGTATAGGAAAAGGAGTTTGGGAACAGGTCTGGGGACTGTAGTCACAGCTATAGTTCGTGACACAAAGGGGAAGTACTTGATTTTCACTAAAAGATATTAAAATGTGCTATATACAGTCACAATATTAAAACAGCATGGTACAGGAGCAAAAATAAACATGCCAGAAATAGATGTAAAACACAGCATAGTAATTACATTGAGTATATAATAATATATACTTAGCATATTATAGAGATGACTTTCTAAGTCTATTAGGAAAGTTTACTCAATAAATCTGTGAAAAATGGTTAGATATTTGCAGAATACATAACATTGATTCTTACCTCAGGTCACAGTCAATATACATTTCAGATGGGCTTAAGAACTTAATGTTTGTTTTTTTAAAGGCCTAGAAGAAAAGATGACTATGGAGATCTTGTGATTTTTAGAGTTATTAAGCATAAGAGGTAGGCAAAAGAAAAATACAAAGATCAAAGTTCAGTAAATTTGTCTTTAAAAAATAAAAACTGTATGGATCATAAAAGGCACCCTCCAAAAAACGTGAAAACAAAAACTTGGGGAAAACAATTGCCAAAATATTACAGATAGCAAGTTGAAATAGTAATAGGTCAAGAATTTCTACAAACAAACTGGGAAAAAGAAATGAACAGACAACTTACAGGGGAAAAGTATATAATAAAAAATAAGTGTATAATAAAAATTTTTAAAAAGAACTTCTAAAATAGTAGTCAAAGAAATATACATTTAAATTAAGACATAATATCATTATAAAAGGTTTTAAAGAAAAATTCTCAGTATTGCCATCAGTGTGCAGCAATAAATAAGCTCTTAAGCTAGAAGTGAGAAAGTAAAGTCTTGAAATCTTTCTGAAATGCAATTTAGTCATATATTTAATGCTTTTGGCTCTATAATTCCACTTTTAATGAGATTATCTCAATGATAGAATCAAATGGATAGAAGACTCAGATCCAAGAATGTTCATGATAGCTTAATTTGTAATGACAAAAATGAGAAATAGAACATCTAACATTATATTAATCACGCTATAATGATAATAACAGCTTACTTTGTTATTATTTAATAATAATGATGATGGCTTACTAATTGTTAATTGTTATTAATAATAATTTATAATGGCTTACTTTATTATTATAATGATAATACTTTGTGGCAGGAATTGTTTTGATAAATACAGATTAACCCATTTAATTCCTTACAACATCCCTATAAACACTGTATGATTATTTTTATCTCACTTTAAAGGGAAAGGAAACAGATACTGAGAGGTAAAGTAACTTGGACAAAGGCATCCAGCTGGCAAGTAGCAGAGATGGGATTCAAACCCAGGCAGTCTGACTCCAGAACCCACAATCTTAACACTTATACATATTACCTAACACATCAATCCATAAAATGAAACATGAGATAGTCATTGAAACATTTTCAAACACCATTTAATGATGTGGGAATATGTTTACATTCTAATTAGAGGGAAAAATCATTATACAAAAATATATGTGTGGCATTATCTCAATTTTGCCGACATATACATATGAATAGAAAAAGTTAGGAGATACTTATATGCAAAGGTCAAAGTAATTATCCCTGCCTGGTAAGGAATTTTGAATAATTTTCATTTCGTTATCTATACTTTTATGTGTTTATAAAATTCTAAAAAAGACGTATTCCTTTTATCATCAAATAATAATGCAAGTCATTTTTTAAAAAGAGAATTAAAAATATTGGTACATAACTAGAATAATTCACATCTTCTTGCCTTATTTGCCTTTCTAATGCATTCTCAGGATAGTACTAAATGACCTTAACTATACTTACAGCAATGCGAGAGCTGTAGCTATCTATGTCTTGAAAGCTGCCATAGTAATAGAATTCCTTCCCCATCTATAAATCTGAAATGTTGCTTTTAGCACATTCTTCACAGTAATGCTGAAGACATCCCTCAAGGGTGCCATACTCCCTTTGATGAAACAAACAAACATCCAGAGTTTCAAAATTTACAGCTCCGCCAACTGATAGATTTATGAAAATCTTTATCTTTCTTTCTTTTTCTCTCTCTTTCTCTTCCTTCCTTCCTTTTTCTCTTTCTTTCCTCATTTTCCTTTTCCTCTTCCTCTTCCTTCCTTCCTTCCTTCCTTTCTTCCTTCCTTCCTTCTTCCTTGTTTCCTTCCTTCCTTCCTTCCTGCCTTCCTTCCTTCCTTCCCTTTCCTTTCCTTCCTTCCTTCCTCTTTTTCTTTTGCTCTCTCCCTCCTTTTCTCTTTTTCTTCCCTCTTTCTATCCCTCCCTCTTTCTTTCCATCCATCCTCCCTCCCTCCCACCCTTCCTTCCTTCCTTTTGTCCTTGTCTTTCCTTCTTTCTTTTTTTTTCTTGCAAAGACATTAAAACATTCCTATCTATTGCCAGTGCTATGTTTCTTTCAACTATAACCTATTACCATGATAAAAAAAAAAAAAAAAAAAAAAAGATGAAAAAAAGCCTCTCAATTTGTTCCACGGAATTCAGACACAGCTTGGGCTTCTAAACCAATTGAAATTATTAATGTAATCTTATGATGTAGAAAAAGGCTCCAAACTACTAAAGACAGAACACACACACACACACACACACACAAACTACCTCCTTATACAGAAAAATTGAAAATACTTTACCTATATTATCTCACTTTAGCCTCACAACATCCTTTTGAGGTAATAAAGATGCAACTCCTTAGGCCATTGGAAGGCTTTCAAAATGAAGTTAAATTATGACTTTAAAAAAAAAAAACCCTGAAGTATTAAAGCTATTCGCATACCACAGAGTTTCAAAGGCTAAAGCTGACCATGAGTAATAAAAAGCAATGCACAAGTAAACAAATGCAGGAATTGTGGTTAAGGCTGATTGCTATTTGGGGTCTGGCTAAAAGATCTGCAATAAAGCACTGGCAATGCTAGATTGATCTTCTCATCCTACCAGGAGGATTTTTTAAAATACATCCTGAATACAAATTATTTATTTTTTCTAGGAGTTCTTTTGGTCCTTGTCCTTGTCAAACCTCATTTTCCTTAAAAACTACCCTCTACTCTTGGATCACTGGACAACAAGTTTTAAATCCATCAACCAGCTAAACACAGGAGTGGGTCTCTGGGGCCCTAGTCTGACTATACCACCAAGGGAGGGTATCAGTGTCAATAACTGAGTTAGTTCAATTTGGCCCTCAGTTTGCGCAGAAGCAAAACAGAAATAACAGTGCTAATTTTAACTTCATACTTTGATTGAGAATACAGACAGTGGCTTAAAGTTTCTCTCCCCTCACACCTGAAAAGAAAGAACTAGCTAGGCAAATCAATTAGAGATATATGATAAGGTAGAATTCGATTCCAATCAAACACAGATTTAATCTGGGCACTTCTTCACCCCAAATTTCAATGGTTTCCCTATTCCATGAGGAATAAAATCCAAACCACCTGACCTGTCCTGAAAGAACCTCCCTAATCTGACCTTTGCTTCTTTCCTAAATCAATCTACCTACCCTACCTACACAATTCTCAGAATGCGTCCTGCCCCATCTTGTCTCTGAGGCTTTGCTCATGGTTCCTTCTCCGAAGAGTATCCTTCCCTCCACTTCCACAGGCTGAATTTAACAAAAGTATTGTGATCATTCATTAAGCTCCTACTTTGTGCCCGGCAGTGTTTTAAATGCTTAACATCTATCACCTCACAGAACCTCACGACAATCTTGTATTGTTCCTCATTATTATTCCTATTACAAATGAGAAAAACAAAGCACACGGAAGCTGAAAATTTGCCTTTCAGAGCTAAATGATTTTTTTATTTTGTTTTTACAGTCATTTAATCTTTTTTTTTTATCTGTGATTTATTGTCTGTGCCTGTTGTAGGCCATTATCAAGACCCACCTAGTATGACAGCTACTTGTTCAGTGGGCCCTTCAGTGTAGAGAAGGGTGTTTCTCTAAGTGAGGTTGGGGACTTGAAGGTCAAAACTATTTTCAAGGGTTCTGTGAGGTCATAATACTACTAGGACCTTATTTGCCTCCATGGTGTGCGATATCACACACACACAATGATTACAGAAGCAGATATTAGAATACTGCTGTCTTCTTAAACTAAGCATTAAAGATATTTTTAGAATTTAAAACAATGCTACTTTTCTCACTAAATTTTTTTGTTTTGGAAAACAGTTATTTTCCAAAATGTTTACGTTTACATATAATGTTTATTATTTTTAAATAACGTGCAAATTTAAAATTTCCTCAAACATAATTTCTGATATGACAAATATATATAAGTATGATCTACATAAGCAAAAAGCTCACAAATCTGGTTTTTTAATCTCTTCAATTTTTATAATATTTTCACACGCTTCAGACCGCCTCTGAAATATCATTTCCATAGAGAATCACAGATTGCCTTCCCCTAATGTCACTTAAAGGAAAATTTTTCACCCAACATTTCAATAAGATGTGCTGTCTACAAAACTCTGTAACAAAGCCCAAGTAACCAAGTTGACATAGTAGCAAAGTGGCTCCTCTTGACACCAGCTTCCCATTCAAACTGGCATCTCAGTAAAATTACAGATTAGTATACATCAGAAATCTTCAAAGAACTTATATGTCCGTGCTTCTCTTACTGGTACAGAGAACACAGCCATCATTCTTACTCTTTTTTGTATCCTCACTTGGTGCTTAGTACTGAAACTTAAACATAATAACTGCCAAATAAATGTTTATTAAATATATCTGACTAGAAAGACAAATTGAATTTCCATAAAGTACTTTTAAAACATACATTTTCTAATAAATAATTAATATGCTAATTACGATTTTCATTTCTCCTTATTCAAACAGTTTGACCATTTGTGTGTTATGGTTATGAGTTTAAAAGTAATACAATGACACTTCATTTAAAAAATCCTATAATTCAGATTTCACGATAATTATATACTGAATTTGTCCATAATAATAATAATTAGTAAATTATATTAAAGTATACTAAAAAAAATGACTAGAAAAAACTACAGAGATGGTATTATGATACCAAGCTCAGCAATGTCCTTAAAAGGGCAAAATTATTCTTTTGGAGTAGATGAGTCAATATCAGCTGTTCTACACTTGAGAAGCAGCTGATTAATATTAAATATTAGGATGTTATTTAAAAATAAATATTAAAAATTAGTATATTTATCTGAACCTTCTGAGTTGTCTAAATTGGTCTGAAAGTGTCCAAAAGTACTTCCTTCTGATCCAGCCAGAATCCCCATGAGAACGGCTCAGCTAACATGAGTTGGTTCTTCTTAGTCTGACACCAAAGAATTAAAAAACTAAATGGGATACTAGGAAAAAGAGAAGGAAGATCCTAATGCTACATCCTGGACTTGACCCATTTTAAATGTAGTTATTTTCACCAATAAATTTGCAAATCATTTCATTATTATCAAGAAATGGAACTAAGACTATTTTCCTACAGAAAGATTTACATGAACTAATCAAAGGAATACACCGATAACTAATAATCAAACCCAGATCTCACTGGGCAACTCCATTACCTTGATTATTGTGTTATCTCCTGCATGTTGAAGGATTTTTTTTTAATTAAAAAAAATTTTAGATTTAATTCCTTCTTCTCTTTGTGATATGAATTTGCCTGAAGTCCCAGCTTACATCCTGCTTCCTTCTTGAAATCCCAGTCAGTTGTCCTCCCCTTATATTCACATAGTCACTTCTGGCTCAAAAGCCAGAAGTGTCTTTTATGCTCACCTAATATAACTTCCTCATTTAACAGTGAGGAAAACGAGGTCACAGTTGTGATTTGGCCAAGGTTTCACAACCAGCTACAAACAGGGCCCAAACCAGACTCAAGGTCCTAAATTCCAGGCAATTTACCATTAAAACCACAACACTGACACTTAATTTTCTTCTCTCATTTTTTATTATTAACAGTTTTATATCTATGCATTTTGTTTCTCCTCAAAATTTTTAATCTCTTCAAAAGCAAGGACCACAGTCTCAATGGAGCATAGCTTTAAGCTCATGGTCGATCCTAATAAATATCTATTGGTTTAAATTAAATCTATTGGTTTAAATTAAATCAGAAAAATTACTTTCTAAAAGGCATTTTTAAATAGAAAAGGCAAGCTGCTAAGACAGTGGTATATCCTGGCAATGATTATTAAATAAATAGAAAGCCAAGGAAGCATAGAGAATACAGCACACTATTTTTCATAGTGTTCAGTTTGAATTTTTCAATTTCCTTGAAAAGGAAATTGAGAAGAGTGAAGGGGGAATGTGACATCATTCTTGAAACATAGTTTTAGAGTCCTTGCTTTAAAAAAAAACAAACAAACAGAATTTCCATTATCAATCAAATGTTCACTTCTTCCACAAGATCTTTCTTAGCATAAAGATCCTTTACTTTTCAGTTCAGAGAACTTGATTATGACTTTTGATATATGTTACAACATGGATGAACCTTGAAGACACATTAAGTAAAATAAGCCAAACACAAAAGGACAATTATTCTACAATTCCACTTATATGAGATACCTAGAATAGTCAAATACATAGATACAGAAAGTAGAACAGTGAGTGGTTCCCAGGGCCTAGGGGCAGGAGGGAATGGAGAGTTATTGTTTGTTAGGTATAGAGTTTCAGCATGAGATGTTTAAGAAGTTCTGGAGATGGATAGTGGTTATGGTTGCAAAATAATGTGAATGTATGTAATGCAACTGAATTATACTCAGAATGGTAAAAATGGTAAATTTTATAATTATTTCTATTTTACCACAATAAAAAAATAAATAATAGAACATGCGATGATGAAAAGCAGGGAGATAAAGCATATATTTTACCTATTTGGAAGCAACCTTCCTGCTTTATTCCATTATTTATCATGTAGACGCAGCCTCTGAATGAATGTTACTGATGAGCATAACAGACTTCCTGGTAGGTTTTTTTAAGGGCTTTTCAACCATAAATTACTTTAATTGTCAATAGACTGGACCAATGTTTATGTTTAACCAAAGATTACATGACTCTTAAAACCTACAGAACAGAAGTTGGACCTCAGGTACTTACTTGTTCAAATCCTTTTTCTCCACTTGGAAGTCTTTACTCTCTCTGGACATTCAGATTTTACTGTGGTCTCCCATAATTCATTTTGGGTTCAATAAGTCATATGTGTTTATCTGGAGTTCTTCCTTGTGGAATAAAATACCAGCAAAACCATGGATGTTTGAAATATGTTCAACATTAAATACAATGTTTTTTTCTTCATGTAAAAATACTGGCCTCATAATAGATATTAACTTAGCAATTGGGGAAATATTTTTCAGAAATCTCTCAAATGGAATAAATGGGATATAGACTTGGATTTTCCTGGTAACTAAAGAAATTGCTCAATTTTTCAAGAGTTCCCAAAACAATTTTGCTAATCAATATAAATTAACTCATTTTTATTATGAAAGCATCTACTTATATCTATTTAAAGTATAATATGAAATAATGACAATAAATGCTATTTTAGTACTAGTAATTGTTATTAACATTGACACAATGGACACAAGTCTCTTAAAAATATAATAATAACAATGATGATGATGAAACTGTCTCTTCCCTTTTACAGAGACCATAATTACATCGTTATACAAAAGCATTTCACTTTCATATCCTTCAAGTCACACCTATCCCTAAAGGCTTTAAGACTATTTCTTGGCCAAAATTTGGTTGTTCTTGTGCCTTAAATTTAAATGCAATACAAAAGCATTGAAGTTGACAGGAGTATAGGCCAATGCCTTTAGAATGACAATGAAAAAAGAAAAGATGTCTGAGTATGTGAGTGTCAAAGCAGAGAGAGAGAGGGAGGTAGGATTGCTGCCTAGAAAGAAATACACATCTCTAGCAGACCACATTCGGAATGGGATAGCTGAAAGCTGAAAGTCTATTGAGAAAATCTAACATTAGCATGTGGCATCTCAAACACAATCCATTTCACATAAATACTCATGACTTAATGTCAGTATACTTATTCTAGTGTCTGATCTTGAGTAGAGCAGAAATACAGGAAAAAATATTAAAATTTATTTTATCACATTCTACCCTAGATGATATGACTTAATTAAAGATGGAGTCTCTAAAGCAAAAGAGAAATTTATTCTATATATGGGACGGAATCTAGAACATTTTTCCAGTTTCTTAATGTTCATTTTTAATTGGACCAATAAATACAAAGCATTTAGTGAACTTGTAGAAACGTACTGATAGTTTTCCTTATTGTTAAGTAATAGTATTTAAACAGGATTTTAAATAAGACTACAGATTCTATACATTGTTACATTGTATCCAGGTCTCCCAGCCATTTCTAATTGGAATAACCCATTTTAAGAATTAGAATAAAAATCTACTTTGAAATCAAGCATTCTCTATTTGTTTATGTGGTTTTATACAAATTTAGGGACAATTCTCTCATATTTGCTCTAAATCGATTCAAACTCAAAGACGAGTTTTTAAAAAAGGCTTCATTTTATGTTGATTTCTATTAGACAGAAATGTGAATGAGGTAGTTTGATTTTTCATGCCTCATCATTATACCCTTGTGTCCCTCTTTCTCTTAAACCTTAATAAAAAGGAATTTCTAAAAATAAAGCTCCAGGCCAATTATATTTGAAACTAAGGGGAATCTTCTGGTACCCTTCATTCAGGTAAGAAACATACTATTATCTAATCGTATTTCTAGATTACAGATATTAGGACTCTATGCCATAATATTTATTTGGACCAGAGAGAAAATTTAGATATTCGTTTATTTATTTAGATCACAGAGAAATCCAAGTCCAGCCCCTTCATTTTATTGACAATACCTGTTAAATGTGTAAGTCATGGCTTAAGTCCCAGTTCTAAACACAATACTAATATAAAAGGGCTGCCTAAGTCTCATCATATCTCAGCATCAATATGTGAAAGCTAACTATATTTTATATCTGTTAAGTCTCCTGCTATATGGATTAGAGGAGCCAAACCAGAACCTGCACTAGTCATCTCTAGGATAAATATATTAGAGTAATTTGCATGTAGTCAATCACAGCATGACTGTGAACTGCAACACCTCTAAGGAAATCAATGACGAAAAGGGAGTTCCCTTTTATGGGATATAGAAACAAACCCAGTGCTTTCACGGTCAATGACAACACTGCTCCTACGATAGGGGAGCAAGATGTCCCTTCATACTCCTACAGCTGGAAGATCAAGGCTCTAGCCCAAGATTCTGGACTTCACTTCAAGGGGAGTCTTCTTCTAGGATCCAGTCCCCATGGCAGCTTGGACAGCTACAAGAGAGACTGAGAACATCTGTATCTACTAGGAAACTAATGGACCACTGCAGGTCTCTACCTAGAGAGCCTCACCTTTAACCGCTACCCAAGGAAGCTTTTGTCTTGATAAAGTGAGTTAATATTGGGTAATTCTTTTTATGTTGGATAATCATATAATACATATAAGTAATTTGAAAAGGTTCCTTTCCCTCTGTCAGTTTTTACTCATTATATGGAAACCAGTGAAATAAATATAGTGAGGTTAATGGTAAATCTGAGGCTCCTATAACTTTGAAAAGACCAAAGGTATTTCAACCTCACTTGTCCAATATCACACGCAAAGCAGAGTACACACTAAAACCCAGACTATTTGCTTCCCAGTCTCTTTCTATCCCATCACATTGCACCCATCGTGTAAAAATATTTCTCATTGCTAAGACTAAATTACATAAATTACAAACACATAATTTTCATTGGAACTCTGTAAGTGAAAATATTTTCTACAAGACAAAGATTTGAGGCTTTTCCATAACTGTCATCTATTATTATATCCAAAGTTTACCTATCATATCCCATAAGAAGCTTATGAAAACTAAGTGAAATTTAAAATTATTTTTGACAGATAAAAGCAGAGCTTCAATGGTAAAAGTAATGAACTAAAATGATGAAAAATATTAACATTGCCTTTCACATAAAAACTGTACTTTCTTGATTTTTAGTTATATTTTAATGTCATGAAATCAGAATATGTCTTAAAATCAATATATGCACTGTCGCACACAAAAAGATATTTAAATCAATGGTAAATATGATACTCTCCTAAGCCCTTAAATTTGAATTCAACCATAATACAAATGAAACATCATACCTGAGATCCTGAGAGAGTCTACGAAATTGAGATTTTTTTTTTAAATCCTATATCTACAGACAGTTTAAGTTTCTCATTTTTCTTTTTACCAATTATTATTCACCCAGACAATGTCCTCCCTAGTCAATGAAGGAATTTGAGGTAATCAATGTAGAATATGTCTCATGTGTTTTTCCACCAAAGTCTCCTCCCACCTCCCCAGTCATAATTCTAGTGTTATTTATAGAAAATGTCCCCTACAGTTCCGCTGAAGAAAGCCTACTAATTTTACTACGCAGCACACTCTGGCCTCATCCCTTTTTGGAGTTCAAAGCTAGCCTGACCCCTAGACATACTCAGAAACCACTTAATACTCGTGGTGATGTTCAAGGCCAAAGTCAGCAGAGGCAATCTATAAACCTCCAATGCTGAGAAAGGACACGCTACTCATTTTTTCAGGCAAAAGAGATTTCTCAAGAAACCACCATCACAGCATTGAGTTATTTATAGATCGCCTTTTCTCTGAGGTGCAACCATACCATCTACTGAGTAGAACAGAATGAAGGCTCCTGAAGCCATCCGTCTGCCTTCCTCTAGTCTATTTGATTTATCCTTTTATATAGACCTTATTGTTTAGTCCTTGTGGATATACTCTGATGGATCTTAAACTCTCTACCTCCTTTGGGGACACACAGTGTAAAATAATATTTATGAAGTATTAAAGATCACTATACATTGTGGATTCTGCCAAAGCAATTTCTTGGCAAGATGGATTTAAATTCTCATTTCCGCATCCCACCTTCTGGAAGCTACAACAGATGATTACAAAAAAAAAGAAAAACCACTCATCCAGTCACATACCTTCTCTCACTAAAATAGTCTCCAGTGCTTTCCTCCCCATCCCAACCCCTTCTTTCCATAAATTCTCCCTACGCTAGGGTGGAGTGCCCCAACATCTCTAGTTTTTATCTTTTCCTCATCTCTTTCTCCAAAGTAGAATAAATGTGATAAGTCTAATGATTGTATGTAATGAATGGAAAAAGAAAAATGTAGTTATTTCTTGCTTCTTCTCTTCCTACCACTCTGCCCCTTCTCCGGTGCCATCATCTGGTCTGCCAGGCTGTGCCCCAGGCCAGTACCCTCTCTGTCAACCTGCTTCTGCTCTTGAAATGAAGTCAGGTACCCCAAACATACTTTTCCATTCTAATCCTTTATGCACCCAAAACCTTATCAATATACAAGTTTGTCTCTCCTACAGGATCTAAATAGCAAAAACAAAACAAAACAAAACAACCAAAACAGAGATAAGGAGAATACAGGCGAAGTTTCTTTATGATCTTTGTGATTCACAATGTTCTAAGCAAAAATGAAACCAAAAACAAAGAACTCTAAATGGGGCTGAAAAAATTTAAATATAAAAACATTTTCATATATACTCGCGCACACACACAGTGTTCTAAATGTTGCGACAGATTCTACAAATCTACTAGAATACTCCATTTTAGGAGCATAATATATTTAAAAGGCCCCTGGGTGAGGCTGAGTACATAATAAAAAACTCAGTTTTCACTAAGGAGCTGTTTCACCTAGTGATTGGGTGTTATACACGCTTTCAAGTCAGGTTGGGTTTAATTCTTGACCTCAGAAAAAGTCATTTAATCTTCTTGTGCCTCAATTTTAATAACGTGTAAAAGATGATGCCAACCTAATATGGTTATTAAAGAGGAACAACTTAATTAATACACATTAAGCACTTAGAGCTATAATTGGCACATGATAAGCATGTAACAAAGTCATTATTATTATTTATTAGTACTATTAAAGATATTATTTTTACATAGGTTGCAAATTTCCACACATTCTTAGGAACTAGAATCTGTACACAAGTTGGGGACCACTGTAAATTCCTCTGATGGGAAATTTTAGGAATATGTTCACTTTGTGCTAGAATTACAAACTGTTCTCTTTATGCACAATTAATAGTAAGAAAACTTAATTTTAAAAGCTAGGATTTTATTTTGACACATCTTTGGGGCCAAAGCATGAAAATAACTTTCAAAGAATTATATTTAGTATTTCCCTCTAAAAATATTAAGAAAGGAAAAACTAACTCTTTCCCAGATGACTGAAATATTCACCTGCTTGTGAAGTTCCTTTATGTCCTATTATTCCTTTTTTATATAGGTATTAGTGATAAGGCTCTTAAGAGAAATTTCTATAGCTTTCCCTGTTTGAAGCCTCATGAAGGCTTTGCTTTAGTTCAATTTCCCTCTACCTCTTATGATTTTTTTAAGAAATGGATAGCATTTCAATATCAGAAATGATTGATGGTTTCCAAGGCCTCTTGTAGTTAACACAATGTTGCTGTAGTGAGCCTGGTCCAGGCCTCCTGCAGCTAAATGACACAGTGAGAAGGAGACGGCTGTAGTATGTTAACTGGTATACAGCAAGGAATCCCTTATATGGCAATAGATTCTATGATTCTATGGCAAATAAAATCTATTTACCATAGGTCCCTCTCCCAGCCTGTTAATACAAAAGGTAGGAGTCTGCATTAACCCTATTCAAAGAGGATAAGGAAAAAGGGGCCGTTTCATTGCCCTTGTGACCCAGTGGGTCCTTGTCAAGGCTGCACTGACCCCTCCATTGAACCTCTGCTATGTCACATCAGGGAGCATCAAAGAGCTAGTCGGCTCACTTGTGTCCTTCTCTATTAAAGATCCAACGTGCTGCTTGGTTTGATAGTAAACCAAAGGGAAAGAACTTGAACAAGTAGTTCTTTCAACCCAGACCAACTCTTTGTTAGTCTGTCTGAGCCACTTATCATTTGGTGTAAACCAGTTTGACATTATGCCAATCCAACCAGGTATGTTCATTAAAGTCTTTTAAGTTTAGAAAGTAATATATATACCAGTCCCTGTCTTCTCCTTCATGCCATTTCAATAACATCAGAATGATATTAACAAGATAATAGTAAAAGCAAGCTATTATGCTTCTATAACCCAGGCTCCTATTGTGATATTTAGAAATACTTCTTTTTCTCTAATAACACCAATATTAGGCAAATGCAAACTCAGTTTTCAGAAGCCATTCTCTTTTAATTTGAGGACCTTTCTAGCTCTAAAGCTATTTTCCTCATCCATGGACAAAGCCTTCCCTCTCTCCAGCTCCTAATATTTCATGTATTAATTAAGCAGTAACAATAAACCAAATTCTATAAAGGACATGATATCCCAGTGTTACCTCTTGGGTTCACAATCTATACAACAGCGGGCTGCAAGAGCCAGAAGCTGTCACCTGAGATTTTTCTGCACTTGGAGCTGGTCCCATCAAGACGGTTAGTCTAGGCCAGCAACACCACCTTGAGAATACTTGTTCAGCTGACATTTTACCATTCCAATGATAGCATTAAGGGGATATAATACAGAAAAAGAAATCATTCTTAAAAATGCCAAAAATACCAAGAGAATCAAAGTGCCTGCCTATTCATCACTCAACAATCATAGCCTGTGACAGCCCAGAGCCTGTCCCTTTGGTCATGCCTTGGACCATTAGTCGCCTTCGTCCCTGAAATTAACCTATGAAAGGGGCATTGCACTCACAATGCACAGGGCAGATCTCAATTAAATCTCTATTGAGACCCAAGTGGAAAATTCCTCTCCCCCCAACTCTTTCCTCCTTTATAAATTGCCAGAACAATCACAAAAAGTTTTTTTTCTTGATATTATTTCATGTTGTCTCCCTACTCTTCTCCCTGCACCCCCTCCCCACCAAGTCTAAAAGACTAGACATCTCTGGCTTCAAGGGTGCTAGTCTGTTACCTTAGAGACTGTTTCTTTACAAGGCAATGGAGTGGCAGAGGGAATGCCTTTGCTGCTTACCTTGGCAACCGTGAATTGCTGAATGCTCTTCTCATGAATGCAAGTCATTCACTGCCATCTGGACATGCCCACAGGTATAAACATTTTTTCATGAAAGGACTAGGGAATACACATTGCATCAATAAATCTCTTGAATGACAAACAAAGCCTACCCATATGTTGGAACAGCTATATCACATTAAAATTGACATAAGTCTCTAATGGCATTGCTTCCAGACAAGGTCAAATTAAATGTTCAGTTTATACATCCTTCAGCCTTATCAGGCAAACAGCATGCATCAGGTTAGGGGATGAGGTATGAAGAAGGAGGTACAAAGAGGCTGTCACTGTAAAGTGGAAGACCACTAATTTTGACCAGAGAATAAATATACTACCTTAAAGAGTCTGGGAGAGACTATTCATCTCTTACTAGCATTTTTCTAGGTGGAAACACAAGAGGATGGATTTTTTCCCTTGGCGTGGTGAAATAAGACTTGACACTTACCCCATTCAAAGGCATTTTTATAGTCTTCATAGACAAACATTACAGATGAAATTCTTAACATATTTATAAGAACACAGACTTTGTACTTGATTGGGGGTGAGGGGGGAGGATGTAACAAGGGCTCTGTTGTGTTTTCCTGTATGTAAAGTCATCATGAAACTTGGAATTCAGTCATACCATAAGCTTTAAACTTAATTCTTCCATGTGTCTACTTTTTTATTGGTACGTTGTTATATTCAGTGTGAAGGTTTTTTTTACTAGTTTCTCAGATATGATGTCTTTTACATATATACATCATGCTCGTTTATACACATACACAAACGGAAGTAAAATATATAATTCTAGTCACACTCAAGCTTATATAACCAAAATAAACCAATATTTCCCATAGGAAGACATGAAGGAAGAGAAACTTTAGGCAGAAAAACAGTTGGCAATATTCCTAACATGACAAAAAAGGGCAACAAGAAGAAAGAGCAAAGAACTGTGGGCAGGGAACAAGCAGATGTCAGAGTTTTCCTAATTTGGCCACTTGTGAAAAAGCAAAATCTAAAAATCTTTATTGACTGATTAAAAGACCAGGGAGTTGGCCAGGTAAATTTCTACAAAAATTACATCACTCTTAATACCCCTGCCACAACCACTGATTAGTCTGGTCTGGTCTCAAACATGACTTGGGATGGAACTGGGAAGTTTGTAACAACACATCCTCTTGCCATAACAAGAAGTGATATGTATTCCTTCCCTGGTGATAAAGGTTTCCAATTCAGTAAAAATCTTTGTTTACCAGACATAAAAATGTTGATTTTCAAGATGTTAAATTGACCTTAGGCTTTTTCTCTACTTTCTCCCTCTGCCTTTTGCCTTTAAAAGTTCAGGATGTCTCCAACAGTAACTGTTACATTCTGTCTAGCAAGCCCGGACTGTGGACAGTGATCTAACCTCTTGGAAAAAACATGGAGTTCACCCAAAAACTGAGAGAGACATTCTCTCGCCCCAGCCGCCAGCTCATAGGTTTCAAAGCTCTGGGACAGACCTCATGAACAGCTTGAGGCTCTAGCATGTAAGCTGGCAGCGCCAACTCAAACACAGAAAGCACTTCGGCAGGTATAAACAGCAACCACACACCAGGCCAGGCCCCAGAAGGCAGGCACTGAGGGAGTGAAAACCAGGCCGCGGGCCCCTGTCTGCGTCACCCTCCTTCAGGCCTCTCCTGTGTCTGAGGACACGTGGAAAAAGAGAAACTTCCCAATTGGACTGCAAGTTCGGGAAACCAGAAGTCTCATGTTTAATGAATATAGAAATATCTTTTCTCTTGGAAAGAGAAAGATCTTGCTTGCTGACACACACACACACACACACACACACACACACACACACACGTTTGCAGCAGTAAGTGACCTATAATTATTTATCAAAATTGGCTTTTGATAACATATGTAAAAAATAAAGCCATTTCTTTTTCCTTTGGGGATTTTGCTCACTTGCCTCAGAGTGTTCTCAGTGTCCACACTTCAAGAGTCCACCACACTCTTTTAAAACATAGTTGGCTTTCAATATATTAACATCTATTGCATATTAACATCTATTGCATATTAACATCTATTCAGCACTGACACAGCCACTAATTTCAGTGATTCCAGATCAATATGTATAATTATGCTTTTGGAGAACAAAAGGGAATATCCCCACCACTCAAAGAGAAGGCCATCAAGACACTGAACTTCCTTGAGAGTCTTCCCTCTGTCACTGAATTTTTAAAACTAGACTATTAACAATTACAGGTGTTACTCATTTACACAGCAATTTTTCTAACATAAGATATGAGGACATTCTACTCTCCTAAGAAAGTTTTTTAGCTAATATATCTTTTTATAGAAGCAATTACTTATTTTTAAGTTCAAATTTCTTTATACTTTTACTCTATTTTGTACTTAATTGCAATTCACTCAATAAACTTTATTTCAATAACTATCATATTATTTTTCACTTACTCGCTTATAAAACTAGCATTCGTTGCTATTACAGATATGAGTAATTAATAGCTGCATCATTGAGAAACAGAATCTCTTTGGAAAAACAGACTTCAAAACTATACATTATAAAGTTGCTATTCAAAGTCCCTAAACCACACAAATATTTTCATTAACTGCCATTAAATGATCTATGGAAACACATATTAGGTTCTGAATTCTCCGCTGAATTTTATTGGAGTACAAGCCACACAGAAAACATGGTCTGTGCAACAAAGGGACTCACGATCTACCTGGGTAGGTTAAAACATGTTTCACTTGTTTCACGCTTTATATTTGAAAACTGAGACTTTTATGAAATGAGCACCTCTCTAAAAGCCAAAGGATCACTGACAACAACTAATAGGGTATGTGCGTAGATATTAGCTAGTCAAGTTACACATGATAGGATGGAACCTGCCCAATTTGAAAAACTATGTAGGATCATTCGAACCATTTCGATTATTAGCTCTGAATGGAGCTAAGTAGAAGAAACAAACTTTTGTCCAAGTGAGGACCGGACTCCGCTTTTCTAAGTTATCAAAATCTGAACATGTGTGAAGTACCTTATTAAAGGTTCCTTGGTTTCTATTTTAATTACATTTATTAATTTAGCAGTCACTTGACCCTAACATCATTAACAAACCTTCATAATAAAGTGACCCTTATGCTGGTTTTGAATACTCCTAAATGACTCCTCAAATCTGGAGGAAGCCATTTGGCCCTTAAAACCAAAGTTTAATGTAAGGAGATTTTTTTTTTTCTATTAATGGATATACAGAGTAAGTCAACTTTATAAACCCTGAAGGAAAGATTTTTCTTTTCGATTTATTTGTAAGTTAAGAAAATTTTAAGCTCAACAGGATTACTCATCTGTTGTATCATTAATTTAGTTACACTGTGGATCTAGCCTTAAAGGTTATGTAAATGTTATTTTAGTGAAATTGAATGAACTAATATGAACTACACATTAATGTTAATAGACCATGTGCTTTCAACTAAGAGTGAGAGCATAGGAGGAGTACAATAATGACCTGCTACTTTTATTCAGTATCCTCTGCTGCCCAAATCCTCCGGGATCTGAGTAGAAATCTAGATTTGCTGGAGTTCAATCTACACCAAGCATTTTGTGAGCCTGTTGACATATATCATTTCTTTTATAATTCATAACAATGCTATTTTTATGTATATTATTATCTTCCTAGTTCAGATGCAGAACAGATTCATAAAGTGTCATTCTCCATGTCATATTACTAGTAAGCGATAGAGCCAGGATTCCAACCTGTTAGTCTAAAATCTGAAGCCTTTCAAATACATTGTGTTCAGTTCTTTACTCTAAACCTTGTTATGCTCACACGTATCATGTCTGTCTGACAACATATATAATTTGTATATGTATATAGGATAAAAATTATCATTCACCAACGAAAATCACCATATTGAGGATAAAACATTAAAGGAAAAAGATACATATACTATCAACATGATTATTAAACATCATGCAGGTGATTCTGGCTAATGCAAAAAGGTAGCAACAAAAGAAGTACTGGAAAGAGACAGTCACTTTTGTAGACATAATTATAAATCAAGAAAATTTATGAGAATAAAAGATTCATTTCAGTAAATTATTCATGTTGATAAATATTTTTTAATGGTTAACTTTTTTTACACAGAAATGAGAAAATTTCCATCCATATTAGCAAAAATAATTTAAATGACTAGAAATAAGCTTAGCATGAATGAGCTTATTCATAACACATATTTAAAAAACACATATTTATAAAAAGAATTGTAAAACATTAATGAAACAAAAAAAAAGACCCGAAAAAGTGGAGATATCATGTTCCTGGATAAAAGGTCTCACTATTATAAAGATGTAAACTGAGTCCAAATCAAACTATAAATGTAGAGCATGCCCAATAAAAATATTAATTTTGGATGTCAAATAACTTTATGTAAAATTTTAAAAATATATAAATATATATATTTTTTAATTTTAAAATTTTAAAAATATATAAATATATATAGGAGAAAATGAAAATGTAAAATGATATTGACTTTCTCAAGGATAATTTGATAATAGTTTTAAAATTAAAATGTGCATATCTTCAATCCTAGCAAGCTATTTTTTAGTAGCTTCACAGAGATATGTGAACCAAAAAAAAGGAATGTTTTTAAGAGTTTACTGAAAATTTTTTTGTAATATTGAAAAATGAAAAATGGTAATACCGTAAAGGTCCATCAACAGAAAAATCATTAGATAAGAAAATATACCTACACAATGGAAACTCCTACAGCAAGTAAAAAGAATGAAGGGATATGTCTGTATGGATATATGGAGAGATCTCGAAATAAAGACAAAGAAAAATACATGCCATGTATCAGTCAGGTTATTTAAAAAAGAAATTAAAAATAAGAACAAATTAGATGAGTAGCATAAAAAAGGCTATACATCTGTGAAATAACAGAAAAAAATATATATATATATATGTTGGTTTCTGCCTCTAGTTCCTGACATATAGCTTCTAAATCCCTTGGAACTTCCAGGGTGATAGGAGTCTTTTGTTTTAATGAGGCAACTCTTGGTGGGTTCCTGGAGAGCTTCAGGATGAGAACTGATCACCAGAAAGACCAACCCATGATTACAAACTTGGCATTTTCAGCCTCACCTCAAACCCATCCTCCAGAAAAAAAGAGTGCTAGAGTTTGAGTTCATGATCGACCACGCCTACATGATGAAGTCTCCATAAAAATCCCAAAGTACAGGGTTCAGAGAGCTTCCAGGACAATGAACACATCCACACACTGGGAGAGTGGCACACCCCACCCCATGGGGACAGAAACTCCTACTCTTGAGATTCTTCTAGACCTTACCCTATGTATCTCTTCATCTGACTGCTCATCTGTACCCTTTACTATATCTTTTTTAATAAAACAGTAAACATAAGTAAATGTTTTCCTGAGTTCTGTCAACCATTCTAACAAATTATTGAACCCAAAGAGGGAGTTTTGGGAATCTCAATTTATGGCCAGTCAGTCAGAAGCACTGGTAACAATCTGGACTTGTGACTTAAGTCTGAAGTAAGGAAAGGCAGTCTTGTGGGGCCAAGCCCTTAATCTGTGGGATTTGTGCTAACTCTGGTTATTGGCAGAATTAAACCGAATTGAAGGACACCCAATTGGTGTCACAGAATTGCTTTGTGTGGGAAAAACCCCACACATTTGGTGGTGAATAAATATTCTGTGAATACAGGAGAAAACACAGTGTTTTCTAGACAACATCAAATAGGAGAACTGGAACATTTGGAAAAGTGAGCCAGTATTGCTTTTATTTGGCTCTTATACAAAAGGTTTAATGTGAATTCTCCCAAAATTAACTGAAAGTGCAATGCAATACCAAACAAAATTCCACATGTTGTCTTTTTAGAATTTTGCAACTGATCATCTGAGGAAAAAAATGCTGAAACTGCAGCTAAACACATTTTAATGAAGGAAAATTTGTTTACAAGACCTCCTAAATGTACTAAAGTTAAAATAATTAAGACAGTGTAGCACTGGTACAGGAAAAAGCTAGTAAAAGGAATAGAATAGGGATTCTGATCGATGCATATTAGTTGGGACCTTTTTCGTTTCAAGCAGCATTCTAATTTGCTTAAGCAAAAAACAAAAAACAAAAAACAAAAAACAAAAAACAAAAAAACACATTGAGGAAACAAAAAAAAGTAAGAACCAATTTATACATCCACAATCATAGCAGCATTATTTACAACAGTTAAAAGATGGAAACAACCCAAGTGTTCATCAACGGATGAATGGATAAACAAAATGTGGTATATATGTACAATGGAATATTATTACTCGGCCTCAAAAAGGAAGGAAATTCTGACACATGCTACAACATAGATGAACTCTTAAGACATTATGCTAAATGAAATAAACCAGACAAAGACAAACACTATATGATTCCACTTACATAAGGTACCTAGAATAGTCAAATTCATACAGACAGAAAGTATAATGGCTCTTACTAGGGGCTGGGATTGAGGGAGAATAGGAATTATTGTTCAATAGGTATAAAGTTTCAGTTTGGGAAAATGAAAATGTTCTGGAGATGGATAGTGATGGTGGCACAACAATATGAATCTACTTGATGTCTATATATTTAAAAACGGTTAAAATGGTAAATTTTATGTTTGCATATTTTACCAAAATAAAAATGATTCTTAGGAAAAACAGAGCTGCATCTG
>NW_011888824.1:449970-454097 GCF_000151845.1 Pteropus vampyrus
AACTGCAGCTAAACACATTTTAATGAAGGAAAATTTGTTTACAAGACCTCCTAAATGTACTAAAGTTAAAATAATTAAGACAGTGTAGCACTGGTACAGGAAAAAGCTAGTAAAAGGAATAGAATAGGGATTCTGATCGATGCATATTAGTTGGGACCTTTTTCGTTTCAAGCAGCATTCTAATTTGCTTAAGCAAAAAACAAAAAACAAAAAACAAAAAACAAAAAACAAAAAAACACATTGAGGAAACAAAAAAAAGTAAGAACCAATTTATACATCCACAATCATAGCAGCATTATTTACAACAGTTAAAAGATGGAAACAACCCAAGTGTCCATCAACGGATGAATGGATAAACAAAATGTGGTATATATGTACAATGGAATATTATTACTCGGCCTCAAAAAGGAAGGAAATTCTGACACATGCTACAACATAGATGAACTCTTAAGACATTATGCTAAATGAAATAAACCAGACAAAGACAAACACTATATGATTCCACTTACATAAGGTACCTAGAATAGTCAAATTCATACAGACAGAAAGTATAATGGCTCTTACTAGGGGCTGGGATTGAGGGAGAATAGGAATTATTGTTCAATAGGTATAAAGTTTCAGTTTGGGAAAATGAAAATGTTCTGGAGATGGATAGTGATGGTGGCACAACAATATGAATCTACTTGATGTCTATATATTTAAAAACGGTTAAAATGGTAAATTTTATGTTTGCATATTTTACCAAAATAAAAATGATTCTTAGGAAAAACAGAGCTGCATCTGAGATTACTGAATAACCAGAATCAAGAAATCCAGCACAGTCAGGTCTCTCTTCCTATCTTTTCATTACATTTCTCTGCATATTGGTTTTATTTATCTTTACTACAAAATACATTTCCCCACATAGTGGAAAGCACAGATGTCAAGCAGCCGCTGAGTTTTATATTCAGAGCTTCAAATTCTCTGATTCCAAGTCCAAAAGTCCCAGAGAAAGGACTCATTGACACAACTCTAATCAGGTACCCACATCTGAACCAATTAAATATGGCTTAAAGGATGGAGTCTCCATGAACCAAGGCGATAGCTGTGCCATACAACCGATGAAGGCAATATGTCAATTTTCTTTTGACCATCAAATTAGTAAATAATAAAAAGATAGCTAATATTAGACTTCAATAAAAATGTAGGGAAACAGATCTTCCACTTCTTTCCATGACAGGGTACTTTGCATCAGACCATTCTTTGCACCAAGAACATCCAGATAAAATTGATAAAATGTATCTGAAAAGCTTGAAGATGTCACAGAGCAGTCATATTAGCCAATACTTTGTGCAGGGATCTACAATCAAATAGGAAGTTGAGATCTAGACTTTTTCCCACTCTAATGAGCTGATGAGAGAAAAATTGCAGTTCAGAGCTGCTAAGGAAAATAGAATTTGAGGATCCAAGACTCCTGAAAAAAAGGAAAATAAGAGCAGTCAGAAGGTGAAAAGTGGAATTAAGATATTTTGTACTTACATTTTGCACAGTGTAATAAAGTAGCTCTAATAAGTATGAATGTTGTAAATTTTAGGATAGCTTAGGAAAGAACGATAAAAGAAGGCATGTATAACAAACTAAAAAGGCAAAAAACAAAATAATATATTTAATCTAAAAAAGTGATGAGAAAAAATGAAAATCTGATAAATAAAAAGAAAAATAGCATTATAGTAGATTTAAACCCAAATATTGGCAATTTTAGTAAATGGAAATAAATTAAATATTCTAATTCATGATAGAACGTCAAAATGGATTTTAAAGTCAAGCTATATACTGTTTAAAAGACATATCTTAAATAAAAGACAGAAAAAGGATGTAGTAAAAAGATGAAAAATATATACCATGAAAAAGTTAAACAATTAAAACTAGCATAGCTGTATCAATATTAGACAAAGACAAAAATGTTAGTGGAAGAATTATTTCAAATAGAAACTATAAATTTATAATAATAATCCAAAGCAAGATAAAAAAACCAAAAATATATATGCACCTGGTAATATATATGCACAGGCTCAAATATATAAAGCAAAAATTTAAATGAAAAGAGAAATAGATAAATCAACAATAACAGATATAAATGTCACCACAGAATGAGCAATCTAGAATGTCAACAGAACATTCTACTTAACAACTGCAAGATATATATTCTTTTCAACTGCAAATAGAACATTCTCCAAAATTTACCATATTCTCTACCATAGGGCAAGTGTCAAAAAGTTTCAAAGGAATGATGTCATATTTACTAACCATAGTAGATATGTAGATATATATATCTATATGCATATCTATATGCATATATATATATATCTATATATATATATATATATATATACACTAAGAGAGTAGAACTTATATGCTCACTGAAAAAAAAATAAATATATGAAATGATAGATGTCTTAATTAACTAGCTTGGCAGGGAAATACTTTCACAATACATACACATATTAAATTACCATGATGTACATTTTAAATACCTTACAATTTTATTTGTCGATTACACCTGAATAAGCTGAAATTTTAAAAATATATTAAATGTTTTAAATAGTTACTATAAAATATAAATAACATTGAATATCTAAAAATAAATATAATGAAATATATCCAATTACCTCTACACTTGAGAAAACTAAATAAATGGAGGGTTATACCCACATATATGGTTTAGAGGACTCAATCCTGTAAAACTAAATTCTCTCAAAGTTAGTGCTCAGATTCAATGCAACCTCAGTCAAAATCCAAAAAGGATTTGTTGTGGAAATTACTAAGCTTATTTTAAACTGCACATGAAAAATACAAAAGGCAAGGGATAGCAAAGACAATCTTGTAGAAGAAAACTGTAGAGGACCTGCACTACTTGTTATCAAGCATATGATTTTGACAAAAAGGTAGATAAATCAATCAATAAAACAGGATAGTACAGAAAAGCAGACATATATGGTCATCTGATTTACAACAAAGATGCCACTGTAGAACTTTTTAATAAATGGTGCAGTAAACTGGCTATCTATATTGGGAAAATATGAGTACTGACAACTTTTTTTTATACCACATAATATCAATTATGAAGGATTATAGATCTAATGAAGAAAGGTGAAACAATAAAGCTTCTAGTAAAAATATAGAGCATGTCACCTGACATCTGTCAGAATGGCTATCATCAATAAACCAAAAAACACTTAGTGTTGGTGAGGATGCAGAGAAGGGAATCCTTATACATTGTTGGTGGGATTGCAAATTGGTACAGCCACTATGGAAAACAGTCTGAAGGTTTCTCAAAAAATTAAAAATGGATGTACATACCTTTTGACTCAGCAATTGTACTTCTGAGTATTTATCCAAAGAAAACCAGAACAATAATTCGTAAAGATCTATGTACCCCTATATTCATGGCAGCACAATTTATAATAGCCAAGATATGGAAGCAACCTAAATGCCCATCAACAGATGATTGGATAAAGCAGTTATGGTTCATATATACAATGGAATATTACTCAGCCATTAAAAAAATGAAATCCTACCATTTGCAATGACATCGATGGACATGGATGGACCTAGAGGTTATTATGCTTTTTGAAATAAGTCAAAGATAAATACCATATTATTTCACTTATATGTGGAATCTAAGGGACAAAATGAACAAACTAATAAAAAACAGACAAATATAGAGGACAATCTGGTGAAGGCCAGAGGGGAGGGGAGTTGGGGGGCTGGGAGAATGGGTGAAGGGTTAAAGAAGTACAAATTAGTAGTTGATAGATGGTCACCGGGATGGGGAGTACGGCATAGGGAATGCAGTTAGCATTAATGTAATGGCTAGGTGGAGAGCCAGAGTAGAGAAAGAGTAATTAGGGAGATGGTCATATAAACTGCATAAATGTCTGACCAATGTACTGTATACTTGAAACTAATAAAATAAAATTTAAAAGTATATATAGAGAGAGAGAGAACATGACATTACGGCCTTGGGTTAGCCAAGTTTTCTTAAGCAAGACACAAAAGGCACTAATTTTATGGAAAAGGTTGTAGAGGCAGATGTCATTAAAATTAAGAACTTTATTTAAAGACACAATTAAGGAAAAAATATCCTA
>NW_011888824.1:454910-467193 GCF_000151845.1 Pteropus vampyrus
GTCTTGATCTGGGTGTTGGTTACACATATGGGTTCACTTTGCTGAGTCAATGCTTGCAATGTTCATGTACTTTTATATGTGTATGTTATGCCTTTATTGAAAAATTTAATTTAAATCATGTGGGGAAACAAATATTCTTTAGTCACTGATGAAGGGAGTATAGTTTGGTAGAGCCTTTTTGAGGGCAGTTTGGTAACATTTACCAACTGAATAATTTCATTTCTAGGAGTTTGTGATAAGGCCATATTCACTAGTAATAAAGAAAAAAATAATAATAGATTTTTGAAGACATATGTATCATGTACTCTTTTAGATACTTTAAATGTATTAGTGTATATATTTGGAATTAATAAATACACT
Organism: Pteropus vampyrus; assembly: GCF_000151845.1. NCBI lineage: Eukaryota > Metazoa > Chordata > Mammalia > Chiroptera > Pteropodidae > Pteropus > Pteropus vampyrus. Next base: position 455,271 of record NW_011888824.1, read on the forward strand.
AATCACTAATTAATGATGTTATCCCATTGCATAAAAGTATGAATAGCAGCATTACTATAATAGTAAAAATTAGAAACATAAATAGATCCCAATGATAAAATAAATATTAGCTCATTCATACAATAAAATGAATGAGGCAAATATATATGGAAATAGGTTCATAATTTATTAAAATTAAAAAACAGAAACTAAAATAATTACTTTAGAGCTCATTTTTGTTTTAAAAACTAAAAATAAATACATAGACACACACACACACACACACACACACACAGAAACAAACTTGGAAGGACACGAATTAAACTGCTAAGTTTAGATATCTATTGCAGGTGGAACTATAAGGACTTGCATGTTGTGGTTTATACATTTCACTATTGATAGAATGTTTTACAATGAGCACATATGTATTATATTCCTGATTAGGAAAAGCCATTTCCTATGAAAAGTAAGAATAATAATAATACATCTTAGTTTGTCCATTTTTGAGCTCAATCAAACTCAAAAAATATGGAATAAATTCAGGAAAACAGCTTATCTTAAAATATATCTAATAAAGGTTAAATGGAATATATCTCAGTATTTCTACATTTAACTCCCTTCACATTTTTCCAGCCAAATCTTAAGAGTGATCTTTAAGTCCTTTTCCTCTTCATACCAGCCAACCCCAAAATTGTATATGGTGTTGAATATTTTTATAGCCTCTTTATGAAAAAATTATGTCTATATTTCTTACTTCTTTATTTTGGTGATACTGAATGGAAACTTTAATTCACAAGGTCTAAAAGCAGACTGCAAAACAACACAAGTGTAAAAACCATTAGTGGCAAAAGCATTTGCTAAATACTGACATCTGACTGTGTGACAGATCAAGTTTAGCAGCTCTGGGGTATCTAATTCTAAAACTGAAGGTATATGGAACAGACTAAGAAGTGCTTGGCACGTAGTCAATAGAACTTTTTCTGACAAAACTGTTGTTTTCCAGTCTAACCTAACTAAAAGGAATGTTTTGAAGAGTTAGATTTCAAAATAAGTGGGAAAAATTGCGAGACGTAAACAGTGTATTTATATGTACACAAAGAATGCGGGGAAATCCATAGCCAGAGAAATGCATTTTAAACCAAATGTTTAAATTCTCTCTTTATTATGGTCTTCTGATTAAACAATTCATCAAGAAGACAGATTGCAAGCCCTTTAGTATTCATGCCTAAAAGGTCAGAAAACTCTGGCAAGAAGGAGAAGAAAAAGAACAAGAAAAAAGAAAGAAATGAAAACAAATAAGCGACTTGAAGGAACTGTGAGCACCCAAACCCTGGCATCAGATTTGGCAACAGGTGAATTTTCTTTGGAGGGTATTAATTTTGTAAGTCAAAGCTATTAAAATCCGACTTCCCGTTTCAAGTCTGGAAAGCATAATGCACAGGTCTCTTGCTCCAGCTCTCCCTAGGGGCTGTATTTTATCCAACTAGTCCCACTCCCTTCACTGGCTCATATTTCAAGTACAAATTCTACTGGCCAAGACCATTCATTTAGTCTTGCCACATACTGTGTGGAGGTTTATGTCAGTGTTAATCTGGCCTTCCTCGACAAGTATACATCGTTCTACTAAAGGCATAAACCTATGGTTCTCAAAAATGTTTCATGATACTTTTAAATCTCAGGGAAATGTTCAATACCTTTTGCCTCAGAACTATGAAACAGACTAATGCCATTCATTTATAAGACAGTTATTTACCACCCTTTTTTTCACTCTACTCCTTCAAGATGTTTGACTCCAACAATCCTTTGACCACAATGGAATCAATCTATCACATTTCCTCAATATGTAAATCCTCTTACTCTCTCTTAAAGGACTGTTTCACCTACTCATTTTTCTTCTTAAATCTCAGATCCTCCTATATTCTCTGACATCTGTCCCATTACAAAATATGACCCTGTATGATGCCAACGCTTCTACTTGTGCCCAGCTCTAATATCTTCTTGCCCAAGTCTCTCCTCTCTCTCCTTCATCACCCATTTTTCCCCACTCTAGTCACTATTATTCTATAACATGTTAGTCCTCTCATCTTTCAAAAATTTCTCTTAACACCTATTACCTCTCTAGATATTGCCTTATTTCTCTTCTCTCTTTCACGAAACTCTCCCAAGTGTTTTCTATACTCACTGCCTCCAAATCACTCCTCCCCTTCTCTTAATCTCATTTGAAAGAGGCTCCCCATCCCCACCACCCTGCAGAAGCTGCTTGAGTCAAGAGCACCAAGAACTTCCACATTGTTCAAACTAATAGTTATTCCTCATTCCTCATTAAATTGATCAGTTTTCATCACGTGACATAGTCAGTCATTGCCTCCTCCTGGAAATACTTTTTTTCACGTGACATCTAAGACAAGGCTACACTTATGGTTTTCTTCCGACCTAATTGCCCACTTCTTAGTCTCCTTTTCGGGCTCCATCACTTCTCCCAACTAGAAGTTTACCAAAATTGTCCTTGATCCTCTTCTCTATGTTTACTCATTCTCTAGGTAATCTCAACCAGACTCATAGCTTTAAGTGTCATCTATTTAGTGAGCTCTCTCAGATTTATATTCCCTGACACCTTTCCTGACCTCTAGACTTAAATATCCAGCTGTACACTTGACACCTCCAGTAGGATATCTAACAGGCATCACAAACATAATTATAAAGAGCTTCTCCCCACCCTGCAGAAATCTGCTCCTCCCATGTATTCTTTTCCACCTCAGTCAGTAAACGGCAACTACATCTGTCCACTGGCTCAGGCCAATAAATCCTGTAGTCTTCCTTGGCTCCTCTCTTTCACTGCTCCCCTCCCCCACTAACACCCCCAATGTTGAATCTATTAGAAAATCCTGTTGGCTCTAGCTCCAAAATATATACAGAATCTGACCAGTATTTATCACACCGGTCCACACCACTATCACTTTGATTTGGCTTATTACAAGACACCTAACTAGTTTTCATACTTCTATCTTTGTCCCTTCACTCACTGTATCCTCAACACAAATGACAGACTGATCTTGTAAAACATGTTGAGTCATGTCAGTCCTCTACTCAAAACTTTGAATTGCCTCTTTATGTCACTCAAAGTGATTGGCAAAATCCTTATTATGATCTCCAAGAGCTTCCCTGTCATGCCCTCTTCAACATCCCAGTTTCCTCTCTGACCTCCTCTTCTACTACATTACCTGTCCCTGACTCTGCTCTAGGCACAATGGCCTACTTACTGTTTCTGGAAGGAGCCAGGCTCACTCTCACCTCAGGGCCTTTGCACTGACTATTATCACCTCTTCCAGGAATATACTTTTTATCTAAGAGAGGAATATAATTTACTATCTCATTTCCTTCAAGTCTTCACTCAGTGCTGAGACCTTCCCCGAATCCCTTAGTTAAAAGTACAACTCTCCACATTCTTCTCTCTTCTATTCTCAGCTTTTCTGCACAACATTTATCAACGCATAACACTTTTTATATTTTATACTCAATGTTAAGTTCTATGAAGACACAAATATTTGTCCATTTATTTTTCATTGCTGTATCCCCAGCACCTGAAATAGTGCTTAGGACACAGTTGGTGTTTAATAAATAAATTAAATGAACAAATTTGGTCAGCTTACTACCTGCCAACTTACTAACTTACTAAATATATATATATTTGTGATGAGCAAGAAAGATCATTTTAGAGTATACTTGAAAGTAGGAAATGGTAGATGAGACAAAAATGAAACAATGAAGGGGTAGGAACAGAGGGGATGAGCTAATTAAAAAGATATTCTGAGCTGTAGAGATTTCTGCATATTATACAGGTATTGTCCAACTCTGTGGCTCTTGAATACTTCAGCTGAAGTTCCTAGACAGGTGCGGTCTAGCTCCAAGGCTGTTGAATTACACTCCAACCCCAGAGTCTTGTGGACCACAGTTGAGTTTATAGGGCTGAAGATCCTGGGAAAAGATACTTTACCAACTTGAATGACTATTCTAGTACCTATCAACTGAATATCAGCACTGCTTATCTTGCCTTATATCCCCCAAGGAATGGCTGATAACAAAAGTTAAGTAAATTTAGAACACACCACTTACTTGCAACCTAATGCTGACCTTCCCCTCTGCTCTTCCTAGAAGATTCTTACATTATAAAGCCTTTGAGACCCATTCCCATTGCTTCAAAAGTACATGAATTTTAAAAAATAAGTAGCATCTTAAAATTATTACTCTCAATTATTCATATACAACAGGTTCTTTGTGAGTCGTGCCTCTCATATTCACCTGAGACAAAAGACTTTCTGTAGTCAGCAGATGCCAAATTTCCCTACACCACATAGGCAGACAGTTCACTGAGAATACAGTTACATTTTACTAGGTTCTAAATGAAACCAAAAGAATAGACTCCTGTCAAACACATCCTCCGAAACATATTAGCTATTTGACCTTGGATGGGACATTTGCATTCCTTGGGGCTCAGTTTCCTCCTCTGAAAAGTGACAGAGTAGGACTAGGCAGTTTCTGAAGTTCTTTCCAGAGGTAACATTCTGAGATTCTCTCTAGAAGCCAATATCATCCATTAGCAGTGAATCATGGGGACTTCCAAGATAGTCTAGTCAGATCTGATCCAATGCTGGAATCCCCATTACAACATCTGCTTGACCATCTTCCTTGACAAGAAATTTACCACCTTCCAAGGCAATCCAATCAAACTTCCAACAGTTATTTTCATTGGCAGGGTCTTCCTTCTATTAAGCTGAAATCTATCTCTCTGGAATTTTCACATATACATCATGAAAACTGAATATTCTATGTAATTACACCTCTAAATCAGGGTTACTATGCTGAATTTAATGACTCCCTTATCAAGTCTTAAAATAAAAGTGTATGAAAGTAATATAACCTATGTACATTGCTATAGCTGAAGAGCAGAAAAATCACTTCTTGAGTCAGGCACTTTTGAACTATATCCTATATACTTGTATGTTCTATTTTTCACATTGCACTTCATTCCAACAAACATAACACCAATCACCTGGATGTTCTAAAGCATACTCATGTTTATTTCAATATAGGTTAAACATCCATACAGATACCTGCATTTTCATGTGGATTTCGTATAGATATGCTTTCTAAATAAGTAAAAGATATATGACATATGTATGTATCATGAAGGATGATATTCAAATATTTAGAAAGCACTGTCAGATTGATTCAAACAAAGCATTAGCACCAAGATTTAGTATAAATATCTAAAATTTTATCACATTAAAAATAGGTAAGAGGTTTTATAAACCAGGTTTTAAACTAATGAGTTCTATTCAGTTAAACTCTGTGAATAATACCATATTTATTTTCGTTAACTTTTATTTGCCACAGTTATAGGCATATACAATACTTCTATAAATGTTGGGATCCAAGTCATTCTTCATTTTAATCATAATCACTTTCCCAGGACTTTGGATTTGTCTGATGCTTTCAAATCAACATTAGATTATAATTTCTCATAAAGTCAGAAAGAGTAAAATGACGTATTAAATATCTTGACTCTCGGAACGTACAGACTGAGCACAGTAACATGCACAGTTAAGCATTTTACCTTTTTAAAGATTATTCATAAAACAAGGAGTTACATTTCTACTCACAAAGGGTACTGGAAACAGACCTCAGCACTTCTGTGTTTCAGAATAACCTTGATAAATAGAAGTTTGATGTACAACTAGATGAAAAAATTTAAAAGCCTTTATGAGTGCCTACAAAGCAAAAGGTACTTTGCTAGGACCATTGTGTTTCAGTTTCCTCATCTATAAAATGGAAGTAAAACCACCGAACTCTCTGCCTGATATGGTGTTTGTAACCACCAAAGGAGAAAAAGCATGTGGAAGAATATCAAAAACCCTAGAAAGTACTATATAGGCAATAAGATATTAGAATAGTTGCAATTAGTGTTGCTATCCATATAAGTACAATTCTTATTTGATTATTAACCTAAATGTCTGAATCCCTTATTTTAAAAAAGAAAATTCGACCTAGAATTTTCTTGAGGACAAACTTTCTCAAGACATTTTAGAACTTCCTGCTTATTTTACTTCTAGCCAAAAGTACTGCAAAACAGCCACTCTCGTAATTCTTTCACACCTCTGTTTCCAATCCTGGCCAGACACTCAAATACGAAAAAGATGTGTTAAGATAGTCAGGGGAAAAGTTCAATGGATGCTACTGAACCTCTAAAACAAACTTTGGAACAAAAGTGATAGTAGTTATTTTTTGGTAGGCAGTTTGTGGCTCTTCCATTTACTGAGATGGTCAATCTGCCCTAATTTCTAGAGTTTTAATGATTAAGCATCTGAATTACCTATTACGTTTCCTTATATTTGTAATCCTAATTGCCGAAACTGAAATCCTATATCTGCCTAAAGCAATGGAACGTATTGGATCATTCAAACCCCTCCAGACTTGAAAGCAAGTTCAAAATTATATATCTAATATATACAGTAACTTTAGTAATGAAAGCACTTGATTAATTAATTATATTTTATTTATTTCCTCTAATGCCTATTCTAATAAGAACTCACAAGAGACTCAAGATATGGAAAGGGAATAAGGGCCATCCCATTCTGATGAAATAATCCTAATGTCCAAAGATTTCCTCTAGTTTATACAAAAATCATGGAGCAGTGAAGAAATTTATATAACCTTTCTTCAGCTAAAGAGAGAAGAAGAGCTTTAAAAAAAGGCAAAGGGTACAATGGGAAATAACACTAGGAAAAAAATAGAATTATTGATGATGAAAAATCTCCACAAACAAAATGGAAACTAATATTCAGGTAGATTAATTTTAGATGTTTTGATGATGTCATTCTTTTAAGGGCTATTAGAAATCGGTGACTTATTTAAAGGGAAGGGCTCAGGGGAACTAAAGCCCCACAATTTCCAAGAAATATAAAGCACAGATCTATCCTACTATGACTCTAAGTGTATAATTAAAAGAAGAAAACTTTAATGCTTTGCTAGTCATGGCAGCCAGGACTCCTGTGCTTTATTTTTTTACCTAAAAGAAGAAAAACAACAACAGTGAAACTAAAACCACCAAGTTCAATTCCATGGGCCAAATCCTAAAAATAGGTCAGACTCAGCTTTCTTACGGAAAGAAATACAAAGTAAGGAATAAAAAAACAGATCTGAACTGCTTTTCAAAGTCGTCTGAATTTAATGCCAAGTCCACAAGGAAGCTTGGTTTTTAGGCTTCTTTTGTGAGCTGTGTTGAGCCCTATACAGTCACCAGTGACTGAATTTGTGATGCTAGGATGTGATAGAAAAAAAAAAGTTATTAAAAAGCATACATGCTTAGTTCTTTATACTATTGCTGAAATGTATAATTTTAATTATCACAGAGATTTAGGCTGGAGTAGTTTTCTTAATGGATCAACACAGACATAATTTTCTTCAAGATGCTACATCTATTGTGATCAAAAGTCTCATGTTCTACATGCATTTGCCTACTAGATTCGCCTTTTGACAAACATTCATTATCTACAACTGTGCAATGTGCTATGCTGCACACAAAGATAAATAAGAAAATTGGCATACATTAGTGGAAAGAGCTTAAAAGAATTTACATGGCAGTTTAGCCCAATGCCTGGCATAGAATAAGCCCTTAGTAGGTGTTAGCTACTACGGTGATAACAGCGCCAATGAAGACCCTTCTACATATGAAACATTCTAAAAATTCTGTACTTTCAGTTTTCACAAATATATTTTACTTTTAATTTCACTTTTAATAACAAGCTTTCTTCCTGCCAGAGAAAAAGGGCCATACGAATATTTAAAAACATATAATACAATGTGTAACGTAATTAAAGAGGTAAAAACAAAAAGGATTATGGTTGCTCAAAATAAAGTGTGGAAATCAGGAAAGACTGCCTTCTTGTGGGAGTTAATATTTGATCTGGGTTTTGAAAGATAGGAAGTGGATCAATAAGAGTTCAGCTAAATTACAGAATATATAAAGGGAGTTGACAGGCAATATAGTGGCTAGTCTTGAATGCTAGGCTATATTTTAGATTTTATTCACCAAGGAAGAGGGAGCTAGTAAAAGCATTTGAAGAGGGAAATAAAGTACACACATATGTGATTACATATAGGCATGCATATGTGTGTATGTATATACATTTACCTATCTATCCATCTGTGTGTCCGTCCGTCTGTCCATCCATCCTTTTATCTATCTCAAAGTGCAACACTACACTACTCCAAAATAATTTCTTCCTTGTCAATAATTTACTCTTACATTCTGGGGTGATGGTTTGACTGCAGAGGGCAAGCTAGAAATGCTGGGGATGCACATGAGGCTTCTGAGGTTGACTGGGTCCTAGTCTATGTTAGGTTGGAGCACAAGCCTCAACTGGGGAGCCTAGGGAACACCTAGACTCTGCAGCACCTGAAGGAGACTTCATTTCAGGAGACCTGTACATACCCTCAGAGCAGGCTGGAGGCTGCCTGCCTTGTCCCAGGAGAGAAGCCTAGTTTATTCTGGAGAACTTCCACATAAAGATTGTACTAGAAGACCGATATGCTACTTATCCTAGAGCCTGAGAGAGAGAGAGAGAGCTCCTGCTTAGATCTGGAGAGATCTGGGAGCAGAAATGTTTCCTGTATACATTTTAAGAGTTGGATGATTCTTTTTCTACTGGTTGGTGCACTAGTTTCCTAGCACTGTTGTAACAAATTGGGTGTGATAAAACAATAGAAATTTACTCTTTCAAAGCTCTAGAGGCTAGAAGTCCAAAATCAAGTACTGGCAGAGCCATGCTCTCTCTGAAGGCTTTAAGGGAGGAATTTTTCTTCATGTCTCCTAGTTTCGGGTGATTATAGTCATTTTTGGCTTACAGATACATCTCTTTAATCTCTGCCTCTGCCTTTACATGGCCTTCTCTCCTGTGTGTGTCTGTGTCCAAACTTCTCTCTTCTTATAAGGATACCAGTCACTAGATTAGGGGCCACACTTATCCAGTACGATCTTAACTTGATTTCATCTGCAAAGACCCTAATTCCAAATAAGGTCATATTCACAGGTTTCAGGGATTAGAAATTCAACATATCTTTTTTGGGAATACAATTCAACCCATAAAAGTTGGATTATTAATCACTAAAGGAAAAATGCTGTGTCTCTCATCATTCAGTAGCTCTTTCTGATCCAGTGACTTAATATCTTAATTAAGGATTTACAGAGTCATGAGTGCTCAGGATTCCAGGAGGCAAGAACACAAAGTTCCACAAGTACCTGGAAAAACTGTCCTCCAACCTCTCAATACTCTTGACTGTCCCACTATAAACTGTCTAAGAGTCTAGTCTCAAGAAGAAAGGAAGCCATAATGCGATGACCCACTTGAAGTGATAAAACCTACAAGACAACCCCATCCTGCTTTACAGCCCTGTTTTTCTCAATCCCCCCAAGTGGTTAACTCTGAGGCCGCCCTTCATTGCTCAAACTCAGCTGATCAGTTCTCAAAAGCTTATGTAGGTATCCATGTGTGAGGGCTCTGGAGCCCTTATGATACTCACCTGTAAGCGGGGGATGTGGTTAAGCTATTTGTCCTGAAGTAGCCAAAAGAAATGCACGAGAAGGGAGTGTTAGGACCATTACTGACGTGCAGAAATAGAAAGGTTGGCATATTTCCACTTTTTTCTTTTAATACAAAAATCTAAACAAGAGCAACAAAAACTCTAAATTTTACCCTAAACTAAGAAAAAAAAAGTAAGGTTTTACTATAATTTTTTTCAGTTGTAAGCTCAGAATCTCAGCATGTTAGACATAGAGGTGGGAATAATACAGGTACAGACTTTAACTCTATTCTTAAGATGTGTTTATGTTCATGTTGACCCAGGATGACAACTAATGACAGATGATGGGATTGATCATAATTATAATAAATTCTTTGTTTATTATCTAAAGTAAATACATTATAATTAATTTTTAGCAACTCACAAAAATTATTTGTTTCAAGTCTGCTTACCTTATTAAATGCTAAGCTCTGTGAATATTAGGCTTCTAACTATTTGATTCACTTTATATCCCCTAGTTTAGTACTTATTATATAATAGAAGTTCAAATATTTGGGAATTACAGGCCAAAAGGACTACCCATATAGGGAAATGAAAAGAAAGATCCAGTGAGTAATTTTGCAGTTATGAACCTTGTTTTAAAATGAATATGAATCACAATCAGTCCCCATCCTGGATTACTGAGCTGGGAAAATACTGACTTTGAAGATTGATAGAGACAGGAAGAGAGTTGGCTTGATCTGTATCCCACATAAAATTAAGGCACCAAATCCAATGTCCAGCACTGATTTAGAACATAAGTTCTAACAATTTGCTCATAAATTGAATTCAAATCCTAAGTTTTTTAAAAAAGTGATAAAAATCTATATTCATATGAATTTAAGAAAATTCCCAATTGATTAACAAAATTAATTTAAAATATTACAGATGAATCCACTTTGCTATAGCAAAGCATCTGTATACAGTTGTAAAATATTAGTGTGATTTTATTTAATTTTGTACTTTTCCTGTACTTGCTTACCCTCCCCTTAAAATAGATGATCATGTCGTCTAGTTAAGAAGTCCATTGACAATATGAACATACTACATTTTCATAGCTTTATTCATTAAAATTAGTGGATATGTGGGATTTCACTGTATAATTCTTTTAACTTTCCTGTATGTTTGAAAATCATCATTATAACATTTTGAGAAAAATTTTATATATTAATGAAATGACTATGTATGTACTTTTTAAAACTATTGCTTTAACCTTTATTGGCATGTTCCATCACTTAATAGCTCTGCAAACCTTGGAAAATATTTCTCTGAGCTTCCTCTGTAACATAAGAATACATCCCATGTCCAATGGCAATGGGTTAAATCAGATGATACCTTGATATCATTTCCTGATTAATGCTAATAGGTAGAGGTAGAATATAAAACTCCAATTGCCTTAATGTATTAATAGATATAAGTGTGTGTGTCCTGAACCATAGGAAATTGCTACTTTTGTACTCAGAAATTGTCAAATATCAAAAATTTTCTATGGTCCAACCTATATATACAGCTATATATTTATAATTCACCTTCTACTAGATATTCTGTTATTCAACATATACTTACTTGGCACTCACTTTGTACCAGCTCCTACGGCAGTTCTTAAGATACAGACCCTGCACTAGAGGGGCCTATAGTGTAATCTCCTTCTCCCAAGGTGTATGCTCTAACAGCCATGTTTATCATGAGCCATGTAAACACAGAGGACGGACCACTAACTCTGAGTGATTGAAAAGGACTTTACTGCAGACATGATAGGAGCCTCCCGTAAGAGAGGAAAGATGTTAAGGGATTAAGGCACAACTATAAAATGGCATGGAGGTGAAAAAAGGATTTGTCCTGTCAGGGAATGGTGAGAAGCTGAGGGTGACAGAAGCATAGTATGTGGGGGATGTATTAGAGAACTGACCCATTCAGTGATTTTTTTTTTCCTTTTAGTTACTGTATTTTTCAGTTGTATAATTTCTATTTTTTTTTTTTAGTTTCTATTTCTCTGTTGAAATTCTACTGATTTGTTGTGATCATATTTTTCTTTATATTTTATAGTTATAACAGCTGCTTTAAAATCATATCTGATTATTCCAATTTCTTGGCCTGTCTCTATCAGTTACCTTTTCTCTGGAGTATGGGTATCACTTCCCTGTTTTCTTCTAGTAATTTTGTTTTTCTCCTGAATCTTGTAGAGCATTGTTTCCCAACCTTTTTGGCACCAAGCACTGGTGCTCCTATGAGAATCTAATGCCTGATGATCTGAGGTGGAGCTGAGGCAGTGATGCTAGTGCTGGGGAGCGGCTGTAAACACAGATGAGTCTTTGCTCGCTCACTT
>NW_011888824.1:468228-479072 GCF_000151845.1 Pteropus vampyrus
GTATGATCTTAGAAAATGATGTCAAGTAGAAAAAGACTAGATACACATGTTATGAAACTATTTTTATAAAGCTCAAAAAACAAGGAACTAAATATCTTATTTCAATTCATGTGGCTACGTGCTAAAACTTTTTTTTAAGAGAATGATTAATGAAAAAGTCAGCATAGAGGTTACTTTTGGGAAGGAAACAGGAGATGAATAAGTAAAGAATACAAAGGTATTGGTATTTTTCTAATTCTTAAGGAGGTGACAGGTTCACAGGTATTCCTCTGAAAATATGCTTCATAAATTATTCATTTCGTATGTATAAAGCAATACATATAATTTTGTATGTATAAAGCAATATATTAAAATGTAGAAGAGGCAGAAAAGAAGAAGAGTTTGAAAAAAGATGAATAATAGCCTAATGGCAGGAAGAATATTATGCTGCCATGTTTTCAGGTGAGTAAACACTATTTGACTAAATATATTTTTTTGTAAATTCCAACAAGAATGACATTTAAACAATTAGGTAATCAATATCCCTTAAAATTAGCATGTTTTTTGGAGTAATAAGGTTTTCAAAAGTCATATTTATGTTAAAAATAATATCAGAGCATTCATAAACTAGTGATTGGTATAAAATATTTTTGAGGCAATAACTTTGACTTCAATGTATGTACAAATATCTTGGCCCTTGCAACTTAGTACATAAGCCTAGAATTTAAATACAGGCTTCCCTTTGGTTTACAACTAGTTTGATAGCATTCAGTGAGTAACTATTATTGAGACAAAATGTAGTAATATCTACCATTTCCAGATAAGGTTTCCGAGTTACATCTTCTCCTTTCCCAATATCTTGCCTTGACTGATATGTGCTTTTCTTTTTTTTCAAATGTGGGTCATTTTGGGAAAAAAAAAAAAAAAAGCTTTCTGAAAAAAAACGTGTATGATTAATGCTAACTTGAAAAGGTACCCTAAAATTCTGTGGTCTTCTAAACATCACATGTTGAAAAAAGGCCACAGAGCCTTTTTCTAGGGATATTATAGAGTTCATCTTGAAAGCAGCTGGGAATATTTAGGAAAATAGTCACATTTGGAATGTAATTAGATTCTTAGTCATTAGGGTAAAGAACACACCAGAAAACAATATGCCAGGCTTTCTCAGACCAAGGATGGAAAGTGAATTATAAATCTAGAAAAGATTTCCAAAGGAAAAAATATTCCTTATTTGTTTCTTCTACTTACCAAATCTTTTAAGTTCTAATGGATCATTTTCTCCAATGAGTTTACTGGTTCAGTTTATTGGAACACTAAAAAATAAAAGTGATTAAGAGCAGGAAAATGCCTATGTGAAGTCACGTTGAGATCCTTCCTATTCAACTGCGGTCTGCGGACCAGATGAGATCTTGGTAGAAATGCAGAATCTTGGGCCCACCCAGACTTACTGAGTCAGAATCTTCATTTCCACAAGACCTCCACATGATTTATGTGCACATTAAATTGAGGGACTCGCTGGTATAGATTAAGTTTATTTCAAATAAAGTTACATAAAAATCATCTGCTTTTCTTCAGGTCATTAATTTCCACAGAAATGCACATAAATAATAAGGATGGCCTTGGGAGAGATAGTACTATTTTCTTTTAATCACTCTTCTAACTAAAGAAAAAAAATTCTACATTATATCTCTTTTTCTAGATACTTGTTTTTGTGAACTGGGAAAGCCAGAAGAGCAGGAATTTCCTTTGGGATGAAGGAGACATACAAGATCTTCAAGGGCAAATACTAAGCTAGAAATTATCGTTCTGTTAAAGATCCTTTCCTGTTTTTTTGTTTTTTTTAATTAAAAGAAAAAAGTCCAAAAAATAAAGTTATCCCAGTAGATATTAATCTTTTAATTTATGAAGGCTTAGTTAAGAAGAAGAATTGGAAGTACTCAGTTAAGATGTTTCCATTAGAGTTTATAGGTAAAACTTAGAATACTTAAAATGCTGAGAAAGTAGTCTTTTCCTAATTTCCATATGTAATTCATCAGCACGTCCTGTCAGTCCTAGCTCTACTGTATTTCTTTAGTTGTTCTTTTCCTCAGAAACCCTTCTCTTTCCTGGACCAGAGTATTAGCCTCCTAACTAGTTTCCCTACATATCCTCTTGCTTTTCTCCAATCCTTCTCAAATGGCTGTCAGAAGGACTTTTGTAAAGGTAAATCAGACTATCACCTTCATGCTTAAAGCCATCCACTGGCCCCTGTACAATGGCCTGGTGGGCCCTGCATGAAAAAGCCCCAGCCTCTTTCACCACAGGGTACCTCCCTGCACGCCCTACTGTGTACCCACACCAGCCTAAAGCCCCCATCTCTGGCCCCTTTTCTGCCTCTGGATCTCTGCACCTGCTCCTCTCACCTTACTCCAACACATATACTCTGGCTCTTTTCACACCTGGATCATTCTCATCCTTCAACTCAAAGGTTACTTCCATGGAGAGGTTTTTCCTGGCCTGGCCACCTTACCTAAAATAGCACTTGGCCCTTCACACCCCAGTCACTCTATCACACCACTCTGTTTCTTTCCTACAATCCCATAGTATAATCTGTAATAATCTTGTTGATTGAGACTCCTGTTTATTGTCTGTCTCCCAAACTAGGTTTTGTGGTCCATGAAAACACGGATTGCTCTGTCGTTTTCACTGCTTCTATCCCTAACACTTAGTACAGTGCCCAGCACAGAGAGGTGGGTACAAAACATTCGATGAATGAAATGAAATGAATTATCAAGATATGGTTCTTAGTTATTAAATACATATTGTAGTTAATTATTTCTTTGTAACTTTATTCAAGTAGAAAAAAAAACCTTAAAACACATTCCAGTGATATCACTGAACTATAAATCATCACTGTTCTCTCGATAAACCACTCATTATTTTAAGCACATACTATATGCCAGGCTCTATACTAACCATTAGCAATAGAGCACTGAATAAAATGACAAAATTTTGTCTCTAGGTAGATTTTTCCCTATTGAAAAAATTTAAACAAATGAAGTACAAATCAATTAAAGGGTATTACAATAAATCAAACCTGGGCTATAATAAGTAATGAAGGCAGAGTTGGTAAAGCTATACACCAAGGTGCTAATGTAATGAAAAAAGTGTCATTCAGAAAATAAAAGATAATTCTAAGGCTGCCTCACTAGAATTTTAAGAAGAAAATAAGCAATAATCTATTTTCCTCCGTTTATCCCAGATCTAGTTACTGATAAGAAATAAAAAAGTAAAAGTAAGATGATTTTCAACTTTTTCTGTCTGGTTTATTTTGCTTAGTATGATCATTTTAAGGTCCATCCATGTTGTTGCAAATGGCAATATCTCATCTCTTCTTATGGCTGAGTAATATTCCATTGTATATATGTACCACAGCTTCTTTAGCCAATCATCTATCATAGGACACTTCAAAAAAGTTGAAAATCACATGGTATCACTTACATGTGGGATATAAACCTAAAAGCAACAAATGAACAGGAAACAAACAGAGACTCATGGACATGCACTATCGACTAGTGGTTACCAGAGAGTAGAGGGTGGGGGAGGAGGGGTAGGTAGACGGAGTAAAGGGGGTCAAATATAGGGCAGTAGGGGAGGGTGAAGTGGGTAAAGGGGATCAAATATATGGTAGCCGAAGGAAACTGGACTTTGGGTGGTAAACGCACAACAGAATACACAGATGTCAAATTATAATGTATACCTGAAAATTATGTAATTGTATTAACCAATGTTACCCTAATAAACTTAATTAAAAAAAAAGTAAAAGTAAGATGACACAAATACTTCTACATAAACATTCAAATACATGTACAATAATGTTTCTTATATTATTATTTATAACAGTCAAAATTTGGAAACAATCTAAATATTCCTCAATAAAGGATTTGTTAAATAAAATGAGGTGATTTCAGACTATGGAATGTTATGTAGCCATAAAAAAAGTGAAGAAAGTTTATAGCTACTGGCATAGGAAAAAAAACAACTCCAAGATATAACTTAATAACACCAAATCCTAAAACACATTGTTCTCTGCCATTTAAAAATACTGCTGTTGTTTTTAAAAGAAATTCATAAGGCTCTCACAAAATATATAGCTGAGTTACAGACAAGAATGCCCTTTATGTTTTACTTTGGTAGACATGGTGAGGACGAGCGAAGATTACTTGTGTACAAACCTTGCTTATAAAGAAATATGACAGCTGTTAATATGAAATATTATCTTCCTGTATTAAGTCTTAGAGGTTCTGGGTTATTTGAATTTTAATGAACCTTTTCCTGCAACTTAAATTTTATAGTCCACATTCTTAATAAATGTGATATGTTGTATTCTAATAGACAAAGAGCAAAATTTTGTGCCCATTCAGTTCAACCCTGAAAATGGCTTTTCTTTCTAATGTAAGGAAGATTCCCAACAAACAAATGTAGCAGCTATGTTATGAGACCTGTGAAGGAAGGACCTATGTTAGTCAACTGGCACACAGTAGGTGCTCAATAAAGTTGCTGAATGAATCAGGTTTAATTCATTTTATTCTAAAATAGAAACACTGAAACATGCTTGGTACAAAATGAAATTATCTTAGTAAGACAGTAATTGCTACTAGAAAATATTTCCAAATTAAATAGGACACCTGGTGATGGCACCAATTGTTGAGAATTTACTGTGATCTAATCTCTTTACATTTCTTACCTTATTTAATCCTTACAAAAGCCCTACAAGGCAAATGCTATTAGTGTACACATTTTACAGATGCCCCAGGGAACTAAGGCTTAGAGTTATATAATTTACCTATATCACATAGCTACTAAGTGGTAGAGCAAGGCTTTGACCTCAAACAATCTGTCTCTCACAATTACTCTTTTAACCAGTTATGTTACCTTATCTTCAAATTTTTAAACCACTTTTCATTTACAGTATGTAGCCTTGGAAAGTCAATAAGAAAAAATAAAAGCAATAGGCAGACTTCTACTTCCTAAAAGGAGATATGAGACATAATGAAAGTGCTTGTAATGGCACATATTGAAGCCAAGATGGTGGTTTTTAATAAAACTGAGAAAGGGTGGATTGCTTTCCCACAGAAATTGTGGAAACACAGACGCTGTCCAACCTTAGAAATGTAAAATTGTTCATGTTTTTGATCTCTGGACCAAAGGAAAAACTACGAATTCCACTGTTTGGAACATTTAATGGAAGAGTTTAAAAGGAAACCATTATTATAATCATGGTACTCACCAGGACTATGAGAATCCAAGCTCTGTCAACATTTTCTTTATAAATTCACTATTAGGACCTTCTAACTCATCCAGTATTATTCAGCTAGAGCTTTAAAATCTGAAATGTAAGATCTTAAATTGTGAGTGATATTATTCCAAGAATTAAGGAGGGAAATGGATATCATGTGATACAGACACAATAGAAAAATGTTTGGCTTATGCAGCATTTGAGCAGGCATTAGCTGTCTTTTACTTTGTTTTTCTTGCTTTGGGAGAAGGTTTTGGGGAGCAGGGTTGATCTGGGATAGAAGGGTGAACTGTCAACTAACCATGAGCAAAATTTTAAAAGCTTAGTATATTATACACAGTTTGATAAATTCTTTAAAAACCTAGATGTTGTCTCCATTTCTGAGTCTGCACAAAGGCTTGGAATCTCATAAAGAGAGATTACTTTTAAGAATTCTGGCCCTTTGCTTTTAGTCTAAATCAGAAAAAAAAAAAAAAATGTCATTTCTAATCCTGTCCAGTACATTCCAGCTAAATGGAAGCAAGAAGACATAGAATAAAAGGAACTATTTGGTCATTTCGGAACTTCAAGAAAATATTGAATTAAATTCCTTTCTCAAGAAGGGTTAAAGCTGAAGGAATCTGATTCCTCTGAAAATGCTTCTTTTATCTCCATATTCCATGTTCCTTGACATTATTTTTTTATCTTCCTTTCTTGAGATGACTTGCCTTTAATATACAATCCAAGGTGAAAAAAGAAACAGTAAGTCCTACCTTATGAAGACAATTGAAATAAACTTATTTAACAACTCAATCTAGAATGATAATTCATGTCACTATTTATCATGCTTAAAAAAACAAAATAAATGGTTTGTAGGATCCCATTAGATGGACAAGTCAGAAGAGAACAAATGAAACAATGCAATCCATTCCATTCATTATGGCCAATCTAAACAGTCACAAACTATGGAACAGACCAAGAAAAATTAGCCCCCACCCCCCCACTGACACCATAAAATAACACAGTGAATTGCCCAAGGTCACCCAATTTGTCTGGAATCACATAAATGTAACTTTATGTGGCTTCTGTTGCTAATCAACTCAACTCGATTTTTACTTTGATGGATCTTTAAAAAGATATAGTCTACATGAAGTTCCAACTTTAAACTATCTTTGCCTCATAGGATTACTAAAAATCAATTGATTTGTTTTCTGGTAGGGCCTGATATTCCCTACCAAAAAAATCATTAGACTATTTTACTTAACCTAGAATTTTTGCTTTTGGATTTATTTCACCTAGTAAATTTCTGCATCATAAATTCACTTAATGAGTGAAGCCTTATAATAATAGACCCATTTTAAATAAACTGTCCAATAAATAAGTAAAGTCTTGAAACTATGAAAATTATTGCTCTTTCCCCTATTATGCTTTAAGTCTTATGAGTCACACAAGGTCCTTATGTATCTTTTTGGCTACAAGTACATTCTAATATTAAATAAAAATTTTTAAAAGTAAACTCATGTGTCAGCATAATCTAAATATGGAAGGCATCATCGTATAAGTAGAAATGGTGCTACAATTCTGAAGTTAGAAGGTTTACTGTAAGTAAGAAGCCAAAAGTTCAGACATTCAACCAAAGTTGATCCAAACCTCTTGGGTTGGAAATATCACAAAAGCGGGCTTTTCCACGAAATGGCCTGTATTTCCTGTTTTCAGCTAAGTTGGAAGTGCAATAGGAACAATACTTATTATGGCATGTCATTCCTTCTACTTTTGGTTTAAAAACACCAAGCAGAGACTATGAGCATGACGAATCAAAAAAAAAAAAAAAAAAAAAGTTGAGTGGAGAGGTGTTCTGGGCTAAGAAAGGGAGAGTTAATGGGAACAGAATTTCCTAACTTGACCACCAGTTAAACCATAGCTTGGACGCCCAATGTGCTATGAGTCACTAGCAACTTACTCCAAAATAACACAAGAACATCTTGGGCTAGATCATTACTGAAGCATATTGTTAATAATGTTTCCAGAAAAAGAAAAAAAAAAAAAAAGCCAAACCAGTATTCAATGGGTAAAATGGTACTCATGTAAATTCTTTTTTACAGAATAATCTGGAAAGGAGGTAGCACAAACAACTTGCTAGACAGTCTGATAATGTTATTCACCACATTCGTTTAGAAATCGTAGGCAAAATTCACAGCTCTCAGGAACAGGGTTGATAATAATTCTTCACAGAAAGAGTGTGAAATTGTCAAAGACAGAACACACGCTAAATTTTCAAAAGCAAAGTCTCAAAAGTTTTATGGATTGTGAGTATAAAGGTATATTTTACATTTTCCAAAAGGCCACTTAAATACTGCTGTCTCTGACTCATTGTCTTCTCATCTTTAAAACTAAAACTTCTTAATTGATAAACTATTAATATTCAACCATTTAGTTAACATATTTATTGGATCTGTATGATATTGATTGTAAATACTCAAGAGAAAGAAAATTGGGAGCTGTTGCTCTTTTCTACTCCATGACAAAGGACAAGGTGTGAAGTTGGACAGGACACTTAGGGATGCAATATCTAAGCATCCTCTTCTAAAACCTGGAAATATTATTTGCCCTCTAATAAATCAATCCTCAAAGATGAAGAACAAAATAACAAGAAAAAGAAGACAAATGTTTAGGATTTATGACCAGGAGAGAGCCTTAATAGTATACTATATTGACACTAACCTAGAAAGGAAATCTGTGAGTCCCTGCAAAGAAGAGTGAAAAGGAAGAAAACAGTGAAATGAGACAGCAGAACTGAGACATGGGTCTAGGTGTCATTAGCCTCCCCATCTATCCTTTTGTGGAGGTATGTCAATCCTAGCAAAAGGAGCAGAGCAAGCAGCCCAGTGGTCAGGGTGGTGCCCTGGGGATCTAGGGCTTAGTGGTGTGTGATCCAGACCAGGTCAAACAGAAGAGCAGCAGATACATCACTCAGAACCAGCCCTGGGACAAGTTCCCTACCAAGATCAGGGTATAAAATCAAGTGGAGCAATTCAATAAACTCTAGAAAAGGGACCTATCCCAGAATCTTGTGGAAAGATGATGAAAAAGGGCCTAGACCTTTGTAAGAGTAAGGATTACAGGCCTAGAATACGCTTTTGGTGAATGCAGTGAATGAGGAGCTGATCCGTAGTCCAGGGCAAAAACCCAGCATTGCTCTGTGCTGTTTTGTTGTATTGTTCTGTTTCTGTGGGTTTGATGATCTCCATTTGCCACAGTTCCTGCCTCTCCTTTTTGTTTATAACCTTGACACTTCATATGTGTTGCTTCATATGTGTCTCCAGGAGTTTGTAATCCAGGTCTGAGTAATACTAAATGTGAAAACAGATTAATCAAATATATACGCAGTATGTTTATTATTCGTTTCTATGGCTGGGTCAATAATTTAGTCATGTTAGTTCATGGTTAGAAAAAGAGAGAGATAAAGTTATAATAGATCCCTTGTTTGGTGGCAGTCAAGCTTCCTTCCCAGAGCCACGCTGTTGGCGAGCTCTGAGAAATACATGTGCTCCACTGTGGGACCACATTCAGTTGACGATAAAGCCTGAAATAGCATTGCTGGACTTTAATCTACCAGACTATGCATAGGAGTTTGTTAAACTTTGATTCCATGACAAAAAGACTGTATTTGATTTCTTGAGAAGGGCTTGCCTAGCTAAAAATTATAATTCTGACACAAAGGACACTCGAACTATAGAGAAGTAAAACAAATGCATAATTTACAAATTACTGGACAATGAAACCCTTATAGTGAGTTATTTACTAGGGCAAAGACCATGTCTTATTCGGTTTCTATTTCCCAGCATCTAAGCATAGTGTCTGGCATATGGTAGGCGTTCTGTAAACATTCGGTGAACTGAACTGAACTGGGTTGCTTCATATCCCCACCACTGGTCTCCTTTTATCCAGTTAATAACTGTACTTGACCTTGGCTCAGCTATCACTTCCTCAGAAAGACCCTCCCTGAACTCCATGACTTGATCAATTCTCCCCCATATTTATACTTATACTGTTATGTACTCATCTTCAAAGCACCTATCATAGCTATAACTTTACATTTACTTATAAGATCCTTTGATATAAACAATACAAACCATAAATAATCAATTCTGAGGAGGCAAGGACTGTGTCTTTTTGTTTTCCATTCATGAAGTAGACATTGTTTTTGTTGGCACTCTGTAAATATTTGTTAAAGTAGTGAACCCAGAACCCATAATTTTCATGGTTTCCTCTCATTCTAATAATACTCACAAGGCCTCAAATAATATGAAATAAATTATCCAGCACACACTCAAATAATGGGCAGAGCTGGGAAAACAAGTTTGTGATGCAGGCTATCCAATTAGGAAGAATTTCGATAAGGCAAAAGAAAAATGCAAATATCTTTCATTATGGCCTGAAGTTAAGTCTCCATCCTGGAGTATCATAGAAATGTTTGTGGAGATATGTTTATTCTTTTATAGGCATCTCAGTTGTTTTATTTTTAAAAAGAAGAAAAAATCATAATTCATTAAGTTTAACCACTAAAGGTCAAAAATTCTCAAATATTGTCAATTTCATATGGACTAATCTAGCAGACTATGACTAACCTAGCAGACTATGACTAATCTAGTAGACTATATATATTTGTTAAGATAGTTAAGTTTAGTCATAGGTAAGAGTTTTTCTACAGTATTATACTCTGAACCTAGGGAGTAAAAAAAGAGAAATACTGCTCTGATCCAAAATACAATACTAAAGAACATAAGATAGGGTGAATGATGTGGTTACTTTCCGGTTAAAGAAAAAAAAACGAGCAGAAACGGCAATTAGTCATGCTTAATCTAATATCTGAATATTTATAATAAACAAATATATCCAATTATTACAGTCAACAACTTAATAAGTAAAATTTCAGGAGAATGATTAAGGCCAACAAGAACAACAAAAAAAAGCCCATCCAAGATGGCAGTTGCTTTAATTCAACTGGACCATATTTATGAAACAAATCATGTGTGTCAGGCAGCACACTCAGTACAAAAGATGCAGCTATAGTTCCTGCCCTCAGGAACTTACAAGCAATGAAGGAGTCTCCAGTTTGTACATCACACCCTTCATATCCCTCTATCTTCCTCTCATTCCCTGTGGGAAACCCCTGGCCTCAGGCAGGACCACAGTGGATGCGCTCCTTCCCCTAAAGGGAATTACTTCTCTCTACTTGGCCAGAATTCTTCAGGGACAGTGTTGTGCACCAAGTCAGGTTTCAATAAATATTTTTAGAATAAATTAATTAATCACCCAACTGTTATGAGAGGGAGATCTATAAATGAGGTATGTGAGAACACCTATGGCTTGATTTCAACAAAGGTCAGGTTTTCTGACTTGTCACTGATCTTCTAAGTTTTCAAGTGTGTTTCCTGATGACTCATCTATCACCAGAGATAAAGACAACATTCTTATAGCTGATTTAAGTCAACCTTACCCAAAAGTAAAAGTTCAATTTTTTTCTTGCACTGCGTAATATGTGCAGCAGATACCCCTGGTTCTTAGAAGGTAGAAGAACCTGTCCTGTGTCTGTGTGACTTTGAAA
>NW_011888824.1:480032-482634 GCF_000151845.1 Pteropus vampyrus
CCAGAGATTGGGTGAGGGGGAGATACCTTGTGACCTGTCAGAATTGTGAAGACTTGCAAGTGTTTGCAAGCTAACACTTGGCCTGTCATATTTTCACAGATGCTGGAAGAAGACATGATGTACTTGGATCAGAGACAACTGACTCTGTTACTCTCAGCAGTAGTGATAGAATAGCAGCACTTTCTTGCACTGGTTCTCAAAGTGCCAGTTCCCTTAGGGCAACCCAAAGAGGGTAAGGTGGCACATTTATATACATTATAAGAGAGGGACCGTGAGCTTAGGGAAACTAAATCTTTTATAGTGGACAGTAAGCATGTCTGTTCTTTTTTCTGGAGGTATACACTAACTCCATCTTCCAAGGCTGTTCACTGTACAAACATTCATGAAATGATTGAATGGAATAAAGTTAGTACCTAACAAGATATATAGAAATAAAACACATTCTAAAAACTGTTTCTCAACATGACCTTGACGCTAAAGCACTCATGCAGAACATGCTTAAGTACTTGGCATCCTGTTTGTAGGCAGCATAAATAACTGGATCTATAAAGCCCTTTCTGATCCAGGATGCCATCTAATCTGGACAACCATTACTAAACATTCCCAAGAACATTTTCCTGAGCTTCCAAAACACCTACAGGTCTTCATTTCCTCTTTTTTAAAGTCAGCACAAATTTCTAAAACTTTTGTGTTTTACCATTTCCCAGAAGAATCTGAGGATTCATATTGTAAAAGCCTTCTGCAACGTAGAACATTTCTCTTCCACTATTGCTAGAACAGTATTCAAAAGTATAGTCTATATCTATTATGGGTTTAAGGTAGGCACAGTCCTACTTTATACTATGAAAGTATTTTAATAATAATGTTCGCTGCATCCACCTATGAGTCTACCCAAACCTTCTAAGGAAGGACATCAACACTGAATAGTAACAAAAGCATAAGTCCTGGCTTTAATACTTAGCTATTGCCTGGGTAAATCACACTCCTTCTCCTACCTTGTCTCTTTACTGTGAAATAGGGTTAACAATACTCTTCATATCTCACACAATTTTTGAGAAAGTCACATGACATGATTTGTGAAAGCAATTTATAATCAAGGAAAAAATCTTACCCTAAGAAATTGGGTCATGATAGTGCATTAAGCAGGGTTGTGGGGTAATCAGTCATTTGTAATGGGATTCATGTGTTATTGGATATCCAGAGGAAACCTCTTTACTATCAAGTATTTGGGAGGAGGTTTAGGGTGAAAAGGGTAGTGGAGGGAGGAAATACATGTTATTTCTAGGTCAGAAGCCATTTCCAGATACAAAAAATAAGCCAATGTTTTATTATACTAAACACTGGCTTTTGGTTAATTTTTAGTTGAAAGTCAGTGAATAGGAAAGAGATAAAATCTGCTATCCACTTTTCATTAACATCTTCATAAATCTGCCTTCCATAATTTTATCTTTCTCTAAGGCACCAATGAAACTATTGTCAGAGTATATTATTTTTCCCCAACAATGTCAGAGTGGGTCTACAGGCAAAGTAGAAAAGTCTCAAGAAAAGTAGTTTAAAATCCATAAAAGATGCAAGGCAGCTGGTGAAACAGTTCTCATCTGCAAATTACAAAGACTTGGACTAAAAATTCTGCCCTCTGACTAACTTTCCAGAGATAGAAAACCTTATAGACTCTTAATACACTAAAAAGACAAGGAGCATAAGCAATGAACAGACCAAAAGTGGGAAGCAAAGAAAACAGGAGAAAGTGAAGGGGGTGGGGATCTGCTGCTGATCCAAATCATTTAGAAATGGAAACCAGAATAAGAATAAGAAAGAACTAAAATACAAAAGTATTAATTTATTCTTATGACATTGTATTATTTCCTTGAGGAAGAAAATTTGATCCAGATTATTCCTACTCCCCATCTTGTATTCTGTTCTCTTTTTAGAAATTGTCAAATACTGGCAATGATACCATTTAAAGAAAACAGATTTTCCATTAAAATTAAAGTTAACAGAAGTGTTTTCAATTCCTTAAATTCCCTTGAAAACTAAGAATGATGGGTAGAACCAGCCTCACTCACACAGTCTGACTCCTGAGCTCAAGTCTGGAACCACTGCGCCACACTGCTGCATATCGGCATCCACCGAGGAACCTGGATACATGGGAATGAAATTAACCAGAATGTTGAAAACTACTAAACACAACAGTCATAAGTTAGAATTCATTTCACTCTTTTCCATTTACTTTTATTTTCCTCAGAATGTATTTCCCCATAGTTAATAAGATAGGATGAGGCAATGAGAAGGGGAAAAAAGCTCCATTGACAGAGCTGAAGTTAGGAAACCTGCACTTAGCACCAGTGCTGCCACTAACTAGCTATGTGGCTTTGGACAAGTCTTTAAATATGTATTCCAAGCCTTAAGAAAGAAAAAATCTAATTTTTCCTACATAAAAATTCATAAGGGAGTCAGGTTAATAGTATTATTAATCACCAGAACTGGTAATTATTATTATTAAAGAATTAACTGCAAATAACAGTCATGCTTTAATTTCTCTTATACTGTCCTGAACAGCTTTAAAAACATATTCTAAGACAGTTTAAAAATAGTTTCCTTT
>NW_011888824.1:482684-484841 GCF_000151845.1 Pteropus vampyrus
TAAGTCTTAGAAAATCACATTAACCTTTAACAAGAGTCCAAGCTTAGAGAACTTTCTTATCTGTGCCCGGACCCTACTTAACTTAAGATGCAAAAGAAAACTTTCCCATCTTAAATTGAGCATCAATCTCATCAGAGGTGGTTTGCTGTGTTAATTCATTACCATCTCAAATTATCATCTCAAAGTGAACTGGAAGTCTATTCAGAAATGGAAGTCTCGTACTGAGCTAAGGATGAAAATCCAGCATAGCGAGAAAGAGTGAAGATAATTCTCAAATGTATTGAGCGATAAGATGGGAAAGTAAAAGCAGCAGCTCAGACTTACGACCCATATCCCAGGTTGCTCAAGACAGGTCTTAAAGGGACTGAAGTCAGCAGTGGAGCAGCAGCAGTGAATTATCTGAAAGTCCCCAAATTCTTTGTAGTGTCATTATTTGCTGATTCCTTTCCACCAACTACACATCTGATGTCTACGAACAATGGTTCACTGTGAACTGCCAGAACTATTCTGCTGAAATGCATGACTCGGGAAACTGCATATACATGGACTCAAAATGTTCTGTTATTGTTTTGTTTTGTTTTTTGTTTTGTACTAGGCCAGAGATTGGGTGAGGGGGAGATACCTTGTGACCTGTCAGAATTGTGAAGACTTGCAAGTGTTTGCAAGCTAACACTTGGCCTGTCATATTTTCACAGATGCTGGAAGAAGACATGATGTACTTGGATCAGAGACAACTGACTCTGTTACTCTCAGCAGTAGTGATAGAATAGCAGCACTTTCTTGCACTGGTTCTCAAAGTGCCAGTTCCCTTAGGGCAACCCAAAGAGGGTAAGGTGGCACATTTATATACATTATAAGAGAGGGACCGTGAGCTTAGGGAAACTAAATCTTTTATAGTGGACAGTAAGCATGTCTGTTCTTTTTTCTGGAGGTATACACTAACTCCATCTTCCAAGGCTGTTCACTGTACAAACATTCATGAAATGATTGAATGGAATAAAGTTAGTACCTAACAAGATATATAGAAATAAAACACATTCTAAAAACTGTTTCTCAACATGACCTTGACGCTAAAGCACTCATGCAGAACATGCTTAAGTACTTGGCATCCTGTTTGTAGGCAGCATAAATAACTGGATCTATAAAGCCCTTTCTGATCCAGGATGCCATCTAATCTGGACAACCATTACTAAACATTCCCAAGAACATTTTCCTGAGCTTCCAAAACACCTACAGGTCTTCATTTCCTCTTTTTTAAAGTCAGCACAAATTTCTAAAACTTTTGTGTTTTACCATTTCCCAGAAGAATCTGAGGATTCATATTGTAAAAGCCTTCTGCAACGTAGAACATTTCTCTTCCACTATTGCTAGAACAGTATTCAAAAGTATAGTCTATATCTATTATGGGTTTAAGGTAGGCACAGTCCTACTTTATACTATGAAAGTATTTTAATAATAATGTTCGCTGCATCCACCTATGAGTCTACCCAAACCTTCTAAGGAAGGACATCAACACTGAATAGTAACAAAAGCATAAGTCCTGGCTTTAATACTTAGCTATTGCCTGGGTAAATCACACTCCTTCTCCTACCTTGTCTCTTTACTGTGAAATAGGGTTAACAATACTCTTCATATCTCACACAATTTTTGAGAAAGTCACATGACATGATTTGTGAAAGCAATTTATAATCAAGGAAAAAATCTTACCCTAAGAAATTGGGTCATGATAGTGCATTAAGCAGGGTTGTGGGGTAATCAGTCATTTGTAATGGGATTCATGTGTTATTGGATATCCAGAGGAAACCTCTTTACTATCAAGTATTTGGGAGGAGGTTTAGGGTGAAAAGGGTAGTGGAGGGAGGAAATACATGTTATTTCTAGGTCAGAAGCCATTTCCAGATACAAAAAATAAGCCAATGTTTTATTATACTAAACACTGGCTTTTGGTTAATTTTTAGTTGAAAGTCAGTGAATAGGAAAGAGATAAAATCTGCTATCCACTTTTCATTAACATCTTCATAAATCTGCCTTCCATAATTTTATCTTTCTCTAAGGCACCAATGAAACTATTGTCAGAGTATATTATTTTTCCCCAACAATGTCAGAGTGGGTCTACAGGCAAAGTAGAAAAGTCTCAAGAAAAGTAGTTTAAAATCC
>NW_011888824.1:486457-490768 GCF_000151845.1 Pteropus vampyrus
TGAGTATAAATTTTTAAAACAAAGAGCCACCAACTTTAGTGAATTTCCAATTTGGTTTAATTTGATTTAATGTTCACTCATATATATATATATGTGTGTGTGTGTATATATATATATGACATATCTTATATATACATATATATGCACCCACTAAATACTGACTATATTGTTTTACCAATTCATCTCGTAAGTCAATTATTCTCTTGATTGATAATAACAATCACCCATAACATTCAGACAGTTGTAGAAATCTACTTGGCTCTCAATGAATGTGACTCTACCACCTGCATCCATATGTAAGTAGATTACATAAAAGACAAACTATTTGCATAAATGATCCTGTAGAATTTAAGAATGGTGCAGCTTAGAGTTTATATTTATGCATAACTCATACTCTAATTCGGGGTGAAGGGAAGAGAAATCTGATAAGGCTGGCTTATGAGTCTGTAATGTCCTGCTTTAATACTCAGCTACTTTCCACCCTTTGTGACTATCTGAGAAAATTTCCAAGAGTTATATAACGTAGGAAATTGTTTCACGCATGAGTTAGCCGAAAGGAATGCTCTATCTTCATGCCTTTGGGTGCCAGTTGACTCAAAAGCAACATGATCCAACCCAGCTAAATTCAGTTCAAGTCAACTCATACTTACTAATATGCAAAGCACTCTGCTAGGGATATGGAGAAAATAAAAACAAGCACAAGCTGGGCCTAAGGCATCTCTAGGGAATACAGTAACACACATCACCAAATTTTCTCGTGAGACAAAAATCCACTTGTGCTAAGAGTAATTAGTCTTCCTTCTCATTTTTCATTTGTTTTAACTTCTCTTCCAAATAGAGTTTTGAGGATGGAATGATATCATTACTATCATCCAATCCAAGATATGTGAGTTGTCTCTAGCCTCCAACTGTATAAAAATACATGCCTCCATAGTAAGTAAATATGTAACTCGTAACTACGTTGACCTTACATATAACTTCTATTTAGTCTTAAAAAGTTCTCATGGGAACTGAAAACTCACAATCAAATAAATAAGGACAAGGTAGTAGATTCTAACATTGCCAAATTTTTGAAAAATAATCAGTCCTCATTTCTAAAGATAACAATCATTACTTATATGGTTCAGAGTGTCAAAGATAAAGTGTTTTTTTGTTTTCTTTTTGGTTTTTTTTAGGCAAGGTAACTCTTGGTTGACCTCACAGATTGCAAGGACCTTGTCAGCTTACAATCCCTTATTTTATTTTATTTTTTGTTTTATGCCTACAGCACCTGGTCTTCCTAGGTGGTCTCCCATCCAAGCACTAACCAGGCCTGACTCGGCTTAGCTTCTGAGATCAGATGGGATCGGGCTTGTTCAGGGTGGCATGGCCATAGACAAAGATAAAGTTTTTGAATGTTACTCAGATTGGGTCTTTAAACAGTTTTATTAACTGAAACTTTGAATAAACATCATGCCTTCATTAACCGTATTTCAATTAGGCTTTTTCAAATTTAGGAAAAAAAGCCCAATCTGAAAATAATGAGGTGATAGGCATTTACACTGGTTTCAAGGAAAATATTGTACATATCATAAAACTTCCATAATTTCTTCCAAGTGTGCTTTATTAGAAAAAAATGGTTACTTTTTTATTATATAACTAAAAAAAAAAAGTATGCTTTATTCATGAAATGGTTACTAAAAAAAAGTAAAATAGAAAAGTTCCTGAATTTAGCTTTCCTGCTTCATATTTACATAAAATTCTATCTTATTGTGATGATCTAAGAATCACATACACATTTGTATAGTCACTTATACAACAATAAGTAAAAATTTAAACTCTACAGAAAGCATATGCTTTATTATCCTACGCATACCATGTTACCTGACACATAGGTTTTTATAAAAAGTGATCTGGTATCTGGAAAACCCTATGGAATTTGGGAAATTAGAGAGGCCTAGTATGAATCTTGACTTCGCCAATTATTGGCTCCATGACATGGGCATGATACCTAGTCTCTCTACCCTCCCCCTACCCCCTTATTTGTAAAAATGGAGTAAATTTATAAACTTGCAGGGTCATATGAAGATTTGAGTTACCCTACATAATCAGTCTAGCAAAGGTCCTCAATAAATGGTAGCCACTATTGTTATTAGTAATATATGTGAACATCATTTTTGTAGATTGTGGGGAGACCTGTACTGCGGCAACTCCCCTCTTCCTTCAGAGCACATGGATGGCCACAGGGGAGCAGTATATATGAAGAGGGAGACCACCCACATCCACTGGGCTCCCTCAAGATGTTTACTGGACTGAAAGAATGGTGTAGTGGAAAGACTGGTGGTGGCGGAGTCAAAGAGGGCTCCCTTTGCCCCCTGCAGCACAGACAAGACTGCATCACTGAAATGCGCCTGCCTTTGTGCACTCTGAAGACGAGTGACTTTATTTCTTCAATAAACCAATACTTACTCTGAATGATCTCTAATGTCCCCGCTACCTTGCTCTCACACTCAGTCTATACTGAAAAGGTTGTCTGTAAAGTTTCAATTAAAACATTAATTACACAGTAAAAGGTTGCCACAATAAAAAATGTATATACTCACACAACATGAACAGTTTATTAATGATAATATACATTTCACCTTATTTTTTTTAACTTCTTAAAAATTAAGTTTATTGGGGTAACATTGGTTAATACAATTATATAATTTTCAGGTATACATTATAATTTGACATCTGTATATTCTATTGTGTGTTTACCACCCAAAGTCCAGTTTCCTTCAGCTACCATATATTTGATCCCCTTTACTCACTTCACCCTCCCCCTGCCCCTCTATATTTGACCCCCTTTACTCCACCTACCTCCCTCTTCACCTTATATTTTATATTGCATTTTTATGACTTTTCAATTTTTGTTTCTTGTTAATTCATCTTTTGTCTTCAAACTGTTATAATCCTGATAGGTTTTTTTTAGTTAGTTTTCTGAACACAATACTTAAAAGCCAAATTACCAATTCAAAGCCAGATATCTGACAACACCATCATTAAAGATTATACTTTTTCTACAAACACTTAATCAACAAACTCTCAACAAGCAACATTTATAAACAAAGTATTGGTCTTGGTACTAAGGACATAGAGGCGAATAACTCAATTCTGCTCTTGTGGAGCTCCGTCTGGTAAGAAATACAGGCAAATCACCATATAGTTGGAGAAAGGCTGTGAAAGGATAAGCACCCAACCTAGTCTGGAATGCCAAAAAAGAAAGTGACATGTGAGTTGAGAGTTGAAGAATGAGTAAGGGTTGGTCAGCCTGTCCAACAGCATAAAGACATGAAACTCTTGCTAAAATCACCATTAGACTAACAGTCCTCACATTAGCACAGCATTCAGTGAATGAATGAAAGAATTTGTGAGACGAGTTGGCCAAGTAATAGTCACTTTAGCCATGTTTGTTCCTTGATAATATAAATACTTTAAATAATATAAACATTTTTAATGCTTTATTGTCATTTGATGTCCACTGTGTACAAAACATCCTAGTAGGAGTCAAAGAGAATCATAAAAAGAAGAAAAAGTATAATATCTGTCCTCAAGAAAGATGCATTAGTTCAATAAATATTTAGTGTGCTTTGTGTTTTTTCCACATGCCTGGCACTGTGCAAGTTGCAGAGAGAAAAAATAATATATACTATTTATTAAAGAGGAGAAACAGAACCATAACAATTTCAGCATTACTAAGTCTTAGTTTTGAGGCCTTCTTAACTTTACCCTATAAATTCACAAATATCTTCTTTTATTTTTACCCTATAAATTCACAAATGTCTCCTTAACATTCTCTAAACCTTGAAAACTATTATAAAGCAAACTATGTATGTTCCAAAAGACTAAAGGACTAAAAAATAAGTGTTGTATTCAACATTAGAGTAAAAGAAAGAAATTAGAATTCCAGTTCCTACACTGCAGTCCCTCTCCTAATCTTCCCATGTTGGCTCAGGTCAAAACAGCCCACCTATTCTTTTCCATATATGCCACAGCATTCACAAAGTCAAGACTGCCGCACCATTCCTAATGCCTACGTTGCCCTTGTTGCTCCCCGCTCCCTCATCAGTTTATGTGCATAAAAAAAGTCACACCGGGTTCTTTTCCATATTTGTTACTTCTCCTTTATCTTCATTTATGGAACACTTCGTGCTATATCCCTCCACGACTACTTAATGACTTATCACTGACACGTAAGAAAGAGCTTGAGCCTCATAGCATGTAGCTCTATCATAATCTACGACTCAAAGTTCCACAAAAGTTCTAATTTCAAGATCATGAAATATTATA
>NW_011888824.1:492043-510200 GCF_000151845.1 Pteropus vampyrus
TTTTAAAAAATGGGACATATTGGCTCATAGAACTGATAAGCTTGATTTAGCACCAAGAACCCAGGTTTTCTGTGGCTCAGCTCTGTATTTCACCTGGACTTTCACAGTGGTTTCCCAGCAACTACCAGTGCTCCCTTGGTAGTCCCAAAATGTCCACAGCATCCCCAAATCTCATATCAATCCTCACATGACCTCCCACCTCCCTTCACTGCTTATTCAGGTAGCCCATCCTGATCACTTGTAGTTCCAAAGCTATGTGTACATGTACACGTGTGTGTATATATACATAAAAATATATGTGTGTGTGTATGTGTGTGTGTGTGTGTGTGTGTGTGTAGTCTAATATGTGGGTTCAGTTAAAATAATTTTGGAGGTCAAGACCAGTATTTATTTTTAATTAAATGTAATAGAGTTTAAAATACCAAAGGTATCACATATAATAACAATATTGTTTCTATAAAATTTTTGTTTCATTGTGTATGTGTATGTGTGAGTATATATGTACTATATCAAATATAAAATGATTTCTTACTACATGCCTTGCAGCTCCTCCCAAGGGCTGAATGAGCAATATGAGCAAGTCATCAAAGGCATGAAATAGCATGATAAAATTGTAAGTTACTGAAACTAACTAGAGCAAGATAGGAAGTGAATGGGGCTGATCTGTTGAGAGCCAGAGGACAGGGTAGAAACCTCGAGGGAAGCAGCAAGGTTTGGAAGGGACACAAAGAAGATGGGAAGGTGGTGACTGAGGGCCCAACTAGACTGGAGACCCCAAATGTGTGGCAGGCCACGTAGGAATAACTGAAGCAGGGGGTTGGTTTGAAAAAAGGGAGGTTGAATGCCAGAGGTGCTAACAAGAAACTGCTAACATAAAACATGGTGCCACGGACAGAGAAAGAAGCAAAGCAATGTGTTCAGAAAGAAAGGAAGCAAGAGATCAAGGTCTCAAAAAACAATGTAAAGGGTAATGATGTGAGGATAGATGGTTTAGGACCCTAGGGGATAGAGCAGTTCTAGATAATGACAAGATTTGGGGCAAGTCCTGGTTGGCTTAAAAGAAGGAGACAACAAGAACTTAGAAGTAAGTTTGGATGGTTGTGCTAGTAGATATTTGGATAACCCATTATGGTGGCAAAAGTTGGGGTGCAATGGAAGAGCATGAGCCAAGTACAAAGCCCTCAATAGTCAGAAAATCAATAAGCATGCTAAAATGAGACACATAAAGAAATCCTATAAAAATAAGAATCTTTAGGACAAGGATTCTTCAGAACACTGAACCAAACTGGAGAGTTTGGAAGGGAAGAATCTGTGTGTGAAAGGTAGTCTCAACTGTGGTATATCAGGAAGTCCTGAAGAAAAACTTTTGGAGAGAGGCAGAGAGATAAAAGGAACACTGACCAACCATCTGAAAGATGATGGTCTCCCAACAGGAAACAGTCAACCTTTAAGTTTCTCTGTCCTGCTTTTCCAGGACTTCTGTTGTGCCTCACTTCTTCCAAAGAGGCAGAGAAAAATAACAGCATTTGGGCTAGTAGTAGTATAAAATTAAGTCACAATTTTTGCAGCTACTCAATACAGTTGTATTATTCAAAGAAATATTTCATCCTCCACTTGCACAGTCTTCTCTAGTTTAGAAATGTCTTATCTTGCTATTGAATTTCATAAGGTTAAATTTCCCCATATGTGCACATGGGTTCTGTATCATCCATGTTGTGAGGCTCTGTCACATTATTGTATTGAAGCCATTCCGGCCTTCATGTTATATATATCAGCACTTACTCACTTTCTCCTTCTTCCTCTCTCTCTTTCATTTCATGATTTTAATAGCAAAAACTAGAAACGTAATTTTTCTTCCCTTGCCTACAGCACAAATATTGCCCGTGGGTGTACACACACGTAGACACACACACTCACACACACATTTCCAAGCACTGTTTTTGCAACTATCACAAAATAACTAAATTTGAAATTGAATAGCAGTCTAATTTATTGTTTTATCATCAAAATTTCTACTTGCTCATGAGTATTAATAGAATCTGTTTAGATGTTTTAGATAGGAATTCTTAATAATAATTGGCATCAAATTCCTTAACTGTATTATTTGCTCCCCCCTGTGGCAATCTGACGGCAAAAAAGAAAAAAAGGATCCTTAAGAACAGAATCACAATTCGTAACTCATTCATGAGTGACATAACAATGGTATGTGTCTTGCTAGAAAAAGGCTATCGATAGAAACTGTCACAACATTCTTTTCTTTCCATGTAATCTGCATAATGTATGACCTGGAAACCTACTGGGCTAAGGGCTAATATTTGGCAATGGGCTAAGGCAGAAATTTAGTATCTGAAAATATTTAATGATGAACTAAAAGGAAAGTTTTACTTTAAGGAATATTTATTGAGTGCTTACTCTGTGACAAGCATCGTGTTCTGTGCTTTACAAGATTTGCGATATTTAATCCTCACGAACTATCATAATAATCTTGTGTAGTGAATGCTATTAGTTAAGAGGAGACAAGTGAGGCTTAGAAAGATTAAATAGTTTGCTATTAGGCATTTAATGACTAAATAATGAAATAAAGAAGAAAAGACCTCTCCTGAAATAGAAAGAGAAATACAAAGTCCATCAAATACCATATTCAAACTAAGTTTATATTATGTCTATTAACAGGACATTTGAAATCAAAGTAACAAAAAGTTGGCCTAGCTAAATCCAAAATGGTGGCTAATTTTATAAAATACTTTAAATTACAGAAGTAATCTATTTTAAAGTAATAAAATTTCATAGTAGAATGTCAAACTAGAATCACTGAAAATCTTGTTTAGTGCAATATGAATCCAGTTTATTTTTTCAGGCTTTATTCTTGAGATCTTAAAAATAAATGTAAACATCAAAAAGGTGTTTTTAAATGATCTATTGATATCATTTTTCTTTCCTTTGCTTTTCTAGGCCTAGCTAGATTGAATATTGAGCTGTCTAAAATAGTACAATAGTAGTATTTCTCTACTACTGACATTGCCAGGAAAAATAAGGAACCCCAAGCAAAGTGACCCTCAGCAGTGCTCCTCTAAAGGATGCCAAGTGATGTTCCTGTCGATGCATTTGGTCACCTGCCCTCGCACACAGAAAGCCTAAGAATTCTCCTAGTCTTTGGCACTCATTGTAGACAAAATGGCTTCTGGATTGCCATTTTTGCTCAAGATAAGGCCATTTCCCTTCTTGGAAAGCTGGATGTCATGCATGAGAAGTATAGGAGTTTGGAGTTCCTAAGCCCTCTCAAGATTAAGAGCAAGCTTCAGTGAGTAAGGAGAGAACATCAGAGAGGCATAAGTGGCACCACCATGCGTGGGCCCCCATCTGTCAGCTCCTTCAGAAACTGGACAGGAAAAATCTGCTTGACTGGTGAGTGAGGAGCCTGCCTGTAAAGCAGTCAAAGGCAACAGGGGATACGTTTGGCTTTACTGCAAAGTAAAATTGGTTCAAAGTCTATCTGAAGCTGGACGGGAAGTTTGCTTACTTACCTACAGTGCTAAAAGCAAACAGTCAGAGTCTCGGGAATAAGCCATATATGGAAACAGCAGGGCAAAATACGTGAGTAAGAAGAATCAACAGAGAGCAGTCAGAAAGGATGCAAACACCACAAAAGATTCATTTGGACAAAATCTGCTTTCATCATCTGTATGTGAGAAATAGCTTAATGGTGAAATATTTCCAAACATTAGCAAGTCTATGGTTATATGAAACTTTATCCTCTAGTTGTTAACTTTCACACACACGCATGAGTCAATAAGAAAACTCCCTCATCATAAACCTGCCATTCCTAGACAACACTCTTAATCTCTGCCATGTGTGGTTAATGCCATAGATCTCATTCTATTAACAATATGAATTCAAATCAAATCATTCGATGGTGAAAGGAGAGCAGGGGCAAGCTGTAAGCCTGAAATACAATACACTCAGTTTGAGGAAAGTGCATTTTCACAGAAGATGAAGTTCATAAAATAAGCACTATGTCAATAATGTGCCAGGACATGTCTATTAAGAGATACTTGTGAAAAAAAGATCTATGTTTATAGTAGATATTGCTTCAATGCTAATGGCCTGTCTGAGACTCTGTCATGATTTTTGTTCATAATAGCTTATCAGTGAATGATGCAAGTACTCAAGGAGACTTTTATGATGCCTGTGGTTGGTCCGAGTCTCAGCCTAAACAAGATCACAGTGAATTAGAGACTGAACATTTTCAGTGTGGGCTGAAGCTGATGTCACAGTAGTACACACCCTGATATTAAGCTTCCCAAAGCATATCCATCATCTTGATCCATTTTTTTCCTTTTTTAGCTACCCCAGCTCATTAACAGATAAGAAGCAACACATCTGTCCACAGAAATCACAAAAATCTTGTCCAAAAAAAAAAAAAATCTTTGTCTAAGGAGCCCAAGGTTCTCTCCTAACAGATCAGTAAACATTATCTTTCTGCTTCATGCTTATCGCAGAACACAGCATAATACTGACTCTGCCAATTAGCCGCTAGTGTTTTATATGCCTTCCAGGGTATGCGCGTCAAGAAGTTTAAGATCTGAGATAACTATCTTAAGAATATACAGTGTTCAGACATCACTGTATATCGAATGCGAAGAAAAGACAGTAGAGTTTAGAATAGAGGCAAGGGTGTTCTCTTTAAAAAGAAGTGAATTCAAATTCACATGTCCCTGCTCCACCTCTAACCAAGCTCGTGTTATATATTAGCTGTCTTGGACCTCATTTTTCTCACTGGAAGAATAGGGAGAATAATGCCTCGCAGGGTTGTCATGAAGCTGAAGTGAGACTGTGTATGTGAAAGGGCTTTGAAATGTAAAGTTTCTACCTAAACGGAGGGTGATAGAGACATGTAGGGTATTCTTTTCAGGTACCCAGACAGAGCTCTAACAAGTTTTCTTATTAAACTGATCACACAAAATTCCATTGTGCGTTCTAATGTCAAATTAAACAATGCACTAGTTCACTTTTACTTCAAATCTGGTGGTATGCTTTTCTTCATAAATGGCATAAGCTCCAACCTAGAAGGTAAGACATCTTCTCAAAAAGCCTTAACCATGTGTCCAGCTTTTACTATATGATTCTCATAAGCATAGTTCTTTAAAAACTCACAGATAGAAAAACATTTCATAAACTCTTTGGACAATTTGAACTTAAGACTGTACTGGCTATCAGTTCCCATTTAACTTGAAAACTAACTTGTCACTGTAATGGTACCACAGTTCATATTATGTAATGAAATAAAATAAAAATGTTAAACCAAATATATGTAGAGTGTAAAATGTCTGTGGCATTACGTTAAAAGGACACCATCTTGATTTCTGAGACATAATCTAAAGAAAACATCATCAACATGAGCAACGATAAATTTTTAGGTGTTTCTTTAATATTTACATACAATATTCTTACCTAAGGATCAGTGGTACAGGCTTTTCATTGAAGAAAGGGCTATTTGGAAACCTCTTTACCTCCTGAAAAATGGAATACAAACTATAAAGTTGAATTGAAGGGAGCAGATGTTATCATGCGACTAAAGCTGGGTATAGAATTTTCTTTTTATATATCCTGAAAATTATGATTAAAAGAGAAATACATTGTCGTATTTCTTTCACACAGATGACATGTGAGGAACATAAGAGACATAAGACAAAAAAGTTTCCTTTGTTAAATATCTCTATCAATTCTAAGCATCTATTCTAAAAATCAAAGAAGTAGGATTTGATTTTCTCTGCATTCTCACAGAGTTTTAACACTAAAATCTCTGCAAAGATAAAAGGTGTTATAAAGTCAAACTCTGATGGGCTTTTAAAGTCAAAGCTGAGTTGTACTTAGTCTTAAAGGCAAGGAAGAGCCACTAAAGAACAGAAGAAATGGGTAAATTTAAAATCCTAATACATCATGTAAAAGTATTTTCATAAAGATGATCTCCTTGGACTGAAAAATAACTATGAACAGGAAGAACATTCGGGGCTCAGAGGATGTCTTCCCTGCGCTCACATGGCAGGTGAATGGCAGGTACAGAACTCACATCTTCAGCCTTCTAGCCAGTCCTCTGGGCTCTATCTAATGTTTTTTAAAAATGTTCTAGGGAGCCCTGAAGTTGTGAGAAAGGGCTGCAGGCTGTTTGGCAAGAGGTGGGAGCACATTTCAAAGGATGAATGATGGGGCCTGGCTTAGTTTGTCGCTGCCTCCCCAGCCCCCAGCAGAATCTCTAGGGACACATTCATGTACATTTCACTCCAATCCTTTCAAAATATTTATCTTTTGAAATAAACTTACTCTCATTCTTTGAAATAAATTATCTAGTTTCAATTCTCCCTTTCTCTTAA
Source organism: Pteropus vampyrus (assembly GCF_000151845.1). Taxonomy (NCBI): domain Eukaryota; kingdom Metazoa; phylum Chordata; class Mammalia; order Chiroptera; family Pteropodidae; genus Pteropus; species Pteropus vampyrus. The sequence continues at coordinate 498,415 of NW_011888824.1, forward strand.
GCCTATCGACTTGGCTTCCTCAAATCACACATTTGAAGGAATGGTTATCTCCACTCTTTTTCATTCCCACTCATTATCATTTAGGTATCACCAAGAAGACTCTTCCCATTTAGGTTGATAAAACAAGGGTTGTAAAGACTCCTAGTCGCTAAATCGTAATAAATTTGAGTCGCTAATCTGTCAGGAAAAGTATTAGAGGCACGTCTAGCATCTATGTTCTCCAGCACCATCTCAGGTCAATGCGAGCAGACTAGAGACAACACAGGATTCTAATTAAACTAATAAAATAAGTAAGACAAGTAGTAAATTGCAGGAAATAGTTTTTTCTCATTCCTCTAACCCTCAACTCCATCTACGAGCAAGTAAACGAACAGGCAAACATAAAACACAGACCACAAGAAAACAGTATTAACTACTTTCTGACAAATACCTTTGCATCAGAAAATATCCTAAGAAAATCAGAGAGCTAATTATAAGGCAGAAAAAGGATGAAGAAAATTAATGTAATTTAGATAATAAACATCCGTGCTTCATTCCCACCTCTGAATTCTCTGTGAGTGCACCCTCTCTTTAACCTTTCATCTTAAGCAAATATAAGGCAATGTAAGCCAAGCCAGGGTTCCTGAAGTCTTTAGGATAATATTTATCACTATTTCTCAAAAAGCTTTCTGGCACATCATTTTTTTGGTGAAATTCATTCACATGATTGAATTTGACACATGCTAGAAACATCGGAAGCCTACTCCCAAGACACCATAATGGCAAATGGCTTACTGTCCAGATGCCCTTATACGGCCAGACATCCTATAAATCTGACAGTTCAGTGTATGCATTGCGTATGGGTCTTGGCTCCGAGTCACATTCCTCCAGTATGTTTCCCTGGGAGCTTTGATTTCCGCTTTGAGGGCTGGCACAGACTCCTACTTGCTCTTATAAGAAAATGTCTACAACTCAAAGTTGAAAATGTGCAAGATTCCTTCTTTAAGTACACAAACACTCTTAAGTCTGGCCACTTTCCTGTAGTCCTGCCAGGTTTTCTCTATGTCTGATATCTGATCAAGTAACTTTTTTTAGGGGGGAAAAAACAACAAAAAACATAAGAGAAGGAATGTAGTACATCCAAAGTTGAACATCTCACAAGCCTTAACCAAAGGATCTGCACAAATGATGTCCATGTAGACACACACATACCTTATATAGCTCTGTAAACAGGGCTCAATGGCCAGCTTAGTGAATTCCTCATTTTACCAGGAAAAAAAAAAAAATGCTCTCTAAAAAGCATTTGCCAGATAAACACTTGCTTACAAGACAAAATTAGTGCATCTTAACAGTTTTGCACACAAATTCAAAGACCTTTTTTCTCCCAATGCTGACCTGCTGTCAATCAAAAGGGCTGGGATAAGTCAGAGTTGGATGAAGTTATAAGAAGCCACTATTTCCACTTTACCACCCAGGTACACACAAACATTTGCTGAGTCATTTATAATAGTGCAAGAATTCAGATCTCTATGGCATGACTTAGGGACGAAGTGTCAGCCCTTCCCTTTGAATTTCCTGGCACTTGATGGCCCATATCACAATATAAACATACTTTTGAGTCTATGAATGTCTCTGGTGTTTCTCTCTCTCTCTCTCTCTCTCTCTCTCTCTCTCTCTCTCTCTCTCTCTCTCTTGCTGTTACCGTACTCATAATAATCTTATTATAAACTCTTCAAGAGTTTTGATCATACACCTTATAATGCACAGGATATTTTTCTATTCTGAGATTCCGTGTTCCATGTATTTCAATATGTTGATTTTCTCTTAGCCAATATTAAAACCATCCATTTGGAGCTAACTATGGCCTTTTAAGACTTCGAGGGACCATGTGAATTTTATAGTAAAACCAAATTCTTTTTATAGTATGTCTTGGTATTTTTTAACAATACAGCAGAATGGTAATATATTTGTTATGTTTGTGGAGAAACAGGAAATCAAGAAAGATCGAAAAGAATAAAGTATCGATTCCTTGAGAATTTTAATCTAATTAGCCATCATTAAACCCTATGAAATAAAACATTCTCATTATTATCATGATTTTTATAAACAGAAACTTGGGAATAGGACTCCTACATGTGACTTCCTTAAGATTTGTGAATGGCAGTTCCAAGAACACAACCCAAGTCACCAAATGTAACCCAGTCTAGCAATTTATCCCTTCCATGAATGAAAGTCTTCACTCTGTTGCACATGAAGTAGTGGATGGTGGCTCTCAGACTCTCCAGAAGATTAAAAAATTCCCAGTCATTCACCCTGCAAGCTAAGAGCGCTCACCACTGAGCCCACATCACCTTAGGTGAGGCTGGAGCTTCAGATCCCTACCCTTCCCCATTTACCACACCTTTCCAACCATTAGTGGTAGATGTAATTGAGGGTTTAGGTCTTGAAAGATTTTACTGTGGCTTCCCACATATTTTGGACTTTTAGAATCATCCACAAGGGAAGAAATAGTTGGGGGCTAAGTTGCCTTTAATACACATGTGGCTATTAACATAACTTGGAATGTTCCTTCTTTAAAAAGGAACTGTTAGGCCTCTTCTCTTTGAGAAATGCTTGGAAAGAACATTAAATAACGATGATGAAACCCCTTCCTGAGCTTTGGAGGCCCCCTTTGCTGGCCATTCACACTGTTGACATGCAACTACACTGTACAACATGTGGACTGCTTAACAAGGTAATTGTGCACAGATGATGTGGTCTATGCTGAAGTTGGAGTGGTTATTTTTTTTTTTCTTGACTATCTTTCAACAGAATAAATTGAAACTTTAAAAAAAAAATGTGGCCAGTTTAAATAGGCTGTTTTCAATTTATAAATCTACAGTGTTGTTTCTAAAAGCTTGTCTTTGCATTAGAAACAGATATGTTTATCTTAAAACAATACAATGAAGCATCAACAACTGAAATGAATCTACTCATTGGTAACACCACCGCCAAACAATGCGGCATTACAACAGGAAAAACTGGCATGGCCCTGGAATCACTTTCTTTACATAAAATGGTACCCGGTGTTATTAACAAAAAAAGCAACTAAACTAGATTCTAAATGAAAACGCAGTCCATTAACTGAGTCCTTAGTGAAGCTAAATAGCAATTTTAAGAAACTGAGCTATGCTTAGACTTTGTTGGCCATCTTTAACATCAGCATATAAGCAGAGAGAATAACACTTGTTCCTTCCTTGACCTGATCTCACTCTATTAGGCTGCATGATCCTTGGGTAATAAGTCACAATCACTATTCATAGATGTGTGGAGAGTCACTAAAATATATTATTCACTGACACTTAGTTTATAACCACATATAATGGGGTACAGTGTTCCTGTTATATAAACAGATTTTTTACTGCAAGACGAACCAAGTATAATCCACATTTGAAGATCATAGGTTTGAGTGTAAGAAAAATCACTCATTTCTCAAAGATTCACAACAGTGTTTTCAACACCCCAAGTAAACCCCAAGCTTTTTGCTGGCCCCCCTCCTAATTCCCCTCTCTTCCCACTCCTGTGTTCTCATCCCAAGATGGAGAGCCTCTATCTACTCAACACACAGTCATCCACTCTCACAGAACAATAAGACCATTTCTCTGGAAATATTGATGCCCACTCATCTCCTTTCCCTTCCTATACCACCAAAAATAAAACTATTAAATGTGTTAAGAGAAATCAAAGCAAGAGTGCTGAAAATCTCCCCCAGAAAACTGTATACACTCAGACTTCTGGTTTTGTTCTTTCCCTTGTGGCAATGGGCATCCAAACTGTTAACTCCATAGGCTAAAGATCAAATTCCTACATCTTCCGTATGGAATTCAGGGGTTTGCAGGTAGGCTTCTTGGGGTTTCGGATTAAAAGCAACTAACTCTTCTGCTCTCTGAAGAGTTTCAAAGGCAGACAGCCTCTAAAATTAAAATCCTTACAAAAATAATAAAAGGAAACCCTTTCGAATTTTTTAGGAATCCCTGCTGTTAGTCTCTTTAGCTACCTACATCCTAAGAAGGATGTATGCCAGTGGGTAGAACAGCCACAGCTATTAGAAACAGAAGTGAGTGGTATAAAAAAATAATAATTATTGCCGATGTGTTTTTAAGGATATAAATCAGGAGTGGTGAGAAGAGGCAAGGAGAAAAAAATCCTGTTTGGTGCTGGAAATACTGAGCCTTTTTTTTTTTTTTTTTTTGGTGAGCTGGAGTGTGCCAGCTTTTTCAGACGGGAGGAATGCTGAGTGTCAAGGGGTCAGGATCAATCCGGTGTGAGTTGATGAGGCAGGAAGGTGGGGAGGAATGCGAGGAATGTCCCTGTTTGTGTAGGACTCCATTCAGCTCATTGGCGAGCCGGGACCGCCCGGAGCGTATAAAAGCCTCGGGCCGCCCGCCCCAGCCTCACACAACAACTCTTCCCCGCTGAGAGGAGGCAGCCAGTGCAACTCCAACCACAGGCGACCGACCGCCTCCAGCCCGACGGCAGCCGCCCCGGCCGACAGCTCCAGAAACGACAATCCGGCGCTTGCAGGCCCCCACCTCCGGCCCGAGCCCGCGTCCCACTGTCCCGCCGACCGCGCCGCACCCACCCCGCCGCCGCAGCCGCCGCAGCCGCATACTCCGACCCTGCGCCCGCAGCGCCCCGACCATGTCCGCCGCCGGCCTGGGTCCCGTCCGCTTCGCCTTCGTGCTCCTGTTCGCCCTCTGCAGCCGGGTAAGCGCCTGGAGACCCCCGCGGCGGCTGGCGCGGATGGGGAGGGATTCGGCGGGGAAGGGGAGGGCCCGGCGGCGCGAGGGCCGTGCGCCCGGCTGACCGCCCCCTTCTCTCCGCAGCCCGCCTCGGGCCAGGACTGCAGCGGCCAGTGTCAGTGCTCGGCCCCGGCGCCGCGCTGCCCCGCCGGCGTCAGCCTGGTGCTGGACGGCTGCGGCTGCTGCCGAGTGTGCGCCAAGCAACTGGGCGAGCTGTGCACTGAGCGCGACCCCTGCGACCCGCACAAAGGCCTCTTCTGCGACTTTGGCTCCCCGGCCAACCGCAAGATCGGCGTATGCACCGGTAAGATCTGCAGCCCGCGTCCGGGCCCTCTACCCCTTTCTGCCGCCACCGCTGGCCCAGGTGCCAGGGACACTTAGTGACCGGCCACCTCCTTCACGCCCACCTTCCCGCCAGAAAATAAGCCAATAAGCCGCTTGAGTCGAGTCCCTTCTCTGGCTGTTTCTAGCCTGCCCCCTGGAGCCCTGCTTCCAACTCGCAAGCCTGACTCCTGGCATCCTTTTTTCCCTTCCTCTCCTTCAGCCAAAGATGGTGCCCCCTGCGTCTTTGGAGGGACGGTGTACCGAAGCGGAGAGTCCTTCCAGAGCAGCTGCAAATACCAGTGCACTTGCCTGGACGGGGCGGTGGGCTGCGTGCCCCTGTGCAGCATGGACGTTCGCCTGCCCAGCCCTGACTGCCCCTTCCCGCGGAGGGTCAAGCTGCCTGGGAAATGCTGTGAGGAGTGGGTGTGCGACGAGCCCAAGGACCACACCGTGGTTGGCCCTGCCCTAGCCGGTGAGTTGAAACTTCCTCTAAGTCAGGGTTACAGTTCTCCCCGCCCCCCAGCAGCTGAGTCCTAACTTTGCCAAGGGAGGAGGAAGTGCCTTATCCTGGCATCTAACCTTGTGTTTGTGCGCTCTGCTCTCCCAGCTTACCGACTGGAAGACACGTTTGGCCCAGACCCAACTATGATTCGAGCCAACTGCCTGGTCCAGACCACAGAGTGGAGTGCCTGTTCCAAGACCTGTGGGATGGGCATCTCCACCCGGGTTACCAACGACAACGCCTTCTGCAGGCTGGAGAAGCAGAGCCGCCTCTGCATGGTCAGGCCTTGCGAAGCTGACCTGGAAGAGAACATTAAGGTACATGTTCTGTTCCTATTAACTTATTTGAATGGAATGATAGTGGATAGGACCAAAGTCAGGGCTCCTACCACTCTTGTTATTATAGGCCTATTATCTCCAAAAATATCTAACCATTTTTGCTGTTTTGCTGGAATGAGATGTTGTGTAATAGGAACCACCAGCTTTCCACTAGAAATTCTCCACAGTGTTAATTAATTCAAGACATCCCAAGAGAGGCTATGTCTATTTTTGGAAAACTGGCAAATGAGACTCAAACTTCCTCTCCTTAAAATATAAACATAAGTCAGACAACATAAGCTTAGAACCCACAGAGGTTGAAGAAAGCCACTCCCCTTGTAGTCATTGATTTTTCTCTTCTCCTTGTCTTCCTTAGAAGGGCAAAAAGTGCATCCGTACCCCCAAAATCTCCAAGCCTGTCAAATTTGAGCTTTCTGGCTGCACCAGCGTGAAGACCTACCGGGCTAAGTTCTGCGGAGTATGCACAGATGGACGCTGCTGCACCCCCCACAGAACCACCACCCTTCCTGTGGAGTTCAAGTGTCCTGACGGTGAGGTCATGAAGAGGAGCATGATGTTCATCAAGACCTGTGCCTGCCATTACAACTGTCCTGGAGACAATGACATCTTTGAGTCACTCTACTACAGGAAGATGTATGGAGACATGGCATAAAGCCAAAGAGAGTGAGAGACATTAACTCATTCGGCTGTAACTTGAATTGATTCACATCTCATTTTTGTGTAAACATGATTTCAGTAGCACAAGTTATTTAAATCAGTTTTTCTAACTGGGGAAAAGAAAAATTCCCTTCAAATTCAAAATATTGTGCCATGTGACATGCAAATAGTCTATCAACCCCAGACACTGGTTTGAAGAAAGTAAGACTTGACAGTGGGACTACATTAGCGCATAGCACCAGAATGTATACTAAGGTGTGGCTTTAGGAGCAGTGGGGAGACAGCACCCATAGAAAGTCTTGAAATCTTAAAGTAGTAATGTGCCCGCTATTTGGAGTTTTATTGAGAAGGAAAATTTTAGCACGCTCATGGACCTGCCTGTAGCTCTAGCAGCAGCTAGGATGTGCGTTCTCCAACCATCATGAGGCTGAGTCAAGTTCTTCTTTAAGTCAGAACAGATTCAGCTCTGACATTCTGATTCAAACGGCAGTGTTCAGGAATCAGAATCCTGTCTATTAGACTGGACAGCTTGTGGCAAGCTAATTTGCCTGTAACAAGCCAGATTTTTTTATTGATATTGTAAATATTGTGTGTATATATATATATATTTGTACAGTTATCTAAGTTAATTTAAAGTTGTTTGTGCCTTTTTGTTTATGTGTTTAATGCTTTGACATTTCAAATGTTAGCCTCAATTCTGAACACCATAGGTAGGACGTAAAGCTTGTCTGATAATTCAAAGCATGAAATGGATATTCAAATGGAAATTCTGCTCAGAGTGACAGTCCATCAGAACGGATTGTTTGTGGAAGGTGAGGCAGTGATGCTTTTGGAAGTCTGATTTGTAGATCAAAGATGTGGTAGCCTCACTTTTAACGAACAAATGGCCTTTATTAAAAAACGAATGACTCTATATAGCTGATCAGTTTTTCCACCTGGAAGCATTTGTTTCTACTTTGACTATGACTGTTTTTTGGACAGTTTATTTGTTGAGAGTGTGACCAAAAGTTACATGTTTGCACCTTTCTAGTTGAAAATAAAGTATATATTTTTTCTATAAACAGTTTGGTTATTCATTTATTTTCTAAATATTTCTGAGTTTCCTCACATATAAATGAAAAGTTTTGTTTGTCCTAAAACACCTATAACTTTCTAAATATATATAATAATAAATTGGGTAATTACTTCAATAGAATTTTTGCATAAATATTTCACACTAAATCAACTGTAATAATAAATTGGGTAATTACTTCAATAGAATTTTTACATAAATATTTCGCACAATCGACTAACAAACTTGCAGGAATATATACTATATTGAGCACACAGGCATTTTTTTATGTTCACAGTACTTTATAACCACAATCAATTCTCTACTTCAGTCTGCAGAAGCCCCTATGGTATTATTCTTGGTCCTGTTTACATTAATACCTTTTTGGCAATAGTAGGCACTTAATTTTCAGTCTTTCACATCACAAATTAGTCTGTGCTTGAAAATAGAAAACAAACCGTTTTTGGATTTGTACATTCTACTGTAGATATATTTCTGAACTTTAATATCCTACTCTTAAATCTGAAAAGTGTAGAATTAAATTGGCATTTAAATGGAGCAATTTAATGACTTATTTTGTATAATTCTTTTTTCACTTGCCATGATAACCAATCACAATTTGATGATGGCAGAAGTAGAAAAGGGAGAGTACATAAATCTTCCATCCATTAACATTAACAGAAATTTGTCTTAAAAGCACTTCTTCCATTTCCCTAAGTTTTTGGCTTTTTCAGATCTCAGGATCGATAGATTACCAAGTGGTTTGTAAATGACAAAATTAAATTGTTCAAGAAGCCTAGTGTGGAAATAGTATTAGACCTATCCAGGCCTCTACTGAAAAGTGACCTGAAGTAAGCAGCAAACAAAAGAAATATTCCGAGCGCAACTAAAAGCACAATTTTTTTCCATATCAGAATAGCTGTAGTTTCTAGGGGGGAAAAAATAGCTGCAGACAGACTAACCTATCACAGAGTAATTGGCAATGTTGTAATGGCAGTGTCACTGCAAGAGACAAAAATATATCCAAAAATAAAGACTAGTTCTACAAACAGTGCTCATGCCACAAACCAAAGAGAAAACTTCCCATGTTCAAAATGTGAAAAGTATTTCTAGTTAAAACATTGGACTTTTAGGATACGCCCACATACATATATAGCAAAGCTCTCAGCAGCTACATCTCACTTCTCCAAATAAACCCACATGCTCATACATGCACACAAACACATGCAGAGTGTACTGGTTTAGTTCACTTTTCCTTTCTGTCAATTGACTCCTACTGCAAAGATGAAGGGCTGTGGTAAATGAGCCTGACTGTTTTAAAAGGAATTTGAGAATTCTGAGAAGGTAGAAGTAGTAATAGAAGCATAGAGTTTTGATTTTTCAAATCTCCTCATAAAAACAGAGTAACTGGATTGCAAACTGAAAACCCCATGACCCATATTTATTTTAAAAAAAAAAAAGTGACAAAGCATTCCTTGAACCTCAAAACATGAGTGGGGAAAATTATCAACCCCCACGAGACCTGCACTATATCAGTACACGTCTGGGAAAAAACAAAGGAACGTACCAGGGTATCTGATGCTTCTGAGAACAGGAAAGCTCTAAAATAGCCAACAGTAAAATACAGAAGGCCAATGTGAGAAGAGCTACGGAACTTGGTAGGGGTTTTGCCCACTCCAACAAAATGTACAGACTAATACTCTTTCCCAGGAGAGGACTCCCCACTTTTGGGAGCAGAATCAAATTTGAGCAGGTCAGAGACAACAAAGACATTGAGAGAGAAGGTCCAGAAAAAAATGAGGAGAGGAACAGAGGTTCAAAATCTCAGGAAGCAAACTGCCATATTTTTAATAATGCATAAAAACAACCAAAGATGAGCTCTGTAAAGTTAGAGAAGTTATCTAAACCAAGCCTCTGTCTTGAATGAAGTTCAGGAAAACTAATTTCACACAAAAAATAAGAAAACAAATATCAAAGCCAAACTCCATACAAAGTTATCATTAAAAAAGGGAGGGGCAGAATAACATCCCTAATGATAGTAAAAGCATGTCAGAAATACAGGCCCAGAAAGCAAGTCAAAACTATAACCTACTACTTCAAAAGAATATTAAGAAAATGACATTAGATATAAATGATGAAAAGGAAATAACTAATGACAAAATAGCAACATAAATCAGAATTAGTAAAACTTAGAAATATGGTAATAAAACTCAAGAAGGAATTAGAAATAAAATAAATATATCAAACAAAAAGAAACACAGAGTGAATAAATACAATATATAATTCCTTAGGAAGAATAGATGATGAGAAGGTGAAAAAATTATAAATAAAAAAAGAATAAAAATGTTTCAAGAAAAAGTAATAAGTATTGTATGTAAGCAAAGAAGTTCCAATATATAGGTAGCAGGAGTTCCTGAGAAACAAATGAAACAAATAAAAAAAAAAAAAACCTAAAAACTATAAATCAAGATAACTTTATTGAAATAAAAAGTGATTTGAATGCACATATTGAAAGAGCATGCCATGTATCTGATAAAATTGACCAACACCAAGACATATTCTACTAAAAGTGCTGACATATAAAGAAAAAGGAAAAGTCATCAGGACATCTAGGCAGAAAGAACAAGAGCCTTATAAGTAAAAGAAAGTTAACTCATCATCAGCTTTTTGACAGCAACATTTTACACTAGAAAAATTGGAATGACATATTTAAGATACCAGAGGAAAGAAAATGTGAGCCAAAGAATTTTTATTCTCCAAACCTGACACTCAAAAATAAAAGATACAAACTATAAAAAACATACAAGAACTCAGGGCATATTGTTCCTGTGAGCCCTTCCTGAAGAACCTACTAGAAAAGAAGTTCAAACAACAAAGTATCTAAGACACATTAACATAAGGACTGGTGGTAAGCATTTAATAATATAGCTTAACTTTCAAACTACAACTAAATGAAGGTTAAAGAGAAGAAAGTATAGTAAGCAGTGGCTCTATGTTCTGATAGTATATAATGCAACCATAAAAGGTGGGAGAGAGAACAGAAATAGCATGACTGCCCCTCAAATATTTAACTGCTTTTCTTGGTGGTGATAGTATTATTAGTACTGTTATTCTGAGACTGTCAGATGTGTAATAGGTGATAAAGCAAATGAGCCATTATGAATATTCTAATTCTAACCCTAGTGTTGATAAGTACTGAGATTCTTCATGAGGAAGTCAGAAAATACAGGTGTAATACAAAAGTGGTTAAGTAAAACTCTGTAGTCTTGAATTTGAATTAAATTTCAGCATAAACTTATGATGCACTTTATCTTTAAAACACACACACTCACTTTTTCCCTATATCTTCTCACTGAAAAGGCTTAGATACAATGTCAACTCAAGAGCAATGAGCATCCGAAGGCCCAGATTGCACTCTTAAAATATTACTACTAAATTGAAATATTTCCACTAAAAGAAGCTAGAGCTTTTTGGATAATTACTGATTCCAAGTCGGGAACAAGAAATATGTAAGAAAATACATTTATACTTGAAATATATTTTCATATTATATAATAATACAATTAAGAAGGACCATTAAGATCATATCAAAAGGATTCAGAAGGAAAATTGAAGATATTTCTATTAAAGTGAGGCAATTTGAGCTTCAATAAGGACAAGAATAAAAATTTCAGTGCATTAAGCATATCAAGTATCTTTAAATTCATTAGTTCGTAATAATAGTTAAAGAAAAAAACTGATTGGTCTCCTGAGAATGGTAGGGAAATTTTTCATTACACACAAAATGTAATCTTTCTATGATGACTTTAGTATCATATTTTTGGTGCTCTGCACATCTCACAATGCCTCAGAATAGATTGGCCCAATTTGTAGAAACTCCAGACATAAGCCAGAGATGACTTTTAAAAGAAATAAATCTCTTAGTAAGTAGTGTTTATCTTATGATGGTTAGTTTAAAGTAATTCTTATTCGTGTCTTATAATTTTCTGTATTTTTCCATATATTCTGAAATGAACATATACTATTTTATAATCAAAAAAGATATTTGAAATAAATCTCGTATCTCCTCATTAAAAAATAGCAAGGAATATGTTAGAGTTTTTCATGATTTCAGATTTAGATAAACAATTCACAATACATAAATCAATGAATGG
>NW_011888824.1:511520-544235 GCF_000151845.1 Pteropus vampyrus
GTATCTCCTCATTAAAAAATAGCAAGGAATATGTTAGAGTTTTTCATGATTTCAGATTTAGATAAACAATTCACAATACATAAATCAATGAATGGCTAGCTATTTGAGCCACTGTTTCTTAATGATCTGTGTGCCTCAAAGCATGTACAACACACATATAGCTTCTAGAGAATTTCCATATTCATGTACATTCAATATACCCTCTTACTTCATTTTCCCATGCCATAAATAAAATCATGGAAGAAAAGAAGTTTATAATAACTATTCTTTACTTCGTGAATCATACTGATTATATATAGACTGTTGCTAAAACTAAGAGTAAACAAAATAAAATATACTCTTAAAATACCAAGTCAGATTCCAGTTCTAAACAAAGGATCTAAAGCAATAAACACGAAGGCCTATCTCCTATATTGTATGTTTAAAAGATAGTTGAAGATGAGTTGGTAAAAAATGTAGAATATTATTGATTAACTAGAATTTTTATCTCAAGAATATAAAGCATGTTAAGACTTGTTTAGGTCAACAAATTATAACGTAATTTTTTTTCAGCACAATTAACATGTGTAATTTAGAGAAATACAACTTTAGAAAACCGTATGACAGTATTTACCAAAGCCAAACCTATAGCTACCTGTGACGCAGCAAACTTTTACTCCTAGGTTTAGATCCAAGAGAAATAAACAGAAGACAAAGTGGTTTCATCCACCCAAAAACTTAAAACAACCCAAATGTATATCAACAGGAGAATAAATTAAATGTAGAATATTTGTGTGATGGAATAAAAATTGCTGATATTATGCCAAATGAAAGAAGCCAGACACATGAATGCATATACATCATATTATTTCATCTATGTGACACTGAATAGGTGAAACTAATCAACGGTGGTAGAATTTAGAATAGTAGTTACTTTGAAGGTGGAGGAATGAGAAAAAGGCATACATTTATTGTATGTGTGTTACATATCAATTAAAAAGTTTTAAAATTAAATAAATGGATTTAAGCACTTTTTTAAAAAGAATTTTGCCAGAATATTAAAAGGGAGTAATGAAGTTATTTTTTTCCATCTTTACAGTCCTAGATTTTCCAAATTTTTAACAAAGAATAGTTATTACTTTATAATCAGAAAAAGTTTACTTATTTGTAATAAGTAAATGATTTGTAATCATTTCCTGAAAGAAAACACATAGTACATATAACAAGTTTCATTGAAGATAAAACTACTACAGTGCCATAGGAGAATGAGAATTCAATGGGAGTATGAAAAGAGTTCTTGGACCCAATTCCAGTGTGTGTGTGTTTATGTGTGTGTGTGTGTATGTGTGCACGTGTGCATGCACACGCAGTCTTCTCCACACTGACAAGCAATTCTCAGTCTCTAATAGGATGTCTGCAAATTTAACTTATTTGTGACACTATCTACCAAGAGGTAGAATCAGAATCCACAGGTAAAGGGCTCAGTTTCACAAGACCACCCTCCACTTCGGATACCACTTATAAGTCCAGACTGTTAACTGTACTTCTGACTGACTGGCTATCAATCAGAGGTTCCCACAATCCTCTTTTTAGGTTTAATTTATTTGCTATAACAATTCACAGAATTCAAAAAGAACCATTTACTCACTAGATTCTCAATTTATTATAAAAGGATATAACTCAAGAACAAGCAGATGAATGAGATACATAGAGCAAGGTATGGGGAAGAGGAATAGAGACTTTGAGCCCTCTCCAGGTGTGCCACTCTCTAAGTACCTCCATGTGCTCACCATCCTGGGAGCTCTCCGAACTCTATCCTTTTGAGTTTTTATGGAGGCTCCATTACATAGTCATGATTGATTAAATCAATGGCCATCGGTAATTGATTCAACTTCCAGCCCCTTTCCCTTCCGGGACTTGGAGACAGGGAATGGGACTGCAAGTTCCAACCCTCTAACCACGTGTTAGGGTCTCCTGGCAACGAGTCCCCATCCTTAAGTGGGGTGGGAAGTCACCTTATTAACATAACAAAGGACACCTGTATGGCTCTCAGCACTTAGGAAATTCCACAGGTTTTGGAGCCCTATTGCAGAAATGGGGACAATGACCAAATATATATTTCTTATAAATCCCAAAATCACAGAGTAGAAACTAAAAGCTATAAGTACCTATAAAAAGAAAGCCTCCCCAAATACACGAATGTCTTAGAGAGGTATTGGACTTCTCTTTAACATCAGTTAGACTCACGCCAATTTTTACTTAAATCTCAGAAGATGGATTGACGTCTTCCAACATTCATTTTTATTAGCTTATCAGTAGGAACATTTGTTAAAACATAATTCCAAATGAAACTAACAAATAGAAGGCATAAAAATATATATTTAATGTTTATTTAATGGGCTCAATAAACATCATGTAATTATAGAGCACTACAAGATTTGAAGGTGTCTGGAGTCCCATGTGGAAAATAACATCTCACTATGTAAAGTTTCACTTTAGCAATAAGGGTTATCAACACATTTCTTCATGTTTGCATGCATTTAAGCAGGATGTAGGCAGGCAAATAGTTAGAAAATACTGCTTTTGTGAAAAACAAAAACTGCTCTTATCCATACTCCCTTTACCTAATTAAAACAAACAAACAAACAGAACCAAAAAACTAGAGATATCAGTTAATAAAGCATCCTGGAGCAGGGTAGAAGGAGCCAAGAGAAGGAAGGAGAAGGTGATGCTTTCAATAAATTTTACTCATATGTAAATAAATAAAAATTTCAAACCAAATCCAGCTGTCCGCTTAAAAAAAAAATTACTCTGTATACACAGTCACTTTCACATAAGAAACCAAGATTCATGAATGTCACTTAAGGCATCTGGGTCCTTTCCCGAAAAAGGTGAGGCTGTAAATAAACTTTAATTAGTGATTACATTTTTAGTCCAAAGACAAAGGGAATAATAGTAAGATCTATGAATCTAATTGGATGAGGAACATCTTGTACTCATTATCTTGTGTTTTCAAGTGACCTTCAGTCTATCATTATTTTTATAAAAATAATATGCAAAACACATAAAGCACCCAAATCCAACTGCTGATATGATAGGTGCTGTAAAAAGAAGTTAGAATTTAAGAAATACAGGCAGATTTAACACACACCATATGTAATCCAAGATTCAGTAGAGCAATCTGAATTGGGAAATTGTGATAAAAATTTTGAATTATACATCTTCATTCACTGCTGACAATGTTGACTAGTCTCCATTTTTCAACTCAATTTATATTGATTTATTATATGTTTGGAACTGAAGTCTTTTAAAATTGAAATGCTTAACATAAAAATAAAAGATAAACTATTATTCTTTAATCTTTTTCCAAATGTTCTTTTATATCATTCCAGAGGAATTTTTTTAAATGAGAATAGACCCGACTCCTTATTTTTCTCCCCAGACTGAATTCCTTCCTAGCTAAATTTTTTCTGATGTGTGTTCAGTATTTGTTATACCCTCTCTAGTGGGCTATTATGAAGTACTGAAAATGGCATTAAATCTAAGGGCTTAAGAAATATTCTCTCCGTGACTACTTTTTTTAAAATTCTACTTATTTGTTTGTTTTTAAACTTTATCCACAGTTGAACCCGATGAATCCCAGTTAAAAAATTATCTCATGTCATTCATAATTTTAAACTCAGGGTTATTAGGCAAGTTAACATATTTATGTTAAGGAACTCTGAATGGTCTGGGGCAATTCTCAGGACTTCATTTGCATAGATGCCTTGAGATAGAGATGTAGTGAGAGAAGGGACACATGTGGGGCTTGAGCCAAACACTACAGTTCTCTAGATTTGGGGAGAAAGTTATGGCCTTCATAGTGTGGCCTTTCAGAGAGAACTTCCAGGGAAGACAGGAGCTCTCCCAGACTTCTGGGAAAGTCAGTTCTATGTTCTGCCTTGGTGAACAGCAAAAGAATGTGGGAAAGGCAACAGGAGTCTTGAGTATTATTACATACATTCTGAGTTCACTCATAAAATATTTCTTGGCTTTTATTCTTTTTGGTATGAGTCTTTGTAAATTTTCCGCTATTCGTTGTGGTAGTTTTTCTGTCACACTGTTTCAAATGTGCTTGTTTAGTGATCTCCCATACCCACAAATTGCTCAGCCAGATGGAGCCAAATTGCTTATCTCGGGATCCTACAATGAGAAAATACTCAGTCTTTCAAGCCAGAAAGCCCAGCATTTCTGTCTATGGGACTTTTCTACTAGAGGTATATAGAGTAGCCAATTGAGATATAAAGGACTTTGAAAGAACAGTGCGACATTGTAATTGGCCCTAAAGGGCTTAATAGGGAGCCTACTGAGAGCCAGCCTAGAGATGTGGTACTAGAAGTCTAATGCTCATTAGCCACTGAAAGGAACCAGAAGATTTTTGAAAAGCTTTGGGGACTGAGGTCTTTTAAAATCAAACGTTTTAGAATTTAAAGGGAGTCCAAGGAAATAGCAGTCGGAAGCTTTGGGCAATTACTTGGATCAGTGTTCACCAGCAGGAGGATCTGCTGGAAACTACTGCTGCTGGTTAAGGTCTGTGACAATGTGACTGGCCACTGGAAGCTGCTGCTATGGAAACTCATGCTAACACTGTTGAAAGTAGTGGCCAATGGAAGCTGTCATTGCCAAAAGCAGCAGCCAAGATATTCTGCTGGGAGATGTCTACTGGACGCCCCATTGGGCGTATCTAATAGAGAGCCAGGTCTGGATCATCGACTGGAAGAGTTGTTGGGGGAAGGAGATTGTTTGTTTTGTTTTGACATGCTTGGGTGAATTATCCTTGATGTTAGGGATAAAGAGAAATACTATTGGTCTCGCTATGCTCCACACTAAGCGAATGTCATGATTTCCCTCAAAACCAGCTTCTCCTTATGATCCTGCATGTCTATTAATGTTACCCACGTGGAAACACTCCATTATCATGGAATCCTTCCACTTCCCTTTAGCCCACATTCAAACATTTAACTTCAATTTAGCAATTCATTTTATAGAGAAAGTGTTCCCTAACCCAATCATGGGGTGAGGGGCACATTTTTGTGGGTTTTATCTCCAGGAGTTCTGTGAATATTGAAGGAAAATATGAAAAGAAAAGTTACCATTTTTATTTATTTATTTTTCCCCCTTTGCAATTCTTTTATTTATTTTTTAATTTTTATTTTTCAATTATAGTTGACATTCAATATTATTTTAGTTTCAGGTGTACTGCAGAGTGGTTAGACATTTATATAACTTACAAAGTGGTCCCCCAATAAGTCTAGTACCCACCTGAAAAGTAACCATTTTTAAATATACTAGAGCGTGCTGTTCTTCTTAGCCAGCCCTTGGGAAAAATTATTTTATCATAACCTTGAGTCATTGGGATTTTGTCAGAGCTTAATCTAAGTGGAGGAAGGGAAACACCTAACTCTAGCTCCCTTTAACTATGTGGTCACACCTAAGATGGGGAAAAAACTGGAAAAAAAAAAAAAAAGAATTTTACAGGGACGTAGGCTCATCCCTGAACCAATCACTCATGACAGTAAGAGGGAATGTACAGACTGCCTGAGACTTGGTGAACCTTGGAGTCCATGAGCAGAGTCAGCTTTACCTAAAGCACATGGGCTGAAAGCTGGGGGATGATGGTTACACCAGTAGATTGGCAAACTCGTCCTGTGAAAGGCCTAATAGTAAATATTTTAGCCTTTGTGGGCCATATAGTCTCTGCCTATGCACTTCTGTCATTGTAGCTCAAAATTAGCCATGGACATTACATCTACAAATAGGCACGGTTATGCACAAATAACACTTTGTTTACAAAATTGAGAGGCAGGCCAGATTTTGCCTCCAGGCTGTAGTTTGCCAATCCCTGCACTAAAGAAAAATGAAGTACAATTATCAGGATGAGAGTCAGGCAACAGAAGCAAACAACAGATGTCTACTGCATGCAAAATGCAATATAGATATGCCTACTTCTCTTGGTCTTTAGACCTTCCTTCTCCCTCTTTATAATGAGGATTATAACAGATGACTTTTAGGGAGCCCGCTTTTCTTCCAAATTACCTGGCTTCAAATTAAAATGGTCTGTTGAGTGTCTAGGTGGTTCTCACAAATACTTGGAACCCAGGAAGAAAGATGACACCCTTCATGGTAACAAGCTTGCGGGCAGTGGCAGCTCTAGCAACAAATGATTTGCCTTTAGATACAACACTTTCATATGCTAAAATATAAATCTCTTCCTTCTGATCCCCCTGAATAATCTGCTTCTTCCTCAGTCTTTCTAATGCCAGCTAATGGCATTGCTTTTTACACGATCATTCAGGCCAAAAGCTGAGGTATCAGCCCTGATTTTTTTCTTCTGCTCACATCCCACAGACAACTAGTCAGCAAGTTCTACATCCAAAATACATACTGGATCTGACAATTTCTTTCTACCATCACTGTCACAACTCCAGCTCCTGTCACCATTGTCCCTTACCTGGATTCTCCAATAACTTACTACAGGTCTCCCGCCTTCTGCTTGCACTTCTACTTTTCTTTGTCTATTCAGCAGCCAGTGCGATCTTTCTAAAGAATAAATCCTTCCATAGCTTTTCATTACTTTTAGAATAAAATATAAACTCCATAGCGTAGTTCACAAGATTCCCATAATCTCGACTTTCTCAACTTTCCCAGCCTAACACTCTTCTCTTTTTAACTTTGTCCCTGCACCATTGCCTCTGGCCAATCCCTAAATGCTGTAGGCTCAGCCCTGCCTCTTGGCTTTTGGACATTCTAGCCCTTCTATAGAGGCAGATCTTTTCCTAAGAATTTTTAAGAAGGTTAAATCTAAGAGAACAAGATATTGTTTCTCTTGTTCTTTACTATACCTGTAGGGTAGAGAACAGTACTTGACATGTAGTCGATAAATATTTGCTGAGTGAATGAATGAGGCAAATGTGGAAAAACAAATGAGGGCAGGTATATAGACAATGTGTGAATGCAGAAATTTTCAGATTAGCAATAATTCCACAGTTTCAAAAGAAAGACCATCTTTCTGTTCAAGTTTCATTACCTGGTCAAATAACTACACTAACAACAATGTAAAGTAGCATTCACTCAACTAAAAAACAAACAAACAAACAAAAAAAGACAGAAACAACAAGAACAAAAAAACTTAGTAGTTGCTATACTGCTACCATTGATGAAAAGTTATGTTCTTCTAAGTCAAGATATTTCTTTTATCTAGAGCTCAGAGAAGAGAGGAACAGATTCACATCATAGAGAAATAAGTAGTGTGCTAAATTAAGCCATTGGGAAATGAGTTGATTTAATTAACACTGATTTTCTATGAAGTGCAGAAAGAACCTTGCAAAGAATTCCTAACACTGGCAAAATTGGCAACAAAGAATATTTCACACTTGTAACTGAAAAACACAAAATGCCCACACCAACAAATCCCAGAAGATATCATTAGGGACAAATAAATAACTTTATTGGCCATTTAAATATCTCCATGACTTCACAGCATCCTGACATAGAGTTTATGGCCATGTGATCCGAGTGGAACAGGGATTACCAATTTTTTTTTTTAATTTTTATAAGAGTTTATGTGAGCCAAAAATGAAGACAGTTATCGGGTAGCAAGATCTCAAAGGCTCCTAAGGATTACTTTTAACGTTAACTTTCTAATTCTGTTTAGGTGTTAATTACTATAAAGTAAGCACAACACTATTCTGGGGAGAGTGGAACAGGCTGGTTTCTTTACTGCTGATTAATGCAAAATCCTGTTTTTCAAATTAGATCAATAAAATACTATGAGAATAACCCTCTCACTTCAGGAAGATTCCCTCCTTAACACCTATATTAATCAGCTTTCCTGTGGTGACAAGCCAGTCCCAAATCTCAGTGGCTTATAACAACAAACGTTTATTTCTTGCACAATCCCATGTGAGCAGCTGTACCTCACTACTATAGCTTAGCTCCATATCCCTTCTCATGCCAGAAACCAGGCTAAAAGAGCATCTACTATATGGGACACAATATCATTATTGAGGCAGAGGGGAAAGGTAAAAGGCAGAGCCAAATCACACAATTGCCCTTAAAGTGGTTGCTTGCATGTGGCACTAGCACTTCCATTGGCTAAAGCAAGTCACATGGCCAAGCTGACATGATTGCAGAAAATGTATTTTGCCTACAGTGTGGCTCTGCAAGTCACATGTCAATGGGTGATAATGCATAACTATTCTACAGGGAAGTGAAAGTGTAGGTGAGAACAATGCAATCTACCTCATGGACCCAATTAGCACAATCATCTTAAGTGTATCCTTTCCCCAATAAACCATTCTGAATTTTGCAAGATTTGAAGTTCTGAAGATTCCTGCAGTTTTTAACTCCTTAGTTAAGTCCTTGATTTCGAGTTCAATTCTATTTCTCTATTCAATTCTGTTCTCCTGTGGAGCACAAGGATTTAATCCTTCTTTCCTCTTATCTAAACCCTACTATCAATCTATTGGGTATCAGGTCCTCCCTTTCTCTGAGGTCTGGAAGTGATCATGCAGTTTGAGATTTCATGGAAATAATTTTACTACTGCAATGTCCAGAATGGCCACTAGCCACGTCATTATTGAGCCCTTGAAATGCGTCTAGTGTAACTGAGAAACTAATTTTAAAAATTTTGTTCAATTTTAATTAAACTTTTTTTTTAATTCAAATTTTTTTAAAAATAGACATTTCTTTGATCCATGAAGTGATCCCCGCATTACTCTAGCATCCATCTGGCACCATACAGTACCATTATAGTAATGTTGACTATATACCCTATGCTATACTCTAAATCTCTGTGACTGTTTTATAATTACTAATTTGTACTTAATTTAACTTTAAAATTGATACTCAATTCAGTTATTGGAAAAATTTTGTGTGTGACTGGAATAACTTGTATATATAAATCTATTTTTCAGCTTTAAATTTTATGAAATCTAAACATCAGATATTTCTCACAAAAATTAGTGTCCAAATTGAGATGAGCTGTAAGTATAAAAGACACACCAGATTTCAAACACTAAGTATGACAAAAATGTAAAATATATCAATAATTTTATATTGATTTTATGCTGAAATAATATTATATTGCGATAAATAAAATATATTATTAATATATTTTATTACATAAATTAATATATTTTTTAATTGTTATGTTGATTTAATATACATTTAAATAAATGTTAAACATTTATATATTTTATGTAAAATACATAATTACATAAATGTAAAATGAATATATTTTAGAATATATTACTATATCATTACTACTTTTACCTTTCTTTTTACTTTTTAAATGTGACTTTTAGAAAATTTTAAATTACATACATGACTAATATTTCTATTGAACAATGCATCCCTATTACATATTCATTTATATCCTCTAGAATGTTTAATAATATAATTTTTTAATGGTCAAATACTGTACAAATGGTTTGATAACCTTTTTCTATTTCTCAATATATCAAGAACATCATTTGAAAAAATGATGTTCATAACAGCCTCATAAGAATTA
Organism: Pteropus vampyrus; assembly: GCF_000151845.1. NCBI lineage: Eukaryota > Metazoa > Chordata > Mammalia > Chiroptera > Pteropodidae > Pteropus > Pteropus vampyrus. The sequence continues at coordinate 521,050 of NW_011888824.1, forward strand.
AAATAAATGAGAGATCCTGTCTACTGGGATGAGCTTCTTACTGAGTCAATTATGAGTTGAATCTCCATTCCTTAATTAGACTTTTTCCTAAAATATTGAGAGAAGAAAGCTAGCAGGTGGAAGAGCCCTGGCCCTTCAATGACACGTGTTTTCAAGAATCTGAGTAGAGACTTGGATGAAAAGAGTGCTTATGAGCTAACCTTTCATATGCATTTGCTCTAGTTGCAGTAACAATAACAGACTATTGTCTGTCAATAGTATCTATGGGCTATTCTCTCACACAGGTTTAGGATCAAGCAATAACACTATTTTTAGGAGGTGACTGTATAGTTGACAAATCTTGCAGTAGCCACAGACTACCTCTAAGCAACCAACACAAAACAGATGGATGGGACTTGCTGCATTTAAAGTCTTACAAGAGAACAGGGAGTAATAAAGCCTCAAAATAGATTTTTTTTTTTTTTAACAAGAAACTTTTCCCTTAAATGTCAACTTTTGAAGTTCTATTCAAATATAGCAAATCTGGACTTTCATATTTAAAGAATAATTATTTTGTACGTATGCCTACATATACTGGCATAAAAAGGCTAAATTACTTCATAAGTTTCCAGATCCCAAAGTAATAGTTAATGGCATCAATATACCTTGCACAGTAAAATTGTCCAGAGACAATATTCACCATTAATGCTACTTCTCAGAGATGTATTATGGTCCTGGGGAAAAATCACGAGTTTCTAGTGTTTTAAAGACTGGCATTTAAACCCTGGATTCACATTTATTGGTTGTGTGACCTTAGAATGTAATTTAACCTTCCTAAACCTCAGTTTTCCCATCTGTAAAAGGAAGCAATAGTGAATGCCTTGTACATCAATGTGAATATCAAATTTAGTATTGTATTCAATTAATCCTTTTAAGCATTATGTGTTACTGCATAATAGCTGATATATAATAAGCTATCGATAAATATTCTTTTTTCTTCTTTTCTGTCTTAAACATCTAATGTAGTTATATCAGAGAAATCGGAGGTAAAAGAGTAGAGATAAAAAGAAAATAGAAATAAAGCACAACACCCTGCCACAACAGGCTAATAGGACTATATATAGTTTGGGTTTGTTTTTTTTTTTTCCTCATTTCACTTGCCTGTAATAATTTATTTTTAAAATATTTTAGTGGGAGTTTACTGCAAAGTATCATTTACTCTTTCCTTTAATTACACTGACATTCATGGTCATCTGACCATGTCTGAAAATTGACGATTATTATTCCCATATTTTTAACTTGCATCTGCAGAGTTGCTATATAAGGAGTCTCCACATTCAAGAATTAAATAACAAAACAAGGCCAAAGGATACACTTATTTTGGAGGCTTTAGTACACATATCAAACATTAAAATGCATCCATATTCTTAATTAAATGCATTATATTGATAATTATAAAAATTGAGATTATTTGACAAAATGTTTTGTGTTGTAGATAGTTAATGAACTATTAATTTTGATTTACAGTTCAGTACTTTCTTTTTGTGACTTGAAGATAAAAGTTTGTTTTGAACATTACAAACATTTGTTGTAGGCTTTCAAAGTCTTATATACCTGGGCAAGAAGTCTATCTAGATTACTTAACATATAAAAGGCTGTAATGTGTTGTATAGTAGGGCTTTTCAAACTTCAAGGATTATCAAATTCCCTGCAGAGTTTGTTAAAACAAAGACTGCTGGTTCCCACTCCTAGAGTTTTTGATTCAGAACTGGAGTAGGATCTGAAAACTTGCTTTTCCAAGAAGTTCTTTGGTGATGCTGATACCCCTGGAGGACCCCACTTTGAGAACCACTAGTGCTGTGTTTGTATCTTAGAATCCAGAGGATCAAAAACACACCATTAGTGAGAGGAACTATACTTAAATAAGTTGGGATGTGTATAAATATACAGTAGATATTTGTTTTTTACCTCAAACTACTTACTGTGTGGCAAGGGTAGTGTCTGAACGACATGGTGTCGGTGCAGAGAACAGTGGAGTTCCAGTGTTTCCATTAATTTGTAGAATTTTCTCAGGAAAGTGACTTCCACTCTGGGCTTCAGTGCTGCCTGCATAGAGTGGGGTTTGAATATCAATGAATTATGAAATGGTAAGACACCGCACCAATGAAAGTTATTAATTTTATTCGTATTATGTGAGAAGTGAAACAAACTAATACCCTTGGAAGAAACATATAGTAGTCTAAACACTACCTCAAAGCAAGAGGGGCAGGGAGAATCTGGGTGAGAAAAAGCTTATTTGGCATAATAGTTGGCTGAGGCCAAAAGGCCCTCAGGACTATCTACTCTGTCATAGCTTTAGAAAACAGTTGCTGAAAATCTGGGGGCAAACTAAAAGAGGTGCAACTCTGCCATCCAAATGAGAGTACCAGCAAGGCAAAGTTTTACCAGCTGACAACTGGCCCTGGACCTTGCAGGACCCATGTTCAACAGCGACATCGTGTGGCAATGACTGGTAATAGCTATGCTGAGAGACAACGATTCTCCCTGGGTCTTGGAAAAGGTCTGATTCCCTTTGTATCAAATAATTCCTAGGAGTTATTAAATAACTTACTGGAGAGAGTGAGGCCTCAAAAGAAGGACTCTAGACTCTTTTAATTAAGGCAGTTAGATTTAAAGTGATTACACGGAAATATTTTTTAAAGTGACCATATTTGTGTACTAAAATTGGTGATTTGGGTCATGCCTGTAATACAGTGTTTCTGCCATGAAGAGAATCAGGCAGTACTTAGTTGTCTATATCTACCTCTGTAGAGATACAAATAATTAGATAAGAAGCAATTGCCACAGGTCTCACCCTGTTGTTGTATGTGTCTATGGATGCTAAGGACTGCTCGATGTAAGGTATTAAAGATTTGCTGTAAGGTATTAAAGATTTGATGTAAGATATTAAAGATTTGATGTAAGGTATTAAAGATTTGGATAGATTTCTATTTCTGGGCAATGGATAACCTGGCCATTCTCCTACTACAAACCTAAAAATTCTGGGTAAAATATAATCAACATTCTTTAAAATGCATTGTTAAGCTCTCAAGGAAAAAACAAAGGCAATTCTATAGGGCCTTCAAATTATAAGAAGTTAAAAACTACAGCTGTGAATGCAAAATAACATTGAGGCTACCTGGGAGGGAACCAGTTCTAGTAACCAAGAGTCTGGTGTCTTAGCACATGCAGGAGCATATAATATGAAGTCCTGACTCCAGAAGTTAGGGGTGCATATAAGGCCACTATCCCATGCCTCTGCCCCAATAAAGCCAGAACACTTGCTGTACCAAACTCTCAGTGAAAAGATGGACTAGAAAAAAAATCCACTCGCTAACATAGGAGAAACAGTTTGGTGTGCTTGGATAGGAAAAAAATCTCTGGCATTTATAGCTATGAGCCTTCCCATAAGCAGTTTGAGGTTTGAAATAGCACTACTTATGTAGTCCGGGAACCCGAGCTAGGAGATTACTGTTAAAGTCAGTCCCACGAAGCTAGTATCTCCAGGGTGCTCAACTAAAGCAAATTGGAAATCTTTTTGGAAGGCATATTTCCAAGCCCGGCTGTGGAGGATTTCCGTAGATAAACATGAGTTGACAATTCAAAATTGCAAAACATATATTAAAATAATCTTTCGTGAGGGAATGTTAGGGCAGAAAAACAGGAACTTTAAATCCACAAGAATTAACAGAAAAGAGCAGAACAACAGTTAGAGATGGGGTGGGGATGAGAAATAGGTCTCATAGGCACATAGGAAATGACAGGCAACTGGCTCACCTGAGCTCTTCATGTCCATGTCTGTGGCCATGTCCAGGCTCAGTAAAAAAGCATAATTGTCATGTATAGTATTTTCTTCCCATTGGAAAAGTTTGTTTGTTTTATCTCTCTGGATCAGGGATGTCAGAAACTGTCATGTAGTTAGCGATTTAAAAAGTTTGTGACTAAAAGGAAGAAGTAGCAGTGAAATGTTAAGTCCTCTGTAATACCTTCTCCAATTTACTCCCTGTGCATGTTCCCATTTCATCTTGTACACCCATTTATTATTATAACTTATCAGGGACTAAGATTAAAAGTTTATAAATCTGTCTCCAACACTAGACAGTGAGCTCCTTGGAGGAAAAAAGAATGCTGTTTTATTCAAGAGGTCTCCCTAGGGCCTATCAAAGCACTTAGCACATAGCACGAGCTTAATAGAAGCATGCAAAATTGAACTAGGGAAGAGGAGTGAGGAGAGTTAAAAGTCAGATTTTTAACATACGCAAGCATTTCATTCTTTGTTGTCTTCTCGGATGAATGAAAACCATTCACTTTATCCAAAACACCAAAAAAAAATGACATCGCATATTTATTTTTATATCCCCTCTACCCCCAGCATCTGTCACTGTTCTTGGCACATAGCAAGTGCTCAACAAACTCTTGACAAATGATTGGATAGATCAGCTTTTCTGAAACAAAACTTCTTTAACTCTTTGCTAAGCTACTTGTCTTCCTGGAATCCTAGAATCCATGGCCTGAGTAGCAATACCCTCTGGTTAAAAGCATCAAAGACAGCAATCAGCCCCCAGAAGACAGTCCCAGTGGGGCACAGGAAGTCAGCTAATGAAAGGGTTAGCAGCAGAACTGCCTCATATGCCACCTAAAAGCCACTATTTTTACCCTTCACAAGATATTTTCCACTTCAAAATTGTTGCCTTTACCCCTTTGATATATCTCTTACTTCCCAATTAAGTTTCATGCTTTCTTTCTTCCAGTTTCAAACCAAAATTCCCTCCCCAGAGATATATCTCCAAACATGGTTTTATGGGGAAAGCTAACAGACCTGGACCTTTGATATGGATGAGAGCACAGACAGCCTGCTCACCTCCAGGGAATGCCGCCAAGCAGGCAACCACTTTAAATAGACAGAACTCAAGCCCTCCTCTCCTTCATTATACCCCACATCCGAAATCTCTATTCATCACTCACACTCCTGTTTGGTCTGGACAAGGCAGTGACTTTGGCAAGATTCTCAGAATAATCTTCATGAACTCCAGCATTCCTTTTTGCGGTCTAGTCAACCACAGTGGATTATTTCAGTTTCCCCTTTTAACGGAATTTTAGGAGTTAGTGGACAAATTTAAAGACTCATGCTGTTGAGAGATCAGATTTCTAGGAGCAGCAGAATTGAACGATTAAGAAGAAAAAAGCTCCATAGAAAAATTAGCATTTGAGCAAGACTTTGAGAGAAATGGGAAAAGATATTCCACAGAGACAGCAAAGAACACACACAAAGATGGAGAAGAACTTGAGAAGTAGCTATGGGGCACATCAAGAGTCATGGTGTGAGTGAAATGTAATAAATATAACAGGATGAATGAAGATGAGAAATAAAAAATGATGTTAATAAGTTGGTTGGGGTCAGATGGTAAACATAAAAGAATTGCAAAGTCATTCTGTGGGAATAACCAAAACCACAACCGTTTGAGTGTCTACTATGTGCCAAGTTCTACCATAGCCACTAAGGTCACCATGCTGTCTCAGACACACACCCCAGAGTCCCCTCTAGGAACTCACAGTCTAGTATCTAGCCACTAGACTCTTGAGAAATATATTGTAAAATAAGTGTATTTTACCCTGTGACGTAAACAAAATGCCTTAGAAGCCAGAAGCACAGGGGAAGTGTCAGGGGACAGAGGAGCAAGTTCAATGTCACTACAAGAAGAAGTGAATTTGTTAGTTTTGTTTTTACGTTTTGACCTCCTTCACCCATTTCTCCCACCCCCTACCTCTGGCAATCACCAATCTGTTCTTTGTTTCTATGAGTTTGTTATTTTTAGATTTCACATAAAACAGATCATACAGTATTGGTCTTTCTCTGTCTGACTTATTCCACTTAGCATAATACCCTTAAGGACCACCCATATTGTTGCAAATGGCAGGATCTCCTCCTTTTTATAGCTGAATAATATTCCATTTTATATAATTACCACATTTTCTTTATTCATCCATTCATGGACTTAGGTTGTTTTCATATCTTGGCTATTGTAAATAAAGCAGCAAAAACATGGGGGTGTGATATCTCTCTAAGACAGTAATTCTGTTTCCTTTGGATATACACCCAGAAGTGGGATCATATGGTTATTCTACTTTAGTTTCCCGAAGAACTTCTATACTGTTTTACACAGTGGCTGCACCAGTTTACATTCCTACCAACAGTTCATAAGGATTTCCTTTTCCCCACATCCTTGCCAGAACTTGTTATTTCTTGTCTTTTGATAGTAGCCATTCTGACAGGTATTAGGTAATATCTCATTGTGGTTTTGATCTGCTTTTCCCTGATGAATAGCGATGTTGAGAAACTTTTTGTGTACCCGTTGGCCATTTGAGTATCTTCTCTGGAAAAATCTATTCAGGTCCTTTGCCTACTTTAAATTACATTATTATTGGTGGTGGTGGTGGTGTTATTTTGCTACTGAGTTGTATGAGTTCCTTATGTTTTTTTAGATATTAACCTTTTATCAGATATGTGGTTTACAAATATTTTCTCCCATTCTGTAGGTTGCTTTTTCATTTTGTTGATCATTTCTTCTGCTGTGCAGAAGCTTTTTAGTTAGATATGATCCCACTTGCTTATTTTTGCTTTTGTTGTTTTGTGCTTTAGGTGTCATATCCAAAAAAATAATTGCCAGTACCAATGCAATATCAAGAAACTTTCTCCTATGTTTACTCCTAGGAGTTTTATAATTTCAGGTCTTACATTTAAGTCTTTAATTCATTTTGAATTAATTTTTGTGAATGATATAAGTAAGATAGGGGTCAAGTTTCATTTTTTTGCATATAAATATTTAATTTTCCCAGCACTATTTATTAAAGACACTGTCTTTTCTCCATTGGGTATTCTTGGCTCCCTTGTCAAATATCTGTTGACCATGGGAGGAGTGAATTTGAAGTGGGCTTTGGAGAGTGAAATAATCTGAGGTTTGGGAATTGATAGGATGTGTGCATGGGAAAAGAGGTATTGCTAAGAGGCAAAGCAAATGTATTTGGATCAGTGGAATACTGGTAAATATTTAACCACCAGCCAGAGTTAGTGGAAGGTCCTGGCTTGTATCAATAGATGATTTCTATTGTAAATGATTCCATGATCGCCAGTTTCAAACTACCACTGCAAAATCAATCAGCTTATAAAATCTCTGATAAATTATCAATTGGCTCTTACGAGCCTATAAAGACTGCTGTATCTAACACACCACTGCCTGGTCTGAACATGTTGAATTCGAGATGACTGTCAGGCATCTAGGTGGAATTGACTAGAAAGAAATATAGGTCAGTTTTTCCCATGAGAAGCTGAACCAAAGCAGGGTCTTTGAAGTCCCAAAGATCTTATTTATTTGAGCAGAGCAGCACTGAGAAGTTAAGCTCCAGGTTTTATGCCCCTATTCAACTAAAGCAGCTCTGCTGTAAATCTGTTTTATGCTTAAACAGTAGGTACCATTTCACCAGTTTAGAAGTACCAAATAAAACAGCATTCTAGGTGATATTCAAATTAAAAGCTAACTTCAGATTAGCATGATGTCCAACACACTCTTGAAATTACCCTTTCCAAACAGCCCTAAGTAAATGTCAAGGTCTTTTACTCTGAAGCTTGTTACAGTGTTTCCCATATTCATTTACTGCCATCTGCTGGGATGCAGCGCTCAAGGACAATTTGTATCTCAAGAACCAATTGAGTTCTAAGTAGTTATAACTCTGGGTTCTTTGTCCTCTGCTGTCACTGTTGTTAAAGCAAAGCCATGAAAATATACACAACTGATTTTTGTCAAAGGTCCAAAAGTGATACAATAGAGGATTTTGCAAGCTGGTTGACTTTGAAGTGGTAATTTGAAATTGGCTATCATGGAAGCATTTACAATAGAAATCATCTATTGTTACAAACCAGGACCTTCCACCAACTCTGGACCCTATCTAACATATGGTGCTGGAGCAACAGGATAGTCATATACAAAAATATTAACCTTGCCCTAAACCTCACATTTTATGCAAAAATTAATTCAAAAATTTGGATCACAGATTCAAATGTAAAATGTAAAACTATAAAACTTGTAGAAGAAATCACAAAAGAAAATCTTTAAGACCTAAGGCTTGGTGAAGAGTTCTGAAACCTGACACCAAAAGCATGATTCATCAAAGAAAATAAAATGGACAAATTAGACTTCATCAAAAGTAAAATATTTGTTCTTCACAAGATCCCGTTGAGGGTGTAAACACAAGCTACAGACAAGGAGAAAATATTTGCAAACCACATATCTGATAAAAATTCACATCTAGAATTTATAAAAAAATTCTCAGAATGCAATAGTAAAAAAAAATAAACCATCCAATTAGAAAATAGGCAAAGGGCATGAAAAGATATTTCATCAAAGAAGTTATAGATGACAAATAAGCACATGAAAACATATTCAACAACATTATCAAATAGATAAATGCAATAAGATCACTGTGAGATATCACACATCTATCAAAACAATAAAAATGATATATCGTGACAATCCAGAATGCTGGCAAAACTGAGGAAAAACTAGATCTTTCATACATTGTGGGCGGCAATGTAAAATTGTACAGCCACTCTGGAAAATAATTTGGCAGTATCTCAAAAAACTAAACATACAACACAACCCAGCAATCACCCTCTTGGCATTTGTCCCAGAAAAATGAAAAGTTATGTCCACACAAAAACTTGCACATGATTGTTTATAACAATTTTATATAAAAATTCAAAACTAGAAATAACCAAAACATCCTATAATAGGTGAATTTAAACTACTCAGTAAGTTTAAACTACGTAAATCTATAAAAAAATATTACCCAGCAATAAAAAAGAACTACTAATGATGTATACAACAACTCAGATGGATTTCAAGGACACTGTACTGTAAAAAAAAAAAGCCAATATCAAAAAGTCACATACTGTATGATTCCATTTATATAACATTCTTAAAATGACAATATACTTTTATATTTTTCTGCATTTGATTTACACAATTTTTGTGTCTATGTCTATTAGATATCATCTCTAGTGGCCAATGTCATCTTTTAACAGATTAACAGTTGCCAGGGGTTAGGGATGGTGGAGGGAGGAGGTGGGTGTTGACTACTCGGAGGTAGCACTGAGAGGGCTTTGTAGTGATGAAATAGTTTGTATCTTATTGTAATGGTGCTTACAAAATCTAAACATGTGATAAATGGCTTAGAACTATGCACACACCTATATTGCTGTCAACTTTCTGTTTTGAAGATGCAATCACTAGAAAACTGGGTGCAGGATACATGGGACTACCTGTACTATTTCTGCAACATCTTGTGACTCAACTAGGAAAAAAAGGATGCTCTGACATTTTAATACATTTGTATGCCATGTATGACCAAATTACCTTCTTCCTAGTGAATTCTAACGGCAGGAATCCAACTTACTAATTATACTTCTTCTGAATCTCTTGACTCCTTTATACTTCAATTCTTATACTCTACTACCTGGATGACTTCTATCACACTTATAACTCTTTACTGCATTTGATTTAATGATTTACATGTCTATGTCACTCTATTAGATGTCAAATCCAGTTCCACACCCACGTCATCTTTGAAACCTGCATTGTAGCACAGTACCTGGCACATATTAGGGGTTAAATGAACGTTAGTGAATGAGTGAGCTACATACAAATTAACTGTACCTTCATTTTAAGAAATGGAAGAATGAATTTGAGTGAAGAATTTCAGAGAATAGCTATAGGAATTTAATGTCTCTACAGGAGATATTTTGGTGAATAAAAATGCCTAATCTCACAGGGACCATGTGGTCAATATTTCCTAAAGCTGAACAATTCCAAGAGGCCAGCAGGGGGAGAACTACTCCGCAGTTTAGAATTGGAATCTAACATGTAGTGTCTGCAGCTACAGGGGTTTCCTATGTTCTGTTGTATCCAATGCTGACATTTATAGAACTAACAGTTTCTAAAGTGACAATTGTTTTTGTTATTTTTACTGCTGTTATAGTTCTTATTGCTATGAAGCATATTCATAAACTTGAAAATTCCCCATTTACAATCAGGACTTACCATCTATCCTGTCAACATAGCCTCATTCCTCCTTAATTATTTTTTAAATTATAGTAAAATAAAAAAAAAAACCACACACATAACATAAAATTTACTGTTTTTAAGAGCAGTAGAAAGTATTTTCACTTTGTTATACAATAGGTCTCCAGAACTTTTCATCTTACAAAACAAAAACTCGATACCCATTAAACAACTTCCAGTTTGCCATTCCCCAGCCCCTGGTAATCACCAACCTACTTCCTGTTTTTATTAATTTGACTTCTCATAGATACCACATATTAGTGTAACCATACAATATTGCCTTTTTGTATCTAACTTATTTCACTTAGCATAGTACAGTACTCTTAAGGTTCATCTATGTTATAGCATGTGACAGATTTTCCTTTTTCCTTTGACTGAATATTTTATTGTATGTATATACCACCTTTTGTTTATCCACTCATCCATCAATGGACATTTGGGTTGCTTTCACCTCATGACTATTGTGAACTATGCTACAATGAACATGGCTGTGCATCAACATGTCCTTTTAAATATGAAATCAGATTTCAGGTCAAGGCGGTAGAATAGATAAATGCTGTGCTTGCCTCCTCTCATGACCACATCAAAATTATAACTAAACTACAGAACAACTGTTATTGGGAATCACCTGAAGTTTGGCTAAACAAAAGTCCTACAACTAAGGACATACAGAAGAAGCCACCTAGCAACTAGTAGGAGGGGCAGAGACATAGAACGGGCTGGTCCCACACCCACAAGTGGTGGTTAAAAAAATCAGGAGGGCTATCTCAGCTGCAGAGGTCCCCCAAAGGAGTGAGGAGTTCCAGCTTCACACCAGGCTCCTCAGCTCACAGTTCTAGTGCTAGGAAGAGAAGTCTCCATAACATCTGGCTATGAAAAACAGCAGAGATTGTGGCTGAGTGAGACAGAAGTGAGATAGAGGGCAACTGCAATTCCTCTTAAAAGGCCCATGCACAGATTTACTCACTGATGGACTCACTTGCTCTGACCTCCAGTGCTGGGGCAGCTGCTCAAAAAGTACCAGGGACATATGGGGAGGAACTGAATTGTTTGGCTTCAGGGTGAGGGCTGGAGAGGCAGCTTTCTCCCAGAGAGAAGTGCTGATAGAACCCATTGTCTCTTTGTTGAGCCTGTCCTCATCCCAGCATGCAGATGCAGGCAGCCCCATATCTGAGTCTCCATCAACTCCGCCAAAAAAATGGGTCACCCCGCCCTGGTTAGTCCCTGAAATCCTGTTCCTCCCAACTTGTGGTTTTCCCCAAGGCTCTTCTAAAGCCTTTTCCATACAAATGGCCTGTCTTGGCTCATGCTGAGAATTTTCCTAAAATCTATCAAGATTTACAAAATCCAAAGAAGCAACTGGCCTCAGTGTGCCCCATACCTTTTGCTAAGCACTAGAGCATGCTCCATACCCAAGCTTGGCGCTAGAGGCAGCTAGCCTCAGTTCATGGCTTGGCCTCTCTAGGCACATCTAATCCAGAGAGGGTGGCGGCCATATGCAAATTAATTGATTGGGGCTCATGCCAGGTGGTCTTAGGCGGGGCACAGCCTGCAGCTGAACTTGGTCTGTGGCAGGACTCCTCCAAGAAGGCACCGGGTATGGGGAGGCTGGCATGTCCCGTGACTGTCTTCAAACCCAGGGCTGCACCAAGGATGACACACCCAAATGGCAGACTGGAAAGGTACCAGATTTCTGCTAAAGTGAATCCTGTTCTGTAGGGTTAGCCCCTCACTAGACAATCCTTACAATCAGTCGGCCATAGGCTTAATCCCTCCCACTGATATGCAAACAGCAAACAAGGCTCAACTACAACAGCAGGGCACACACAACCCATACAAGGACACACCTGGAGCATCTGGCTCAGGTGACCGGGAAAGACTGTGCCACTGGGTCCTAGAGCACACCTACTATATGAGGACACTCTACAAAAACTGGAGACAACCAGCCCTACTTAATATATAGAAACATGGGGAGGCACACAAAATGGAGAGACAAAGAAACATATCTCAAATGAAAAAACAGGACAAAGCTCCAGAAAAAGAACTAAACAAAATGGAGACAAGTAATCTACCAGATGCAGAATTCAAAACACTGGTTATAAGGATGCTCAATGAACTTAGGGGAAGAGTAGATGAACACAGTAAGAACTTCAACATAGAGACAGAAAACATAAAAATGGAAATAGAAAATATAAAATAGAATTAGTCAGAAATGAAGAATACAATAATTAAAATGAAGAATACATTAGAGGTAATTTACAGTAGATTAGAATAAGCAGAGAATCCAATCAATGATTTAGAAGATAAGGTAGCACAAAACACCCAATCAGAACAGAAATAAGAAAAACAAATCCAAACATATGAGGATAGTTTAAGGGTCCTCTGAGACAATATTAAGCTTATTGACATTCACATAATAGGAGTACCAGAAGGAGAAGAGAGAGAACAAGAAATTGAAAATCTATTTGAAGAAATAACGATGGAAAACTTCCCTAACCCAGTGAAGAAAGTAGACATACAAGCCCAGGAAGTGCAGAGCCCGAAACAAGATAAACCCAAAGAGGCCCGCCCCAAGACACATCATAATTAAAATGCCAAAATTTAAAGACAAAAAAAAGAATCTTAAAAGCATTAAGAGAAAAGCAATTAGTTACCCACAAGGTAGCTCCTGTAAGATTGTCAGCTGATTCAAGAGAAACTTTGTAAGCCAGAAACTTTGCAGGCCAGAATATTTGACACGGAATATTCAAAGTGATGAAAAGCTAGGACCTCCAACCAAGATTACTCTATCCAGCAAGGACAGATAAAGAGCTTCCCAGACAAGAAAAGGCTAAAGGAGTTCATCACCACCAAACCAGAATTACAAGAAATGTTAAAGTGACTTTAAGAAGAAGTAAAAAAAGATTAAAAATATAAATAATAAAATGGTCAATAATTACATATCGATCAATAATTACTTTAAATGTAAATGAATTAAGTGCTCTAATAAAAAGATAGTGTGGATAAATGGATAAGAAAACAAGACCCTTACATATGCTGCCTACAAGAGACTCCATTCTCATCGAAAGACACATATAGATTGAAAGTAAAGGGTTGGAAAAAGATATTTCATAAAAATAGAAACAAACAAACAAGCAAAAAACTGGGGTAGCAACACTAATACCACACAAAATAGACTTTGAAACAAAGACTAGAACAAGGGACAAAGAAGGACCCAGTAATTCTACTTCTGAATATTTATCCAAAGAAACCCAAAACGCTACTTTGAAGGGACAATTGAATCTATATGTTCATTGCAGAATTATTTACAATAGCCAAGATATGCAGGCAACCTGGGTGTCCACTAATGGATAAATGGATAAAGAAGAGGTGCTACATATGTACAATGGAGTATTACTCAGTCATAGAAAGAATGAAATCTTGCCATTTGCAACAATATGGATAGATCTAGAGAGTTTTCTGCCGAATGGAGTAAGTCAGACAGAGAAAGACAAATGCTATATGATTTCACTTACATGTGGAATCTAAAGAACAAAATAAAAAAACAAACAAAACAGAAACAAACTCATAGATACAGAGAACATTTTATGATTGCCAAATAGGAGGCGGTTGGGTGGGTAGGTGAAAAAAGGGAAGAGATTAAGAAATACAAATCGGTAGTTGTAAAATAGTCATGGGGATGTAAAGTATAGCATAAGGAATATAGTCAATAATATTGTAATAACTATGTGTGATGTCAGATGGGTACTACATTTTTGGGGATGATCACTTTGTAAGTCATATAAATGTCTAATCACCATGTTATATTCCTGAAAACTGGTATAATATTGTATGCCAATTGTATTTGAAAAATAAAAAATCAAAGAAGTATATGAAATCAATACACACGAGCTGCATCTCAACTTCGAACTCAGTTTTGTCTTCAGAGCATTTCTCAAACAACTGGAGATAAATTTTGAAGAGCTGCAACATTACATAACACATAAAACAGGTAGTCCTTTGCCACATGTTTCAAGTTGTCCTTATAGTACCACTTCTTTTAGGTAACAATTATATATTGTTGCATAAAAAAACAAAAACCAAAAAACAAAAAACACTCTAAGACATAGTGGCTTCAAAGAATAATTTAATATTTCTCATGATTTCGAGGCTGTGCTCAGTTGAGTGGCTCTTCTGACTGTCTCATCTGGGGCCACTCATATAATTGCCATCATCTGACAGCTCCATTCATGTTGGAGGGCATAAGATGGCCTTACCTTCTCATACAGGGCCTTGGGGCAGGCTCTGAGCTGAGCCTCTCTCCTTCATAGTCCCTCATCATTCAGTAGGTTAGCCTGGGTTTCCTTATGTGGTGGTAGGAGTATTTACAGAGCTGAAAGCATAAGCTACAAGGAGACCTCATCATCTGCCACATTCTACCTAGCCCAAATTTGAGAGATGGAGCAGCAAAGTGACATTGCAAAGAGGCATGCAGGATGGAAAGAGCAAACAATCTACTACAGTGGTGAAATGGGAAATATAAGGGGAACTACTTTGGGAGGAAAAAGAGTGAAACAGAAAAGAGAAAGAAAATAAAGTTGACAGAGATGTGAAATATCCTGGGTATGCACTAAATTGAGGATATGAGCCAATGTCCAAACATATCCAACGCAGGAATTATTTATACCTCAGATGAAGCGAACATTTTATGAGACAAAAACTCTGAAGAGGAGAAGAGGCCAAATATCATAGAAACTCTAAGACAACCTCAATAAATCTTCTCCCACCCTTATCTACACTCAGATTTTAAAAAAGTAGATAGGATACAAAATATTCTTCCCCAATGCTGTCGTTTAAAGGAAAAAAACAAAAACAAAAACAAATGATTCTCAGAAAATATTGGAAGACGGTCACCCACTCCATCTCAAAGTAAAATACAATGTCAACCATGAGCAAGATAAAAAGAAATGGCATTAAACTCAGCAAATATACTATAGGATAAAAAAGAAGGGAGGAAGGAAAGAAGGGAGAGGGGAGGGAAGGAAACATAAGTCAAAGAATAAAAAAAATGCTGAAGAAACTTTTCACATTATAGAACAGGTAAATAAGAACATGAATTCAATAAGTAAATGTAAACTCAAAGAAGATATGATAAAACAATAGATTTAACAGGCCCAAAGAAATAATATTTTAGAAATTCATTACAAGTAACAAAGAAGAAAATAAACGTTGCTGAAAAATGGAATTGAGGGCATAATAAGGATGCTTGAGAAAATCACAGTGATTGAAAATACAAAAGAAAAAGATTAATGCAATAATCAAGAAGCTAATAAACAGGATGTTAACAGGAGGCTGCATGGGATGATGGTTATTTTCCTCCTTTTATTTTACAGTACATTTTTTTTTTAATTTCCAAAATAAAAATAAAATCTGTCAAATAGAAAATCATTGTTATTTTTTAAAAGAGGTTATAGGAGGTAAGAAGGTTTAAGGAAGTGGTCAGAAACCAACTTATAGGAGTTTCAAGAAGCAGGAGAGGTTGGTAAGGAAATAAAGTAAAAAAATGAGAACCAGCCCCTTATTTGTCTTGTCCTGTAGCGAAAGGAGCAGACTGTGTGAGAGCCAGAAGGTAAATCAGGTAAATACTGTAGGAAAATGGAAGGACAAGTGCATAGCCAAAGCAGAGACAGAAGCCGTATACAGGTAGGAATCACAGGTGCGTGTGTGTGAGAATAGCGGTTAATAATTAAGGAAACAAAGCCCTGGAGGAAGTGAAGAGCCATGTCTGAAAAAAAAAAAAAAGAATCCTACTTTCTCTGTAAGGGACTTGAAAGAAGCTGGGCAGGCGCAAACAGAGAAACACTTGAAAGTGGAAAGGAAAATGATAAAAGACAAGCATCTTGTGCAGTATGGTGGAATTCAAGTCAGAATGGGCCTTTTGGGATTGTGTTCACATTGCCATGGTGAATAGCAATATAATAAAGGAATATTTCTTATCCACAACTTTCTGCTGTTTGGACACTGATTACCATATATAGAGATATGGGTGAAGACATCTAAAATACTGCATGAGATTTAAAAATATTTTTTCCCAAACTAAGTTTTTTTCCTCCCAGAAATACAAAATTATAAAATTAATACATTATAAGAAAACAAAGTAAGGATCACTTCAAATCCCACCACACAGGTATAATTATTGTTAATATTTTAGGGAATTAACTTCCAGATAGAAGAAAGATGTAGTGAAACTAAAGAGGAGAGAGACAGAAAAGAGGAGGGGAAAGAGGAAGAAAAGGGGACTTATTTTTCTTTTCACCAAATAAATAAATGATCATATGCTATTTTAGAAGCCATCATTTTCAATTCCTATATTGTGAAGTTTTCCACTTTAGTAAATTTAGATAAGCATTAAATTTTTTAAAAAGTATTCTATTATATGAATATACTATATAACTACCATTTCTCGAATAAGAGTCAGCCATCTAGATTGAGCATCACTTTGTATCTTCCTAAAATGGCTTCTTCAGAATAAATTTGAAGAACTGAATGGGAGTCATGGTTTACGAACAATTTTTAGACCTTCAGAATACAATTGTCGAATTGCCTTCAGCTATGCCTTGTGCCATTGTCATCAAGGCATGACTATGTATTAACTTCACAGCAGAGAACATGTGCATCTTTTAATCTTTTTTCATATGGTAAGCACAAAAATATGTCACTGACATATCTTTGATTCAATTAATGAGCGAAAACATTTTTATGTATTTGTTTGCTCTTTACATTTCTTTTCTATGATTAACTTAACCCAGACTTTTGCCCATTTTTCAACTGAGAGTCAACATTTTTTTTGCTTTGTTTTTAAGTGCCCTTTTTCATGCTATTGATATTCTATTAAAAATTTATTTCAAGAACTGATTTAGGATTCAACTACTGATGGAGTAGGACTTGATGAACTTGAACATTTTCAATGCGGTTTTTAAGGAGGCATGATGATACACTGTTTTGAGCTTTTCCAAGACCTGGTTTCAAGTCCCTACAAGGGATAACCCACTAATCAGAGTTAGGGTTAGTATTATCACATTACACAATTGTTGAGGAAACATATATAAATCATTTAGTACAATTTCTGAAACAAAATAAGCACTCAGTGAAGGATAACTTATTATAATTATCATATTTGATCTAGTTTCAGAGATCTTTGTTATCACAATAACATTACTGATTCATTAGGTATATAAAAATTTGAGTTTGTTCACTGTCAACCTTCCATCAGACACCTGATGGATGGGATGATTTTACTCACCTCTAATAATTCTTAGTTCAATACATCTTAGGCAATGCTAGATTCCATCGCCCTGAATTTCAAAGATAGAAAAATGGGGTGGGATAATATCTCTCCTTTTTGATAAAGCAAAGTTGCCCGAAATCTATTTGTTCTAGATGCTCCTTTGTGTTTTCGCTCATCTGTTTATTTCCTTCCAAGGTGATGTGCTTTTCTTCACAGCAGAAAGTGTTACGTGGAGTTGATGGACATGAGAACTAAGATGCCCCATCACCAATGGTGGCATCTCCACCATTGCCACTGAATGCTTACACAGCAGCCTGTTGCTGAAGAAACACTATGTGCTTTGTAGAGACGTTTGCATTTGAGAAGTCAAAACCCTGAAAAGTTCATTCTTTCCTCTTCAGTTCATTAGGCATCATACTTTCCACAGGAATGCAGTCAATGAAACAACTGTGAACAGCTCTTGAAAAGGCATTACTTGATCTTCTATTTACTATTTTTTAAAATTCTGCCTTGTACACAATGAAGATATCTATAAATGAACTTCTTTTAAAAAATATCCCATTGAAAATACCATCTGGCACTTAAAAACTAGGGATGCAAAGAATAATTCATTTCTGTATGATTGCTCTCGCTGCTTTTCTGGAACCTATGATTCCTTCGCTATCTTAAATGTATGTTTTGGTAGAATTATCTCATTGGTTTTTATTCATCTGGACATATTTTTTTAACTGAGAAACTACTATGTGCCAGGCACTGTACTAGAAACAGTAGATAAAAAGATTATTTCAGTTCTCAATGACAGATGACTTTGGAGACAAGACGATAAATACATGAAAAGAAATCTGTCAATTTAAGAAATATATGCTAAATGCCCCATAAGAGTTATAATCACCGGGGGGTAAAAAAATCCCACAGTATTTGAGTTGTAGTCCTTGTGAAACAGTGTAACTACACACAAAATTCAATTTTTAACTACAATGTTTTTTCTCTGATTCAAGCTGGTTTTGCCCGGATAATGGCATTGTACTCACTTGCTTCCCCCACCCTTCCCCAACCCTTATCCTCTGTGTGCATGCTCCTTTAATCATTAAGCCTTAGGACATAAGATTAACTGAGCAGCAGGTCCATAATCATGAGAACACTAGGTTTCCATTGGACTTTAGACTAAAGAGAACATCTTGGCTTTAGGTGTTTCAGTGCAGGCCCATTGAGGCAGAACCACCACCCACCAGCCACAGGACCAGATGGGATGGCACCATGATTATTAATTCCAGAACCGGACACAATGATCAATTACCTCATCCCTCTCCAATTGTCCAATTAGTAGCACACATGACTCCAACTCCCTTAGTTTCCAATACTACTGATTTTTCCCTATATAATCTGTACTCTGAGACACCCCAAGGGCCAGGCCTTTGAGTGATAGCTTGCCTATGTCTCCAAGACTTGCATCTCTAATAAATCTTACTTTCTTTGCTGCAAAACCTACACGTATCTCTTCTTTGGCTTAGACACAGGCAGGCAGAATGACCCCTTTTTTGTCCCGATAACAATAGCACTCTCTTGACATTTCATCAAAACTATAGTTTTGGGGAATAAGGTCAAAGGATACAGTCTTGGCAAATTCAACATAAGACCAAAGGCTGAACATGTTTAGATAGTACAGCTTCTTGGTACTTCTCAATTTCCTTATGAGGTTTGTGGTAATGTGTTTTCTTTAGCATACAATCCAGCCAGATCCCTAAAAGCCCCATGGGGAAGCTAACGATCCTCTTATACCTATAACCACACCATCTTGAAATTATTTTCTTTCCTTTTATGGTTTCAGACTACCTTTAGCAAGCAATGTATTTGGATCTAGCATCAAGGGCCTGGGTACTGACAACGTAAGAAATGTCTAAACTTGTAGAGAATTATTCTGTGTTTATTTGAGCCAAACTGATGACGCATGCTGGGGAGCAAGACCTCAAATGCTCTGGAGAACAGTGTTGCAGCATTTTTTGTACATTTGAAATTAAGGAGAGAACATAAGATTATGTGAAGATAGGAGAAAGCAAAACAGGAGATTGGATTACAGGATAGTTAACAAGATTCTGTGCTCTCTTGAGGGTTAATATCCCCTTCAAGGAGTATTACTTCTGACATTGCAAAGGTGTGTTAACCTAGATGCATGAGAACATGTACAGGGCTGGCTTAAAAGCTTTCACTAAAGAACTTATAGGCCTGGGGCATGACTACTCAAGGTAACCTGCCCAGTTAGGAATTTATGATCGGACCACCCTGTGAAATTACTTTCCATAGAACCTTTTTTTCAGTCCACAGTACAATGTCTTAGTAGGTCACAATGCCATCTTACAACATTGTGTACAGGTTATGAAACAATATATTGCATTACATACATGCAGTTGGATGCAGGCCTACCTCAGAGACATTTCTGGTTCAGTTCCAGACTACTACAATAAAGTGAATATCATAATAAAGTCAGTCACACATTTTTTGCTTTTCCAGTACATATAAAAATTATGTTTATACTGTACTATAATCTATTAATTGTGTAATAGCAATATGTCTACAAAAATAATGTATACACCTTAATTAAAAAATATTTTATTGCAAAAAAAGTGTTTATTGCTAACCATTGCCTGAGCCTTCAGGAGTCTTAATCTTTTTTGCTTGCTAGTGGTTGCCACAAACTTTCAATTTATAAATAATGCAATAAAGCTGGATAAAAGGAGGTATGCTTGTATTTAACAATGACTAGTTTGACTATCTGTTCTGTCAAAGACAGTCTGTTCACAAAACCAGTGCCTTAGAGGTACAGATGAGAAGAGGGCTAGTATCACAAGAACAGGGACCTTGAGATGAATCTTGAAATAAGGTGAAATGTTGATAAGTAAGGACCAAGTGGCAGGCACATCATCTGTCCTGCTCTCCAACTTATCCCCAATGTTTAATTCCTGGAAACAGAGAAAGCACAGCTTTGAAAATCTATTGTCAATTTTGATCTAATTGAATCTCATCTAGTTGTAATGTCTTAAATGCTGCTGAGTTTAACTGTGGCAATATCTTAGAAACAAACAAGTTCACAAACACAAGCCCCACTTACCACTTTGTTTCTGTTCGGACCTTAATACAAGGAACACTTTAAAACAAAGACAGTGTAATTGTATCAAGGTATAGGATAGTTTATGATAGAGAATTGAAAATTGTGTTGAGATTTTAAAATTTGTGAAAATTTAAGCAACAAGATCCATTCATTGGACTGAGAAAATTTTGGTCTCATTTATTAAAATCTTGTCAAGTTCCAAGACCCCTGCTGTACTTCCTTTATATTATGCTCAGCACAATACCATCCAAGTACAGGCATACAACATTTCTGATATTGAAAAATACCTTGACATCACGGAAAAAAATTACGAGATGTTATAAAAATCTTATTTCCTGGATATTTATTGTTTTGTATTTCTGTTTTGTGAAAGCTGAAGTCTATTCTGAGTTTTGAACTTCTGATATATAATAAAATTGGATATAAATTTTAAATGATTGTGATATTTTTATTAAAATCCTCTGTCTTTGGACATGCCACCCTGAACAAGCCCAATCCTGTCTGATCTTAGAAGCTAAGCAGGGTCGGGCCTGGTTAGTACTTGGATGGGAAACCAACTAGAAAGACCAGGTGGTGTAGGTAAAAAAAAAAAAAATCCTCAAATTGTCCCCCAAATTGAGATATATGATCAAGTATGAAGTTCAATTTAAAATAGCATCTGGTAGGATGAAAGAAGCTTTTACATTGCTGCTTCCTTTTGTCATTCCGTATACTACCTATTCTAGAGATTCTTTCATTTCTAGGCTAAAACATATTTTACGCATATTGTTTTCTAGTTTAAATATGATTTCTAGTAAACATCTTTATTTTTTTCTCCAATCACTATTTATATACAATGAAGAGGATAAATGTGAAATTTTCATGTGGAAAAAAATACATGAAGGTTACTAGTTGGAGACTTTCCCTCTGGTTTCAGATCATTCTAAGTACTGAAAAGATATTTATATATGCCTGTTGCTTGTTTTTACCTAGAAGTATGATTAAATATAATTAAAATACCAAAAATAAGAATATAGGTCACAGAACAGAAATGGATGTTTACTCTGTGAAACTAAAATGAACTTTGGATCTTTTTTTCTCCTTTCAACAATACAGTTGTGGTTAATTGTCCACAACCCTTGCACTATCAGTTCCTGGAGAACCACCCGTTCCCTGCCCCCACCCTCCACACACACACACGTACACACACACACACACACAGAAGCCAAGCTTCTGTATAACTTTTATTTGTAAATCACATATCTTAGCCTAGAGACATTTATGTTCTATATATATATATATACACACATATATATATATATATATTTTTTTTCCTACCTTACAATATTTAGACTGGCCAAAAATCAGGGAGAATGACTTTGGACTGTAGCCATGATAAAATTTTACTTAATACCTATTAAAATTCCTATGATAGGCTTCGGCATGAAGTATAGTCATCATATTTAGTTTCAAAGTCCAAATGCCAGTTTCTATTCGATAAGCACGTACCCACAGAGCAGGGCAGGACAGTTATTGCAGCTAATGACAGAAAAATACCAAGGCGGGGGCTAAGTGCCTCTCTGACAGGAGCAGGTGGTTCAGTTCCATCCTTGTCTCTTTTATCTCCTTAAGCAAGACCAGGCAAACTGGACTAACAGAGCTCTACATATTTACTCACCCTGCTAGAAACTGAATTTTCACCTTCCTCCTCCTAAAGTTTGCCCTCTTTTCTCCAATTTTTGAAAATATTTTTAAGTTCCATCTGGTTATCTGCTCTGCGACGTATGAACTGACTAGCTATGAAATTTTTATATGGAAGTTACTTATCTCATTTAACTGACCAGATGCATGGCAGTAAAATTAGGAATAAATAAAAGTCTTGCTTAGCATTTGAGAAGTAAGGAATAACCTTTATTAAAGAAAGTAGGAGAAAGAATTTCCATATATGGTCATGTGAATTTACCATTCAAATTGGGAAAGTGGGGACTAGTCACATGTTTTAAATTGATGACATAGAGAAAGGAAGGGTCTCTTTCAAGACAATAAAAAAGAAATAGTATATAAGAGCGACTGGGAAAAAAAGGCTAAGTAGGAACAGATATGGATGCCACTTCCTTTAAAAAGTCAGCACAGAATTCATAGTCTGACATTTCCTTTACTAATGAGAGATTATTATAATAAAACAAAAATACAGGAAATAGTTATGCATATTATAAGTTAGTCACAGTGACGCTTGAAGAAAATATCAGGAGTAACAGTAAAAAGGAAAATGGCAAAAACGTATCCATCCATGAAAGACTAGAATGTCCTTTCCTCACCTCTTCACCTAAAATGCCCTAGTTTATCCTTCAAGTCCCAGCTCCAATGTCACTACCTCTGGGAAGCTGCTGACACTGCCAAGCAGCACCTAGTGCCTGTTTGTGCTCGCTGGCACCTCACAGGCCTCCATTTACCACCTTTTAAGGATCATTTACACTTCTGCAACCTCCTTCGTCTCTCTAAGACTATAAAGATTATAACCTGTTTTTCTGAGTATTCCTGGTGTCTGGCAAAGGAAAAAGGCATCTATCC
Source organism: Pteropus vampyrus (assembly GCF_000151845.1). NCBI lineage: Eukaryota > Metazoa > Chordata > Mammalia > Chiroptera > Pteropodidae > Pteropus > Pteropus vampyrus. The sequence continues at coordinate 544,106 of NW_011888824.1, forward strand.
ATTTAATTAAGATCTGCTAAGATGCTTTATATAGAGGCAATCATGTGTCTGCATGTGTATTGAAGAATATATAAAAATCAATGAGACACTTCTACAAAGAAGTAGATATCCTTCTGCTAAGTGCAGATAA
>NW_011888824.1:547260-549132 GCF_000151845.1 Pteropus vampyrus
TGAAGAAAGGGGTCCGGGGTGGTAAAACAATTTCACTTCTAGTGAGATTGTTAAGTCTTAGCTAATATAAGATTAGAAAAGAATTAAAGGCACGTGACCTGGCACATGGAAGCAGAGGTGGTAGCAGAGGCAGGTAATAGAGATAGAAATCATACATCCATGTGTTAGTATAAATAAATATCTACTGGAGAAGGCCAGATTAGGAAAGTGTCCACTGGTTGGTGAGCTATGATTGTACTTCAATAATGTTTCTTGTACCCTTGGGACATTATTAGTAGAAAATGATAAATATAGACTTGTCACATAAAAGAGGAACAGACCAATAATTTCCATTTTCCCATTAGCCTCCAAATTATCTACCACTCAATACTACTGCTCCACTGTCTTCTTCTCTGTAGCTGTCTTCACCCTGGCTTTCTGAGAAATAGCCCTGACTCAGTAGACCCCCTGGCCAGAAGATATTTGCTATCTGTTCCAATATTTACAGAAATAGATAAAAAGTGTACATAAGGCATGTTTCTTCAGGTCAACATCCAGCTGACTCTTAGTCACTACTTTCAGAAATGAAACAGAAGTAAATATGTGTGATATACCTTCAAATAATCCTCTCCTTGGTTGAAGGCCAATACTTAGTATCTTCTGGGCACAATGTTATTATAAAATTTGATAAAATATTTGTATTGAAGATATCTGTACAAATAGTTTTTGGAATGGTAGAGATGGATAAGGAACTCAACACCTAACTCGGCATTTAATATCATTTGGTCAATGAGATGTAAGCATAAGCCTGTTGCTGCCTTCTTTTGGGGGTCAGGGACCACAATTCAGATATAATATTTAGAGAAGTACAAGCCATCTTTAGGCCAAACGGGCCATATGCTAAGAATACTGGAACAGAATGACAGAAAAGGTCCTAGTCCCTAAGAGTGCTGCTGACCAATGTACTGTACCAAGACTATCTACCTCCGGACTTTCTGTGACCTGAGGAACCCCTTACTTTCTCAAGTACCTGGGTTCTCTGTTATTTGCTGCAGAACACAACACTGATAACTTTAATGAAAATTTAATCTCTCAAGGAAGATAAAGCAATGAAGAAGGAAACACTTGGTATGTGTCCAACAGGAGCCACAATATTAACAGTAGGAAATGTTAGATGCTCAACAGGCATCCGAATAGTTAAAATCTTGCTATTCTGCACTTAATTCTGAAGAAAAGGAAAAAAATAACTTAATGAGAAATGTGTTCTATGCGGACTGGTCAATTAATTCTGAAATAGAAACAAAGAGGCACATCCTCACTGATATTAATGAATAATACATAGAAAGACTTCTAGATCGGGGACGGCAAATGGGTCACTGTATTCCATCTACTCCTGGGCCCACCACAGAGACCACTGTGTGTTTTGTTCACTGTTGTGTCCTCAGTAACCTAGACTACCTAGCAAGAAATATCTATTAAAGGAAAGAACAGCTGGCTCTAAGAAAAGATAAAAGAATCAATGGCTGGCTCCTAAAATGGATAAAAGAATGAATGAAGGGATAAATAAATGAGTGATCACAGCACTCTTTCCTGCCAAGCTGACTGGGCCTCAAGATTCTTTTGACTATAAGACTCCAGGTGTCAAGTTCCAAGACCCCTGCTATTTGCCAACTTAGGTTTCGACTTACTTTGTATAACTTCAGTGAACAACAACAACAAAAAAGACAAAGCAAAAAACAAAAAAACAAAAAACTAGGAAATCTAGTAAGTACTCTAAAAGAAAAACTTTTCACTTACCATAAGGAAAAACTTAAAAATTGCTAAAATTTTAATGAAGTCTTGATGTTCAAAGACTATAGTTTGGACTTTTAAAATTCTGAGCAAATAAGATAA
>NW_011888824.1:549182-551039 GCF_000151845.1 Pteropus vampyrus
GAATTCTTGAGGTTTTTTTTGTTAACTCATATATCCCAGACTTGCAGCTGAAGAAGTCAGCAATCTGGAAATGCTGAATACAGACAAAAAGAAGCCCCGAACAAGGCCTGTGCTCTCTCTAGCCAGAGAAACAGAAGAGTAGCCTAGCAAGAGAGAAAACAATAACTTCTCCACTCCAGCCAAACGCCAGAGAAAAGACCATGACCCCACCCATACCAGCAAAGGCGGAGTGGGGAACCTAGAATTCTACCCTTGCCAGGCTATAAAGAGGTGCCCCAAGTGCCTTACCAGGGTGATATTAGAGAAGGCTGAGTAGGGAACTGGTAATTTTGTCCCTACCTGGTGACAACAAAGCTCTCCATGCCACCCCTGTCCACAGCGTCAGTGGAGACCACGTTGGGGCAGTACCAGCACACCTTGTACATCCCAGCCGGGTAGGCATCAATGGAAGCCAAGAGTGGAACTGAACTCCCACCATGTCCAGTAACAAGGGTTCCCTCTCACCCCAAGTATCAATGGAGGACATGGATTTTATAGCAGCCATCATAAAAAATGTTTCGATAAGCAATTACAAACATTCTTGAAACAAATGAAAAAATAGAAGGTCTCAGCAGAGATAAAAATTCTCAGCAAATAAAAAATACAATAACTGAAATGTGTGTGTGTGTGTGTGTGTGTGTGTGTATACAAACACACACAATGTATGGGCTCAACAGCAGAATAGATTAGATACAGGAAGAGTGAACTTAAAGATAGAACAATAGAAATTACTCAATTTGAACAGAGAGATAATTTAAAAAAAAAATTTTTTAGATAAAAATAATGTATAGAGTTCCAGAGATCTGAGGAACTAAAACAGAAACCAATGAAACTTTCTAAATTATTAAACAGTATTTAGGTGCCTTTATGGCCTTGAGGCTGTTGAAGAATGAGTATTATATGAAGGACAAATACAAATAAATCTTCAGTGTACTAATAGGACACCTAAGTTAGACCCAGGTAGCCTGAAAGTGAATGTAGCCTTTGAAGGTTCACATGTCAGCACTAAAGGATATAGTCTATGCAGTGGAGAAATCAAGTTCATTTATCATGACCACCAAAAGATATGAAGTGATGGTAACATGTTCTCTTCAAATCTGTGGAACTTCAAAATGAACAGCTCAGTACAATATAGCTCTGCTGCTGGTGGGGTCATTTTTGTGCACAGAGGAGGAAAAATGCCACCTTGCATGTGTTGACAAGTTCTCTAAAGATTCACCAAGACAGACATTTTTGACAGTGTAAAAGAAACACTTTTAGAGCTATTTTCAACCCATGTTAATTACCAGTGAGCAGAATGGGATTTTTTTTTTTTTTGGTACAAATATAGAGTAAAATTTTACAACAGGTCAATGTACTCAATTCATAGATCTTCCCTCAAAGTTTAACTTGTTAGAATCATTAAATCTAAAAAAGCCATCACGAGAAAATAATAATACAAGATTACATATTTTGGCTTTTGAAGACTTCAGAAACATTTTGTTTCTATTAACTTTTTTTAAAATTAAAACTAATATACATGAAATTCAAAAATCACTTCTAAAAAAATCAAGAATTATTTTTAAATTCTCGTGAAGAAACTAGTGTAACATGGATTATTCCAATCCTATTCATTAGTCTAGTGTTTGCCGGCTCCATAAAAGTTTATCGATGATAATAAGGTTCAAATATCTGGTGTCCACAGGTTATTTCTGCCCTTAAGAGAAGTAGAAGAGCAGTTTTCGGTTTGGTCTGTCTTTATTCCTGAATTTGAACAATTCTTACACATTTGAACAATGTGCGATATTCAACAGGAACACTTTCCTATTGCTCTGCTGA
>NW_011888824.1:553879-556094 GCF_000151845.1 Pteropus vampyrus
CATCCTATGATTTCAAAGTACACGTATATTCAAGTTATACTTTCTCCCACAGAAATTTTAGAGGTAAGACACAAACTAAAACTTATATTTATATTTTCAATGTTTAAGGTAAATTAGCAAAGGCTACTTACCACACAACTCTCACTGTTATCAGTCCTGTGAGGCAAAATGAAAGCTAAGGTATCTAAATTTTCACACTGTAAGGGAGTCTGTGATGTATTTTTACAACTTGTTAGTACAATGAAGAAGTGAGTTGGAATCAGAATTTCTTGATTACGGATCAGTCTGCTGTTTCTGTAAAATATAGCAATATTCACCTTAAGAAAGAAATAACTAGTTTCTTTTTAATGAATACTTCAGTTAAGCATTTTTAATACATCTAAAAATAAAATTCATTCAAATAATCAATTGTATTATAAGAAGTTAGTAATCATAATACCTCAATATATTCTGCCAGACTGAAAGAATTAGAAGACAGTTATATAAACACAATCCAAAGAATTTTTATTCTCTATAGAAATTTAATAAACTGTGAAATTTTTAAAAATTCTACCTTAGCACACTAGAACTGAGACAATAAAGAAAATAATAATGTTTTTGAATACTTACAACCAACATTCTAACACATTATTCATAGTCTATTAAACTCTGGGTAGTTGTGGACAGACAATGTACGGAGAGAAAACTGGTTTGGGATTCTTTTTATTCCATCTCCTTCAGGGAAGCCATATTGCTGTGAATTCTTTGTTTTAACTGAATTTTCTTTCCTAGCCCAATAACTTTTTTTTTTTTTAATTGCAGCATATTCTTAAAGACGTCCCAACTAACACTTTTGCCTCATCTTAATTCTCCTATTTCCTTTGGTCTCAAAGCTAGGTTTGTTTGCTTGTTTTTTCAGCATCTTTCAAAATTTAAGGTAGTGAGATCATTGTTTTCAAACATAATTTTATGTAGTACCATAATATATAAAACCTTAAAACAGAGAGCTCTGGTTGAAGCTATGAATGGGAAAGGTATGAAGCTCTTTAATTTACCCATTCTACTGCTGTGACTTATGAGACAGTTACGTGGGACCCTTATGCCTCAAGGAATATAGTAAAAAAAAAAAAAGTGATTTTACAAACTAATGTAGTCACAGATGTATATGTGTATAAATAGTATTCCCCAAGTCAGCCTGGGAGATAAATTCTCAGAAAGGGGCCGAATTTTAACGGAGGTTTCAGTCCCTTTTTCTTGTAGCCTTAATAGCAAAATTGCTTCAAAAAATCTTATAATTACTGTTTTAATAAAGATCAACCATTTTCTAAACTCATCTTCTTTATAAAAACAGCACCACTGATGGTTTTTTCAAGATGGTCACTTTATCATTTCCCTCCAGCCAGGCTTGGGTAAAAGTTGTGTCATTTACCCAAGGCCTACACTTGGACACTATAGCTTTATAAATCTGTTGACTCCTTGGCTCAAGATACCTCTAGCCACATATAGTTCTTTATCTTCTAACTAGCAGTATGTTAATTAAAATAGTATTTTAGCCACACGTAAAGATTTTAAACATTGATGTTACCTTCTGAACACATAGCAGAGTTCAGTATTTAATCTAAGCTCAAGAATTACTCCTCTGAGCTGAGCGGTAGAGAAACACTACTTCTTTCATCTAAAAAAATATTTTATTGAACACTGAGCAAAACATAAAAACTAATCAGATATTTAAAGGGGCTTCCAGCATAATCAGAAATGTCGCATATATAAACCTGAATAGTATTAGAAAAGGTTGTCTTGACTCATCTGGATGGCAATCTCACTTGATAGGTGTTGTTAAGAGTAAATGAAATATGTTCTTACTGCTTCAGAGTCTCCGAGGAATCGTAACGTCCATCATAATCAGAGTCGAATACGGGACCGCTGACAACATTGACCCCATTTCTTTCTACAGCATACCTTTGCAGTAGGGTACCATGAAAGTATCGCCATATAACTGAAACAAGAAACAAGACAGCATAGTTTAGAAAGAACAAGAAGTCATGCTCTCATGTGAAATAAATCAATGCCATGATTCAAAATTAGCATTTGTAATAATTAGAGATTAAGTCTAGTTTGGTTTCGGTCATAGAGTGAGGCCAAACATTCATTGTTCAGCTTTGGCCTTTGCAAGGACTATATAACAAAGTTGACTTGAATTCTATTTCGGACATCTCTGAACATGTATATCACCATG
>NW_011888824.1:556144-558072 GCF_000151845.1 Pteropus vampyrus
GGTTTGGTCTGTCTTTATTCCTGAATTTGAACAATTCTTACACATTTGAACAATGTGCGATATTCAACAGGAACACTTTCCTATTGCTCTGCTGAGGCCACCAGTTTCCCTGAGATGGTCACATGTCACAGAGGATCCCCAGTTCTAACTCTGGGTGACACTTTCCAAACAATGCAATAGTATGAATAAGAGGACTGTATAAAATAGAAGGTTCTTTCAAAAAGATTTATAGTGTGTTTTGGAATAAAAAAATTATCAGTCTTCTTGGTTAAAGGTTGGCAAGTGTGTTTTCAATTTTAAAATGTCTGAAATTGGCTCTTTTCTTTCTTGATAGAAGCTGAGTCCAGTGATATGTTCAACATCCGTGATCCGAGCTCTGTGCAACTTCAACAACTCTTCAACCCATGAGGATTCATGCTTCCCATGCTATGAGGGTGTAAAATAAAGAAGAAAGTCACTGGAGAACCAGCAGTTCACTTTCCCTACAAGCTCTCCATCTCTCTCATTTTAATCAGCTATGACATTTTAGCTCCCAAATGGCAGATGTCATAAGATTTCTCAGGCATAATCCCTGCTCTTGAGTAACTCACCATCTAATATACCATATGCATGTTTATTAAATTAGATGTATCAAATTTGGTGAAAGAAAAGTATACCTGGAGCAGATGTCCATTTATTGCATTGGTGTAAGAAACTTCAATTTCATGGGGTTAAAAGTGGAAAACAGAAGCAACATGGGATGGTAGAAAAAAGCATGGGAATTAGCATAAAGAAACTTGGATTCAAGTTCTGGTTGTACCATCACCCTACCAAGTAAGCTGAAGCAAGTTATTTAATATCTGAATCCTGATTCTTTTACCTGCACCCTCCTTACTGGGTTGTCTTGAGGATCCAATGTAACGACATGTGCATGTGCACTATACAAACACTAGTTCTCATCATAGTTATATGCATAGTTGCAGTGAAGAAAGGGGTCCGGGGTGGTAAAACAATTTCACTTCTAGTGAGATTGTTAAGTCTTAGCTAATATAAGATTAGAAAAGAATTAAAGGCACGTGACCTGGCACATGGAAGCAGAGGTGGTAGCAGAGGCAGGTAATAGAGATAGAAATCATACATCCATGTGTTAGTATAAATAAATATCTACTGGAGAAGGCCAGATTAGGAAAGTGTCCACTGGTTGGTGAGCTATGATTGTACTTCAATAATGTTTCTTTTACCCTTGGGACATTATTAGTAGAAAATGATAAATATAGACTTGTCACATAAAAGAGGAACAGACCAATAATTTCCATTTTCCCATTAGCCTCCAAATTATCTACCACTCAATACTACTGCTCCACTGTCTTCTTCTCTGTAGCTGTCTTCACCCTGGCTTTCTGAGAAATAGCCCTGACTCAGTAGACCCCCTGGCCAGAAGATATTTGCTATCTGTTCCAATATTTACAGAAATAGATAAAAAGTGTACATAAGGCATGTTTCTTCAGGTCAACATCCAGCTGACTCTTAGTCACTACTTTCAGAAATGAAACAGAAGTAAATATGTGTGATATACCTTCAAATAATCCTCTCCTTGGTTGAAGGCCAATACTTAGTATCTTCTGGGCACAATGTTATTATAAAATTTGATAAAATATTTGTATTGAAGATATCTGTACAAATAGTTTTTGGAATGGTAGAGATGGATAAGGAACTCAACACCTAACTCGGCATTTAATATCATTTGGTCAATGAGATGTAAGCATAAGCCTGTTGCTGCCTTCTTTTGGGGGTCAGGGACCACAATTCAGATATAATATTTAGAGAAGTACAAGCCATCTTTAGGCCAAACGGGCCATATGCTAAGAATACTGGAACAGAATGACAGAAAAGGTCCTAGTCCCTAAGAGTGCTGCTGACCAATGTACTGTACCAAGACTATCTACCTC
>NW_011888824.1:562467-598721 GCF_000151845.1 Pteropus vampyrus
ATAATCAATGCCATGATTCAAAATTAGCATTTGTAATAATTAGAGATTAAGTCTAGTTTGGTTTCGGTCATAGTGTGAGGCCAAACATTCATTGTTCAGCTTTGGCCTTTGCAAGGACTATATAACAAAGTTGACTTGAATTCTATTTCGGACATCTCTGAACATGTATATCACCATGAACTTGTGGTCACATCTCATCATTAAGCATTAAAAAATAAAAAATCACAAACAGAAACAAGGGGCAGGTTATTCAGAGTTATTGTTAATATCTGAATATTCTGTTTGAAATAGTCACAAGTATTCTAGATAGAGAGTAAAAATTTCCTTGGATGCTCTATGTTTTAAAATCTCATGTGTCACTTGAAGTAGAAATGTATATTTATTCTTATAAGAGCCAAATGCTGCAATAATTAATAATGGTATAAAATCTGTTCATTTTAAGATCAAAAACAACTATCAGAAACTTGAAATAGTTAAATAGAAAACAGACTGAAAGTTGATGTTAGTAGACTATATTAGCTAGATAACTTAGAACATAACATATTTTTTCCACAAAAAATGTTTATAAACATTTAAATACAAAGCAGTATAATAAATATTGTCAATCAAATCTATAAGAATGTATTGAATATTTAGTCATTTAATTTAGAGCATCAGTCTTATACAAATTATACCTATAATATACAGAAATTCATTGAAATTATGAGATAAAGGGTTAAAATTTTTTACCTTGAAAACTCTGGTACATTGGCACTATATTAGTAGTAAGCAATGCTTCAGAATATATTTTACTTGAACCTTTATTTAAAAGTTCTACAAAGAAAATAAAAAGGACAACTATTTCATTCACAAATAACATTAGAAATTATACTTTCTCATGGGGGGAATTTTAAAAAAATTAGCTGAGTGCTATCCTAAACCCGTAAAACTTTCCCAGGTATTGGTTCGAGGAGATACATTATGTGTTTGGTCCAGTCCCTTAACAAAATAATCATTTAGATCTTTTCTTCTTCAAGATAAATTTACCAAAGACAAAAACTTTAGTAAGCAGGGCCCCAAATTAAACATATTCAAATTTTATGTTATTTGCCTTATTTCAAGTAAAGTATATATTGTGTTTAAAATATTCTTTCCTTAAACTCTTTCACAGTGAAAAACGAGAATATCTGGCTTCAGAACAACACCTACTACACAGAAAAAAACATCACAGGATGTCTGCTTGGAAATGCTGTACAAGGCTTCTTTGTATGGATTTTCGGCTTGGGCTTCATCTATTTTTATAATGCAATAGCCAAGTTCTGACTTCAGACACCCACTCTGGCGACTGGACTAGATATTTGAGCACCTGGAGCCTTCTGATTTTTGCCTTTTTAGGGCAGTCTGAATACATGTTCTCATTAACATATAAATTTGCCACTTTAAAAACAGAACATTTAACTTCAAAAAAATAAATAAATAAATAAAGCCATTCCCTAGGGGCTCGTATTGGTGAAAGAACAGGCACATTTAAGTTCTACCTTTACCTAATTCTTTGACAAATTACATTTTTCTTTTTAAACAACAAAATGACATTCCTTCCTAATAACTCTGATGCATCCATCTGACTTCGCTGAGTTTTCTCAAATTCTGTTTAAAAGAAATGCAGAAAACTGAAGAATGTCCTATCTATAGTGTCTGGGTTAAGTCAACTATTCTTCAAACAAAAGTTAAAAGTTTTCTAAAACTCAAATTTTAGACCTAGCTTTAAAATTTGCCCCAGTAGTTATATTTCTTATTCACAATTTTCATCCATAAATAAACGAAATGATGTACATTGCCCCATAAAAAGAAAAAGAAAAGGAAGAAAGAGGATAAGAGAAAGGGAAGGTCAGGAAGGAAGAAACTTACGTGGTGGGGAGAGGAACCCATAACTCAGTTTAGAATTATTTTTATAAAATGAACATTTATGGACAGGACTAAGAGAAATTCGAAGATCCTGGTAAAGGCAGTTGGAAAAGTCTCCTGTAGAGAAATTGTCCTGAAGAACACAATGAAAAGAACCATTAAGTATCAAGTGCACAGAAGAAAAGACAGCTTTGTAAATAGTTAAAGGTGAACTGCATCATAGAATTTTGGCTCTGTAGTTGTCTGCTCATTGTCTTTCACCTTTTTTCCATTTTTCTACTAGTGTATTCAACTTTTTTTTTCTAACTGAAGTTCAAAACTCTTTACAGTATTAAGAATATTAATCATTTGTCATGTGTGTAACTTTTTTCTAATATGTTGTATTAATTTTGTTAATTTTTTTTCACTCAATTTCACACTTTTATATAGGGAATTGCTGAGTTTTAGAGATCTGAGACTATCTTCCATACTGAACTACACAACTAAAAGTTTGTAGGGGAGGGGAGTAAAAAAAGACAATGAATAGCAATATAATATGAAAACCTAGGGAGTAGTGATGACTCCCAATTTTTGCAGCTTTAATTACATAAGAAAACTGAAAATTCAAACAATCAAAATACCATAATTGAGGTACTAAACAACAATAAATAGGATGGGACCTACGAAAACTGTCTAGCATGCTGTATATTACAAAGTCAAGTAAAAAAAAGTGTTTACTGTTTTTTTTTTTTAATTAAGTTTATTGGGGTAACATTGGTTAATACAACTGTTTGAATATAGTCTGAAATTTTTTAAAATCAAGTTTAAGGTAGAAATTTTATGCAAATATGTGAATGTGTGTGTATACTGTATATATATATTTTTTAAATGCAGAAATTACATATATATATATAATATATATATCACTATCTTTTTATTTAACAATCTCAGTGATGTTAACAATAGTTTTGTTTTTTAAATGACTCAACCTAGTGCTCTAAAATCCTCTTTCTATCCCTTAAGGGCACCCCATAGCTTGCCAGACACTTTCAGTTTCTGAAAATCTAGTTAGTCTAGTTTAAAACTTCAACTCCATGTATGGCTTGCCAAAAACTTTCAGTTTCTGAAAATCTAGTTAGTCTAGTTTAAAACTTCAACTCCATGTATGGCTTGCCAAAAACTTTCAGTTTCTGAAAAGCTGGTCAGTCTAGTTTAAAACTTCAATTCTTATATGGTGCAAAGTGAATACTAGATTTATTGGGGAGATCACTTCGCAAGTTATATAAATGCCTAACCACTATGCTATACGCCTGAAACTAATAATAATATTGAATGTCAACTGTAATTGAAAAAAAACAAACAAACTTTGATTCCATGTAAGATCTAAATCTCATCTACTCCCTTCGTTCTCTTTTTCAAAGCCTATTTCCTTTATCATTTCTCTTCCACCAAAGCACCCAGAAGGCAGGGAGTGAGGAAAACGGTGGTCTTATTCTGGGATACTTCCCCTCACTCCTTTCAAGGCCTAACTCCTCTGGTCTGGGGGTGAACAGGATCCCAGCCTCTCTCTGGTTTGGTCTGGGAGCTTTCCTATAGATGGTGTACGCAGTGAGGTTACTGAACTTTAATGGCCTTCCCCACCAGTGAGAATCCCCTAGAAGTTGGGCAGTTGAGGGACATCCTTGTGCTCACATACTACATATTTAGAGATGAATAACTGTAACTGACTGTAAAACTCATTTCACGAGAATCATAAAATATTTAAACCAAAAAAAAAAAAAAAAAAAGCCAAAGGAGAAGACTTTACTGCACACCCCTCATTTCACAGAAAAATAAATATGCTCTGAGTCTCAAAGTCACAAGCTAGTTAGTGGCAGAGCTGGAACCTAATGTTTCTGACTCCCCATTCAGTGATCATCTAATTTGGGAACTGATTATAGAGCCAAAATTAACAGTGAGAAACTATGCTCCCAATGTTTTGCTTAATGATAATTTGAAATTACCACACATAGCTAAAGGGGTAACAAATACTTGCATTTCTGTCCACGGTGTAGGATGCCCAAAGGGGCATTTGGATGTCATGACTGTAGCCACTCACAAACCGGTGCTGGTAGAGAAGACAGACAGTGCTGTTCTGGAGAACTCTGGGTCTTCCATAGGGTAGAGTGCCACGTCTTACAACCTTCTCTTGGGTTACAGGGGGAAAATGGAAACGAACTACCATTTAAACATCGTGATGTGCATTATATCATAACATATATGATACACTCATCTAATTCTTTCCTCTATTTCACCCTACTGAAAAATTATTTTAACTATAAAAAAAAACTAATTACAAAGAGAAGAACGATAAATAATTAAGGAAACAAATGTGATTTATTTTTGCCTATAGATTCTGAAAAAGCAATGTAATATGAAGATATCACAAGAGACACACACTACATGAAATTGCTAGAAATTTCAGCAATTAGGACTTAAATGATATTACTAAATTTCTTTAACATCATTTGAATTACTTTATTCTTCAAACTGTACTCCAGAAAGAAAAGTTTCTGAATGATATTGCACTTGGAAAGCAAAAGTTCAGAACTGAAATTATAAGATTAAACTGAATGAAACAATACTAGTATGGACCATTTATTGCCCTTTTTCCCAAGTGCTGGGTTCTTTGTAGACATTATCTCATTTAATTCTCATATTGCCCTATGAATTAAGGTTATATGCCCATTTTAAAGATGAGAAAATAAGTTTATAGGAACTAAATCCTTCCAAGGACATACGTTCCTAAACTCATATTCAAACCCCAATCTACTCTGTTTCCAAAGTGTCATTCTTCACCACAACATTTTGCCACCTTGGGGTCATCAAAGATTTCTCTAATCTGAACATTTACAGAGATTTTATACAAATTCAAGTCAGGAACACTGCAGAATTCATCTTTTTATTCCAGAAGGAAAAAATTGTGAGACGAGTAACTTAATCTATCGGAGACTCTATCAAAGGGACACTGAACATCTAGGTCACAAATGACAAATTTCATCAGGTGTCTGCAAATTCTTAATTTTCATTCAAAACTTATGAAAAAATAACTTTAAAAAAGCAATTTATACTATCTCATAATTAATTAAAAACCAGTGAGATAGACAATTAACAGGTTATTTTAAATGGAAATTGGAAAATTTATTATAAGCCTATGAAAATCTTTAAAATCTCAAAACTCCTCTACTATGTTCGTAAAGAGTGATTCAGCTTCCAATAAATATATTACAAGCTGTTTACACTGTAAATATTCCTTCTTGCCTTATGAGTAACAGTCTAGACTGTCAAGCAAAGAAAATTGTGTTTCATCAGGTGGTCCTCCACTACTCCTTTTATTTTATTGGTTATTCTCAAAAATGCCCCCAAACCAATTCTCTGTGGTTCACGCTGTTGAGAAAAAGCCTTCTTCAACATTTCAAATTCAAGCGTAAACATGCCTTACCTTCTGCCATGGTCAGATTCAATTGTGTCTGAAAATCCATGACCGGAAAAATCTAAAAAGTTAATAATGCTATTTTTAAGGAATGACAGACATGTTTTAATTTGTAACAAACAACTTCTACAGCTTAATTATACTATTGTAGAACACAGATAAAATTTAAAACCAACTTGTAAAAGTCATTTTTTTGATGAAGTTGCAAAAATATAAAATTATTAGCATAAGCACACTATTAATTGAAAAATGAGAATAGCTTCTTTATAATTCTTATAGTTTTTCTACAATCCTAAAACAAAAAGAAAGCATAAAATCTTACAGTTTTTCTACAATCCTAAAACAAAAAAGAAAGCATAAAATCAACTACTCCCCAAATTTCTATCATTATGGATCCTATCAATTTTGTTCATAACTTGTCACGAATCTTCATCTTTTTACAATAACTATAAGCAACAGTGTCATATATCTGTTTTGTACCAAAAAATGATATCCACCCCCTGCCAAAATTTAAAATAGGTTGCGATGTATTTTAGAGAAGGAATATTGTGACTGGTTTATAACCAAGACCTCACTGCTAGGGTAACAGCATAAATTCTATGATTCAGGATGCTCCGGGACTCAGCTAGACTTCTCCCAACCTGAAAGTCAAGTCACGGCACCCAGGGATAAAAATAGAGGCAAAAATGCAAAAAAACAAGGTAGAGGAAAAAAAAAAAAGAAAAGTCTGCATGTGTCACTAGAACTAAAAATAAATATTATGTTTACTCTCGCTCATAAATTTGAATTTGATCATTAAGTATTTCTAAAGGACATGCTATGCAGAGGGTGCTATAAAAACACACATACACACTAGGCTCAGCTTCTCAGCAATACTTACCGAGGGATCGCATGAGCAGCCAAGGTTACCTCTAGGGGTTCTTGTGAAGGGGCACTGGACTAGGGGGTGGACTTCTTTGGGATGCTTTGGGGTATAAATGGGATTCTTTAGAAGGTGGTTAAGACTTCCATGAGTTCCATTATTAAGAGCAGGTGTCAAATTCAGTAAATCTGCATAATTCCAAGAAGGGTAAAGATTTACTTAAGTTTCTAAATCAAATAAATAGTAGATGTGTACTATGATTCTTATTTTTTTAAAATTAACTTTATATGAGTCCTTAATTCTTTATCTAAAATAAAACTATAAAACTCTCTTGGGTTTTAGAGTATTTATGACTATGCTATTCTTAATGGAAATGCTGATGTGTATTGCTGTACTTCTTATAAAAATTTCTGAATTTTAATGTGCATAATAATTATAGTTACCACCTATTGAATGCTTACTATACGTCAATCACCATACTAATATATTTTTCTTATTTAATCCTCAAAACAATTTAATAAGTATTGTCAATATTTGGTAAATGAGTGATCAGAGTACTTTGTCCAAGATCTCAAAGCTAACATAATAGACCGAGGACTCAAAACCAGCTTTGTCCAAGTCTAAGACTCAGGTTCTTAATAGTAATGACAGCAAACACTTATAAAGCACTTACTATATGCCAGGCACTGTTTTAACTGCTTTAGGATCTATTATCTCATTTATGCATATCAGCTCTCAAAAAGAATTATACTCAGGATATATTTAAGGTTTTGCAAATACCCAGTATCATCAGAAAAAGGAAGTAACATTTAAGATGCAATACCTCAACCATAATAGTACTAAGAAGGTACAGAGTAAACCAAGAATATATCTAATGGGTCTGCCTTTGTTTTTACAACCTTGACATTGTCATCCATTCAACTATTATTGCTACCAGAGGTTCCACCTGTTTTGTCTACCTTTCACAGCCCCAAACTCTTTTTCTGGCTTCCACGACTGATCTGATTCAGTTGTCATATAATTAAGCCCAGAGCAGGCAAAGAACCAGGCACCGAAAATGTACAGACCTCCCCTCTCTGGGTTTTGTACTTCACCAGTATGCAGCCTAGTGGAAGAATCAGATAAGTAATCAGAGAGTATGTATGGCATATTTTTTTCATTGACTCTGGGTCAGGAAGAAGAAAAGTAGAAATGTAAGTGTCTGTCTTGCCTCATCATCTCCACAAAGGTGCCCATCATGTGGCCTACTTTTGATCATCCTATTCTAGGAATATTCTATTTTCAGAAGAGATGAAAGTTGCCTGTTCACACTTACCACACATTAAGTTATAAACTTCAATATTTTCAAAGGATTCAACTTCGATGCCATGCTTGAATGCAGGTCCATAGCCAATAAAGAGAGCCTGGATTGGCCAGAAAAGGAAGTTTATCAATTCACTTCAGTGATGTATGTAGTTGGTCAAAAACTATTTTATATTTTCTGTAGTACACATATATAAACTGGTTATGTTAAGATAAAAAGAAAAACACTATGCCGAATGGGCTTTGTAGAATTTTTTTAAACCCCTGTTGCACATATAATGTAAGGACACCTAGAATATTTATCTTAGCTTTACTACAATTTCTGACTTGACCTGCAGAGCAGAATGACAATGAAAGAGATTTTCATCTAAGAAATGGGATATAAACCTCTTCCTGCCCGCCTCACACAGTGCTGCAGGAATCAAATTACATAATTGTTGTGAATATATTTTTTAAAATCTTAAAGTGCTAGGTAAATTTAAGGTATTATCTTCATTTAGAACGTAAGTTTGATATCCTTTCAAATATTAACCAACTGTCTTTCATTTACTGTGGAGCAACATTCTTAATGAAGCATAATATATGCAAAATAATTATTGGAAATTTAGTAGGAGGTATATGTCACACATTCATGAAATAAGAATATAAAATTTTAACTAAATTCTATTAATTTAATGTCCAAAGGAAAAGAGCTATATGAATGTATATGCTTCATTACTTCTCATTTAAGACATAATCAGTCTGTGTTTTTAAGTCTAAAACTTTATATAGCAGTTTTTCTTTAGATATATCATTTAAAAAATATGTAGTAGGTTTACTCACTTGCATGCTTGAAAATATGTTGTCAGAGCCATGAAATCCACTTCCACAATATTTCCTTTCTGAAGGATTCCTAATTTGGCATAATATGCATTAATAATGTAAAGTCAGTTCATAAAGAAAAATTGATAACTATGGGATTATTTCTATTAATAAAGAATAAGTAACTATTTTGTTACACAAACCAAGAAAAGGTAAATAAAATCACCTGGCTTTGAAAAGCAGTAAAGGGCTGCCTTTATCTTTTATTCTGTAGACGAGTTAACTACAAACAATATGGCATAGAGGGGAAAAAAAACCACCGGCACTGAGATAGAACTGGTCTTGAACCCTGACTATGCTATTAACTAGCTGTGACTTTGGCAATTTAATTATCTTCTCTTGGTTTCAATTTTGTTATGTTGGGTTGTTTGTAAAAATTAAATGGTTTAACCTAAAGAAATGCTTGGAACATAGTAGATGTTCATTCAATATTAGTTCTCCATGAGAATAAGAACCATCCCTTCTTTCATATTCTTTCAAACA
Source organism: Pteropus vampyrus (assembly GCF_000151845.1). Classification (NCBI taxonomy): domain Eukaryota; kingdom Metazoa; phylum Chordata; class Mammalia; order Chiroptera; family Pteropodidae; genus Pteropus; species Pteropus vampyrus. The sequence continues at coordinate 571,311 of NW_011888824.1, forward strand.
CTAAAAGCACAGCTTCCTAATAACGTAGAGACGGTGCAATTCTGTTGACTGAACTCTGGTTTGCTGCTTAGGTTTTGCTTGACAGGGGTATTTATCATCCCTGGTTTCCTGGCAACCATCAAAAGAGTTAATGATCAAGTCTGGAGATGTTAATAACTTAACCATCCAAATAATTTGCTGAACATACCAACAGACTGAGGTTTATTGATGAATTAGTATAACAAGAATGAAAAAAAAAACTGTATAATGATGAAGGTACTTGATCATTATTATAAGGTAAAGAGCTTTAGCCAATTATTTGCTGAACTTTGCTGGACTTATTAGGCATCACTGTAATGTGCAGAAGAGATACAATGGCAAGTGGTATCACAAATATGGAGCATAAGAAATAGTCAATATGGATGTGAGCAGACAGTGCAAGTGCTTCTTAGCTGGGAGTGAACCCCTCTCCCCAGGGCCTTCTGGCAATGTCTGGTGACATTTTCGATAGTCACAACTATATAGAAAGAGCACTTTTTCATTTAGTGAGTAGAAGCCAGGAATGCTTTTAAACATCCCACAATACAGCTCCCTACAACAAAGAATTATCTGATCCAAAATGTCAATAGGCCAAGGTTGAGAACCCCTTATCTAATCTCAAAACACCTCTACTATGTTCATACAGAGTGATTGAGAAAATCACATTTGTGCAGTTTCATATAACAAACAACACTATTGGAAAGGACCCATGGTTACCTTGAATTATTAACAGATCAGGCTAAGTTAACCTGGGAGATTCAGAACTTACAATGCAAGTTGCCACTGAGGGTCCAAATAGAATGTTAAGGGCTCAATCCTGTCACTTTTGGCAAAGTGCAAACGCTTGGGTAAGAATTGTTTCAGGTACGGTTTGAAGTGCTGGTTTGGCTCCCGGCACTGAAATTGTAGAAGGCAAAGAAAAAACATTACTTCCATATTTTTTTAGTATACTTCTCTTGAAAGTGCTTTCTAATTCCATATGAATTTTTCTCACAAACATTTTACCAGCATGCCTAATAAGTAACATGTGGAAAAATAACTGAGTTACTATTTGTATAATGTACGAGTTGGACATTTCCTAGCTGTTGAATATCCTTATTTTTACAGGAAATCATAATCACCATATAGAAGTCCCAGGATACTTAGACTGTGTCACTAGATTATATCTGAGTTACTACTGATGATCCTATTTTCAAACACTCTTGTAACTACAATTACAAGAATTTTCTCCAAAATTCAATTTTCTATCAAGTAAAAATAAAAAAAAAAAACGTAGTATAGATAACTCAGCACTATAACAAAAACTTGCTTTTTAAAAGATAGGCATAAAAAAGACTATGGATCATAATGCTAACAGTATTTATAGCAGAACATGTCTAGGTTTTTTCCTTCTATTGTTTTCGATTATGTATTTCTTGTATTGTCACATAAATTCAACAATACCAATAAATAAATTCTTAAAAACATTCAAACCTAGACTTTTGGGATATGTCCTTAAAGATCTTTAAAACCTACAGAGAATTTAAATGTTGACCCAGACACTCAAAATTCTAATCCTATAATCCTAATAACAAATACTGAAACTTTTTTCCTAAATATATGTTAAACAAAACTAGATAATACAATAATTAGATAATAGAAAAATAAATATACTCACAGAAAGATTTCTGGCAATACCTTCATAATTAACTGAAGGGAGACAAAGATAAGAATTAATTGTGGATGGTATGTTACAATTAGCAATAAAAATAATACAAAAATTATAGAATGTCAGGCTCAAATCCTATATTTAAAGACCAAAGCAAGTTTCAAAAAGGTCATTCAAATCATTACATATTAGCCATTGATAGGAATAAGACAGATCTTTGGCTACTCCCACCCAAAATCAGTGAAATTATGCCATATTTGTTAAATGAAAATGCAAGTTACAGAACATCCACCTGTCCATCCATCTGTTCATCCATTTGTGCATCCATTCATATATCTGGCCTTCTATCCATCTACCTGTCCATTCATCTATCCATCTTTCCATTCATATATCTGGCCTTCTATCCATCTGCCTGTCCATTCATCTATCCATCTATTTGTCCATGCATTCAAATACTCATGCATCCATCTATCTAGATCTAGTACAATTTCACTGTGTAAAAATAAAAATGAATGTTTTATTTATGAATAGCAAATAGCTGAGAAGACACATTCTAAACTCAACAGTGTTTACCTCTAGAGAGGAACTAAGCTATAAATTATGGGGATTTGGGGTGGGGAAACTATTAATTTTTACTTTATATATTTTGATATTCACTGATAATTCCAGATTCAAATAAGAGGGACAAGTAGAATAGTTTTTTATAGTTTTTAGAAGAGATGACAAGTAGAATAGTTTTGAAACTGAATTTGCATAGCAAGCCCTCAGTGTACTTACTTAGCGTACCTTGTGCTACAAATCCAATACTACCTAGCTTTCTAAGATCCTTTTAGCTAGACTTTACATAAATTTGAGAAAATTATCCAGATAAAAGAATATGTACTGTATATAGATTTTATGTATTATGCAAATAGACATAGCTTTTGCTTTAGTTTGGGAAACTTAGGGGCCTAATTGAGTTAAGAGTGTAACTAAACCTCAGCCATCCCATCCTAAACATTTCTGGGGACTTCCATTCCCTCTATAGTTTTCATAAGAGGTCTTACAATAACTGTGTACTACCTTTATACATTTAAAAAAATACTAATAAAATTTGTCATGCATATAGAGTCACTATGCATATAGATCACTATGTTGATGTACTAAGCTCATCAAATAATATTCTTAGCCATGAATACCAAATTGGTACATGGTTAGACTTGTATCCTCACATCTAGCCCCATAAAGTCCCTTTGGGTACAGAAGATAGGCACTGAGACATTTAATCATGAAAAGGAAATTAACTTTAATGGATTCTCTTTAGAGATATAATGATTTAGAGGAATGTATTCTAAATATAATCATATTCAAAGATAGCATAGAGATAAACTTACATGAATAGTATTTATCTGGGACATCAGAGGGTCTCAATCGAGCTGCAGGTCCATATATAACTTTGATATTTTTAACATCTCCCAGATATTTATTCAGATATACATATTTCTTACAACTGCCTTGTTCCATGCCTAGGTAAAAAAATTCCAAAACACATTGCAACTTTAATTAAAAATTTAACACATAGAACAAAACTTCTTTCATTGCCAGAATTTAATTCAATAAATATGTGCTCAATGCTTGTGTTAGTTAAATATCTAATAGGTAAGACATGGAATTTCAGCTATATTTACTACTTCACTTTAAAAAAAATCTTTTCCCTTTCCTTCATCCAAAATTAGCTTAATGTTTCTTCTTATTTACATATTATAATATCTTTATACAAGTGAGGAAAATTATCACAGTTTTATACTGAATATGAAAGCCTAGCTATTTTCCCCAAATCACCAAGGATATTAACTGGAGTATAAAATTCGGTCTCATTCCAAGACTGGAGTTTCTTTAGTATAAAACTTTTTCGTACTGTTTCTAGAATAGTTTTCAGTAACTGTTTCTGAAGCAAACAACAATAATAAGAAAAAATGAACAATAAAAAAATCTGTTTTCTGTTTTCTTGTATACACCCCACTTCTGTAGTCCAAAGACTATATAGAACCATGTTATAAAGATCACAGTAAGTAAAAGTGAAATTAAAATTTGCCAAAATTAATATACGCTGCTTCCAAAGTCAGATTTATCATGCTAAAGAAAATAGAAAAGGTACATAATAATCTGTTCAAATTAAATCTAAAATTGTTACAGTAGATTTACCAAAAGTGAATAGGGAAAAAAGAAATTTTTAACTATCCAAATTCCTGGTATAAGACTTTCCCAAATCAGGAGATGGATGTGTTTTGATTGATAGGCTCTTAGATGTCTGTGAATTCTGTATTACATTTCTACTTTCTATAAGAAACTATGTTTTAGAAAAAGAATTAACTTTAAAAATCAGAGGAAATAATAAAACAATAATCAATCAGGCAAAATTGGGGGTGGGGGAGACCATTTAAATTAAAGGGTCAGTGAGGGAAGTAGAGATTACCATGATCTGAAATGAGGATGAGGTTCAGACATCGATGCAAGTCTAGCTCTTTTAGACCATCCATCAGCATGCCAACCATGTTGTCAACCCTCTGCAATGCTCTGATGACCTAAGAAAGAGAACCAATCTTATGTGATGCATTTCACACTAATGGCTAACTCTATATAAAGCTATCTGTTAAAAAAGAGAAGGTCAGTGGATGCAAATACTATGATAACTGATTCACATTAGTCAAAGACAAGTTAGTTAAGACAGGAAGGGCATGAAATAACTGCTGACCATTAACAGAGGAAGGGCCCAAATTCCACAGTGCTTAATTTTAAGTCTTAGAAATGGCATTAGCTGATCTGATTTACTCTCCTTCCCTGAGTTAAGAACACTACTCCTTAGACCAGATCTAACTTAAGCCAAAGTAATACTAGCCCAAATTCATAGTTTTTGGCCAGAAACAAATGTGTTCTCAATTGTCACTTCATTTTCAAAAATTAAGTTCTCTGTATACGTTCTGGTCATTTAAATGTTTACTGTATAAATATAATGTTTTTTAATTTACAAAAATGTTAAAATTATTCATTAAATGCCTATTATAGTTCTATGCACTTAATTTTTAAAAGTAGAACTCCTAGGACTACAACCCATTATTTCCTTATAAGCTGCATGTATTTTGCATATGAATATCACAAGAACATAGAATGGCAAACTGTTTTAGCAAACTGCTTTTAGCATTTCTTTTCCTCTCTTCTTACAAAACCACTTGAGGAAAACTCTTGTGCAGTTTTGCATGTGTTTTCTGTAATGTATCAAATCATTGTTATCTTTATTTACAGTCAGCATATTTTACCGTAATATAAAACAAGCTCTTTCAATATGGTCTTTCAGTCACTCGAAGCTATCTAAGCAACATGAATTGGAATTTTCAAGTATTAAGATAAAATGTATTTTTACGTACCAGTAATATTAGAGTTTAACAGTTTACGAGTTAGTGAATATGATTCAAAAGCAATGGGCTCAACCTTGAATGAAGATGAATCAGAAGAGCAAATATTTTGCAAAATCTTTAATGACTTAGAAAAGGCAGCATTGATTTTAGAACTCTTATGATCTGATAATCAAGCAATTACGAAATGATTCTTAGACTTACTTGTGGCCAAACTGATCTAGACATGGGTCTTAGGTGTCAGTGACTTTAGTGAAAGAATGAAAATTATACTAGCATCTGGCCAACTGTTCAAACTGAGATAATAGCTACAGGAAACTTTTCCATCTGATCAAGTATGACATGACCACATTGTTGGTCACACATTTTCCTTATCCCACCTCTAAGAAGGAGCATTTCTGCTTAGTTGAAGGACAGAATCAAAACAAGGACACATGGGTTGCTAACTACGTCGGAGCTGCTAGAAATGGATTTTGCTGGAAAGAATACAGAGTAAATACAGATCCAGGTGAGAGTCAACTTTCTCTTTGCTCTCTTTTATGAGTTGGTACCCAAGAGGAGCCTGTTCTCTAAGAGGGGCAGATTCAGGATAGACCCAGGTAAAGAGAAACCAGAGGAAGATGGTTTGGGCAGCTGTTCTACATTCGAGTGAGAAAAATAAGCATGCTTTTTCTCTTCCTTCTGCTGTTGCTTAAGCAACAAGCGTTTAGAGCAAGCACTACCCTCAAACACAGGGCTCACAACAGACATGTCAGGCCAGGCTTTCGTCTGAACCCTGTGCTAAAGAGCCCTTGAGGTGCACATACTCTCCAGCCTGAGTAACCTGGGCAGGACTGATGGTTAATCTGGAAGTGAAACTCTAGCCATTAAGAAAGAGTGTCTTTTCTTAGTCTTTCATCTCTTGGAATCACATGGGGAAAAAGACAAGAATTCTGAGATTAGGGATCTTGGCAATATCTCTTCTCTTTTTCAATATGACCAATGATATTCACAGAGCCTTACTGTTTCTTTTCATATTGTAAAATGTAAATTTTAAATCTTATATAAAATATAAATTATAAGGTAAGTCAGCTTAGAGGTACAAGGAAAATAGCTCAAATCATTTTCTGTTCCAATGCTTCCTATGCTCTATATAAAATGATATAGACACACAGAAACTGAAAGCAGTATTTGATGTTTTAAAGTGTTGTACCAATTACAAACATAGCCAGGAGTGAAAGAGTGTCAGGTCAAATAAGCTGTTACATTGAGAGCCTTAGTCTACGAGCTGTTTCCCTATCTCTCGTCTCCTAGTAACCACTCAATAAACCAATGATGATTTGAAGTTCTCTATATTTTTGATAAAATCTCCAATCCTTCGATGCCCAAGCTCTGTTGTAAGCATGGTCGCAGATGGTGAGAGATATATCTCCTAAGTTGGAGACTTCATAGGAGGCTTCTTCTGCTATTTGATATATTATCCTACATTTTCCTAGAAAACTGGAATCTTACCTATTTACTGAGTTTTACAAGAACACATAGGTTTTAGGACAATGTAGGGGGAAAGAGAGTGGATAAAGGCTTTGAAATTGAAAATAATGAATTTAATTCATCCTCAGTTAGCACTGTGAAAATATAAACAAAACAATTCCCCCAACTCTTACTTGGATTACAGTGCATTCTTTGGTTTAGTAAAATTGTGTTTAACACTCACTCTTTCCAAAAATCATGGAATCTTACAGAACAGTCTCGTAACCTACTTCAAATCGAGGTTCAGTTAGCTGTTACCAGGTTTAATGAAGTAATCACTGATAAAATGTACTTACTTCACTGCTGACTGGTCCATATGAATGACCTGAAGAATCTGGTTCTTCTAAATACAGAGTGTAAAAGTGTGGTCTAAATCAAACAGTATCAAAATGTAATATTTTATGAACACATTGTAAAAGAGAATAGAAAGAATAATTCAACAAATGATAGTGAACAAAAATAATACAAACACTAGGGTAACATTTCTAAATTTGCTGAGAAATAACTTACAGGTTTTGAGTTCTTCTAAATATGACTAATAATTCACTAAAGAGTTCACTTGGATATAAAACCTCACAGCCAATACCAAAGTTTTCTTGTAGTCTATTTAAAAATATTGTGTAATTTATGTAAAACAAAGGAGTATTTACAATGCATACCTTTCCTTTGTAGGAAGCTGTAGCCATTTAAGAACAGCTAAAATTCTTTCTTCAAATGGAACTGAACTAAAATTAAGAATAACAAAATGAAACAATTGTTCATGTTTAAAATATGTTTTTCTTAAAAAAATTGCATTAAGAAAGACTAAAACAATCAAATACATCAATAGTGTTTGAAGTAATGTAAGAGTTTTATTTGAAAACCCAAAAATGTCTTCCCAACAAAGGAACCAAAGTTAAGTTTTACACATATGAAAGTCATTACTGGGTTTCAAAATTTGCTTCTATACTCTCCTTGAGGATATTTTTCCTGTACCTGAGAAAAGCAATTGCTACCAACCACATGTCAATATATTCTCTCACTGATGACTCAGTAAAAGTGGGTAGTAGGCACATGATGAGCAGACAGTTCCCCAGGAACATTTCCTCAGCAGCATTAATAACACTTTCCTCTGAGCACAGGATTTGGTCTATACAACTCCATCAGAATGCGAGTTTGCCCAACCCCAAGTACAGCTGGTTGTGCCAGAGAACTTATGTCACTAATCTTTGAATCCCCCATGCCTAGTACAGAGTGTGGCAATAAAACCTCAGTCATCATCCATGGAATAAAAATAATGGCAAATAATGAGGTGGGAAGAAGCACTGCACTATCCTCAAGTGAACCATAAGAATTAACACTAGCCTAAGATCACCAAAGAAAATCATTGTGCGTTTCTTGTCTGGGATTCATGATCCTTTCTGTTGACCCCCAAATATACTGTTGTATTGATTTTTTGAAATTACCCAAAGAGAGTCTTCCAGGAAAAAAAGTGTTTTTTTCCCTCAATATGTCATGGATTTTGAATATCACAGAAGTTATTCTAATCGGTTTTTCACAGTAGATGGCATATTTACTGAAGTAATTTGGAAATACAAATTCAGAGATGCCATTAATATCTTCTTTTTAATAATATCTCTACACAAGAGTCATTCCTACCTGTGTTCTCTTTAATACTTTCATCTCCTCCTCTAGTTCTTTTTCTTCCTGGAGCTAAGACGGGCAGTACCACCACTCTGAGACCCCTCTACTTTCACCATAACTTCATTTTTTATTCCTGCCCAAAGATCTAAATGCAAACCCCGATACATTACCAAAGCTTTCTAGAAAACCTCTACAAAAAAAACTTGTCTTGTTTTATTATTTACCACCTATCTAAAACTCTTTGAGATGGAGTCCTTATTATGACAAGTCTCATTTTTCAGCCAATATATCACTCAAATGTTAGCACTTATGACTTAATAAAAAAGACAGGCTGAGATAATCTTTATGTAATAGGTCCTAGAAAAAGTATATCTATACATACCCATTATATATTTTATAGATGTCTGGGAAAATTCCATTAATTTCCACATCTGATCCTGGCCAAAAATATGTGCCAGCCTTCAGGCCTTGATATTTAGCTGTGAGCCAAATCTGGGAAAGAAAATTAAGAAAAGTTAGGAAATTATGCAAATATTCATCTCTTAGGAAAATATCTGTTCATGCGATGCCAAGACATTCTTCTAAAGTGCTAGAATGTTTTTGAAGTTAACAAGCTATAGCAGTTAGACAGCAAAATAATCATATATAACTGAAAAGGAGCAAAAAGAATTAAATATTTAGAAATTAAATTAACCTAAAAAATATGGACATAAGTCAGTTGTCAACTCTTACAACTTTTAGAACCATGCCCCTACTTGATAGGTTCTCTATGAAAGAAGAAAAATTCACAAATATACGTGCCTAATTTATTGGCATTTTTACTTATATAACTAACATTTATTAAGCATTTGTTATTGGCAATTACAGATCTAAACAGTATTCCTATCAGCATCCTAGATTATTAATTTAAATAATCCTCACAATCCTCTCATGAGGGTATTAACGTATTATCCACAGTATAGATATGAGAAAACTGAGGCACAGAAAGAATAATTTACCCAAAGTCACAGAACTTTAATTATCAGAGCTAAAATTTGAATTTAGAAACTTTAAATTAAATATCATGCTCTTTTTCCTTCTAAGAGGATTATTAAGACTATCCAACTAGACTTTATAAAATTATTGTAACAATGAAAAAAATTTAAAGGACACATCTAAATTACAGAGAGACCTTCTAAGTTAGCATATGCAAATGAAGTCAAAGTTTACCTCCTTCAGAAATAACTATATTTGTGTAGATCAGAATATTACCCCCACTCACCTACTGCTATATGCTATTAGTACAAGAAGCTAGAATCAAGTAGAAAAGAAAAATGGTTCGGAATAACCCAAACTCAGTTCTGAAATTACTACTATGCTCATCATACAATGACACAAACAGCATTTAGGATTATCAGCATTAGTCTCCATTTACAAAAGAATAGTCACAGACATAGTAAATGAAGTAGGTTATTAAGAGCTGCAGGGAATCTGGCATTTTACTCTGATTGAAACAGATGAGAATAATTAAAGAAACTATTCTAGTAGCTAAAACAAACAAGCAACTCACTGGTTCTCCTTTGTACCACTCAGGATTAAATTTCTCTTTACTCTTAAGTGTAAAGGAAGCATTCATTTTGGGATCATACATTTTATTATCAATTATGCCATGGGATTCTGGATAAAGACCCTAAAAAATATAAAACACATATTTTATGCAAGTTAAGAATGTTTTAATGGTAAAGTCACAAAATGATTTCATCAAAGAGAAACAAGTAACCAAAGCTACAAAGAACTTAACACAGCTTACACAGGAAAAAACAAAACAATGGCTATTGTCAAAACACAACCAATCGCTCAGTATTTTACCTAGCATTTGTATTTTACGTTATGTAATAGTAGATAATAAGGTAGGAATGCTATGGAAAAAGTTCTATATAAAGAGGCAGCCTCCCAAATTTTGAAGGAAGTACACTGTTTTCCTTCTGCATTGCTGAAAAAAACTGCTGCAGAACAAACTTTTTTGGTTTGGTACAAGAAGAGCTTGTATCAACACAAGCTGAAGTATAAATTTTCTTCTTCAACGTTAAGGCCTCGTGAATTCTACATTTTTTTTCCTGGATTCATATTAAACCTGGAAGCTTTGACTGAAAGAAAAACAGAGCTATAATCCTATCCAGAGTCAGGCAGAGTGAGGGACTTGACTTGCTCAATCACTTATACATCAAGATGATTGGAAAGACAAGTTGAGAACACATGAATGTGAGTTTTGGGGCTCAAATAAATTAAGCTATAAAACTAGTAATAAAAAACAGATCACAAGAATCAGAGATCTTAAAACAAAAGGAAAACCAAGAAATCACTTCTTAGGGTCTTTCATCATCTCTCTTCACAGATGGGAAAATTGAGACTCAGAAGGTAAAGTGACCATTCCAAGGCCAGGGCTAGTTAGTAGCAATGACCAGAACCTAGGTTTCCTCACTTAACTATACAACTGGAAAAGAAATTAATTTTTTTCTGATCTGATATCTAATTAATCCCTTGAAAAATGCTGCATTTACATCTAACTTCTGTGAAGATAGAAAAGTTGAAATGCGGAGCTTACTGTGACAATGCTGTAGTGATTAGGGAAAGTTTTTGTTGGATACACTGGTCTCATGTTTTTAGTATATGTTCCACAGTTTTCTACAGAGGAAAAAAAAGTTAAAGGTTATTAAAAAACTGACATCTGTTTATCTTATTTGGCTTTGGTACCATAGCAGTCTAAATTGTATAAAAAAATTAATCCAGGAGGAGTTTATAACCATATAAAAATTCAGAGTGAATAATAAAGCAACATTGTGTACTCGAATTCAATGTTAAGATTAGAGCAAATTTTTACCTTAGTTAAAAAATAATTTTTTTAAATAATTAAGCCAATGAAATAATTATCCTCTACTTATTAATAACATTAAGTTCCAGATGGACCATTTATAATAATGATGTTTGCTAGATCTTTGTTACTATTTACTGGTTACATATCTAAATTACAAGAGGTAGTAAAACAAAACAAAACAAAACAAAAAACAAAATAACAACAATAAAACTGCACTACTAGCTAAATCTGCAAAATTAAAACAAGGGTGAAGCAGTAGCTGGGTGACAGTGTTCCAATCCATAGATCCAGAAGTAGCTAACTCTGGACACATTCAACACTGCTGAAAGACAAAGGGCATCTTCCAGTTTCAAGTCAAGGAAAGTGCAGAAGTCAGACGGTTCCTGATTTAGCCCTGCTGTCATGCTCCTTGTGTCACGTTCCTCTTCTTTTGCATCTACTATTGGGGAAGAAATATATAACTAACGATACTAGCATTTCAAATACCTCATTGACTGAAAATGTCCTGGGATTGACATGTGTCTCTCTATCACAATGCCTTCCAAATAGCTCAGAATATCATATTACATTCCTCAATTATCCAAAGCTAAGTATTAGGCTAACTGTGTATTGATTTCTTTTAAACTTCACATATAGGTCTCTATAGCTCCTTAATTCTGAACTCAGGATGCCATATTTGGTGCATTAAAACAAACTTTCCTCCGAATGGTATCAAAGGGCCAGATTCCTCCGAATGGTATCAAAGGGCAAGCTTCAAAGCCCATGGGCCTAGCTGATAAGAACAGAGTGTTCCTTGCCTTTGCAAACTATTTGCTGAAGACTTTTTATGTCGAATGGTCATTTACAAAAACTATTTTTTTTCAGGTAGAAATTAAAAACTAAAATTTTTAGAAGATTTCCAAAATTATTTTGGCTTGTCACAAAAGACAATAAATGTACACGTCTTTACTGAGAGTAATTTTAATGTTTAAATCAATCTCATATACTCAAGTCTGGTAAATAACATTTTAGAATTCCAGAACACTAAATAGCTGTATTTACATACTTCTATGTCAATCCAGTATTACACTGTAGCTACTTAAATTTGATTACTGATAATGAGCACAATTCTACAGTTTTACACTCATGTATAATTTTTCCTTTTTCAGTAACCATGATTCAAGGGATGCCCATTTTACTGGTGGCTAATATTATTTAAAACTTTGGCATTAATACTAAGAAAAGACTATTCACTATTGCATCAGTAACATAATTGTTTAATTAAGGCCTTGATTGATGCAAAGAAATTGGAAAGATGCTACATGATACTATAGGATAACTAGTGAGCAAATATTCTATGTCTACATTACTAATATCATAACAGAAATACCTTTGATTTTTGAAATTCTATTTTAAGATATAATACTTATTAAATAAATAAAATAATAAATAAAATTTCCAGGAAAGAAATCCAAAATTCTAAGAAAAAAGTACATACTTATATAGCCATTTATATATTTATTTATATTGTTTCTATATATATGCCAAGAGATAAAAATTCTAAGATAATTATATTATCTTAGAAGTCTTTAAAAGATAGCTTCAGAGTAATTACAATATTAAAGGCTAGTTCCTTATCACCACATTCAACTACTTTGCAAAACAGGTTTATCTAGTACTTTTCCAAAAAGCAACTACCTCCCTAGTCTATCTCACTAAAACTGTGACACTCCAATAGTAAACTCTGAAGTTACTCACTTAGTTTGCTAATAACAGGAAGAAGTCCACCCCAGGTATGTAAATATTCTGCCCTGAAACCATCCAAAGAAAATAAGAGGGTAGGAGGCGTTTCAAACCTGGGTAATAAGAAAAAAAAAAAGTTTAAAGAAGTAGAAAGGCACACATCCAGTGCAGATTTTCTCTCTCCTTGGCCACAGATCCAGTGAAGATTTTCCACTGAGGTGGGTACTTAACCTAAAGTAAACAAACAAGCTCAGCAAGCACCTTCATACAGAGTATTTTATAAGCATTTATATTCATATACATGCTTTTATATTTCATTAGATATCTATCATCAGATAGTATTTATTAAGCACGCATACCATTTTGAGCCACCATATAGAGGACATCATTCAGAGTTCCCACTATTCCAAAAGTTAGACCAAATGCTACTAAAAGCTAATACTACTTTCCCAATTTGCAGGAGAATAAATGTTAACAAACAGCATTTTCTAAGTTATATTTTCGTTTCCATTATGTTTTTTTCTGAACAACCACTTTTTAATATTGTCTCAACTTGAATCTAATAGATAACACCTCATATCACATAAATTATATACAAATTTATTTTTTATGTTTAACATAGTTTACATATATTAACATTTAATAGAGAAGTTTGAGAGGTATTCACTAAATTTAAATATATAAACAAAGAAATGATCCAAAGCTAGGAATGAACAAACAATGAGAGTATACATTACCAGAGGGGAGGGGGAAGAAGGGATGTAGATGAGGTAAAAGTGGTCAAATATATGGTGACATTAAAGAACTTAAAATTTTTAAAAATTTTTTAAAAAGAGTGTACAGAGAGAGAGGGAGGAAGGTAAGGAGGGAGGGAAAGAGAGTTAATGCGTGTGGCGTGCAAGTCTAAACAAGGAGGCAAACACACACACACACACACACACACACAGAATAATGATGGACAACTATTACGTGGCTACACCAAAACAGGCATGGTTCAGAAATTTTGCAGCTTCTAATGATATCTGGTACATGGCAGAGGTGTTGAATACCACTGGATTACCATAAAAAAACTTTCCACTGAAAATTTACTCAATAATTTAAAATTTGAAAGCAAATGCTTATCTCACCTTGCCTATCTCCTCCCTAGCTTACTCTCATATACAAACACAAATGAAATAAGAAAATTTCTGTATAATTTACACTAACTGGTACCATAATTTATACTACTGGTTTGTACCATAGCTATTGGACAACTCTGCAGATGCAACTGCAATAGTCTCAATGACCCATATCTATATAAGAGAATTTATACTAAATCAACAGAAAACATAAAACGAGTTTACTGGGCCACTAGGTAAATATACTGGTATAATAATTTCTGGTATAATAAAATGTATTCTAAATTATGATCTTCTTATAAAGAAAGGAGGATTTATATTTTTCCACTGAGTCAACATCACTGAAAAAATAATACACATCTTATAAAGCAAAATTAATTATATACATAAACAAAATAAGCTGAAATACAGATTTAAAATTTTTAATAGTTTGAAAAAATCGTTTTAAAGAGATAAAAATATATTTCTGAAGATGAATAATTCAAATTATATGAGGTAGATCTCATGTGGAGCAAAGCTAAATATATCTAACACCTTTCATAAAATACTTTAAGGATGAAAAGAACAAATACAAATCATAAAAACTATGTAACATCCTAAAATTTATCCCCCAGACATGTTGATTATCCCTAAAATTTATGTATAAAACAAAATACAAAAATAAAAAGCTATAATTTGCTACAAGTTCAACTCTCATAACTCCAAATGAAAAGGGCATCTTTTCCAAAAAGATATAAATACTTCCACCTAACACTCATGAATACCAGTATTAAGATGAAATAATCATGACCTCTCTTTTTTCCACTAGCTTCTACAGTGGGGGTCATGCCATTCTATACCACCAGTGCTAAACATGACTGAGGCCTGATTTAAATCATGTTTAATGAACCAACAAATAATTATTATTATATTTTCTTTTCAATTTAGAAACAGAAAAAAAAAATGTTACTTCTAAAAAAGAAAAAATTTATATCTCAGAATATCATCTTACCCTGCTGGACACTGTGGCTCATTAATGCTCTCACACGTTTCTTCTACCCAACTTTTCTCACCTAAAATATTTTCAAGAAATAAAATGAGTTGAACACACTTAACAGTAACAACAATTGTGATGCTGGTGATACACATTAGGACAGATTTTAAAAACAAAATGTGTTAACAGATACATAGGAAATATGGAATATGATTCTAGGGAAATATAATGAAAAAGGGGAGGTAATCTGTTTGAAAATAAAAATCTGTTTCCAAAGAGTTAATTGATAGGAAGAAAAAATGAATGTATAATTGCAAGACTAAAACACAATACTTTATTTGTGAGAACATGAAGGCATCTTTTCCAATTGTTAACATTTTTAGCCAAAATTTACAACTCTCATTCTATCTACCCAACAAAATCGTCTGGTATTAAATCCTTGATGTCTTAGTTCTTCTCATAAAGAGCCAGATTCTGTCAAGGAATTTCAAGGAACCCTGTAACACTTAGCCAAGACCTCGTAATAACATTAGTTTATATTATACCCCTAAATCTTTTGCAGTAATTTCACATCTACTCTCTCAATGTATGGCAGACTTTATCTTCATTTTTCACAACAGAACCTGGGACATAGACTTTAGCCAGAACAATCTTTTCATAAATACGGCATTAAATAAATGTGTAACTAATACCAAAATAACATGAGGAAATGAGTGACTATAGATAAAACAAGGTTGGCCATGTGTGATAACAATTATTAAGCTGAATGTGGATACAAGGTTCATTACACATTCTCTCTCCACTAATGTATATGCTTAAAAACAAAATGTTTTAAAAATATTTCTTCAGTTAATATAGTTGGACACTAAATATGACTCAATGTGAAA
Organism: Pteropus vampyrus; assembly: GCF_000151845.1. Taxonomy (NCBI): domain Eukaryota; kingdom Metazoa; phylum Chordata; class Mammalia; order Chiroptera; family Pteropodidae; genus Pteropus; species Pteropus vampyrus. The sequence goes on from NW_011888824.1 coordinate 587,055, forward strand.
AATAACACCTATGCAAAACCCAGCTAAAACCTAGGAAGAGGTCAGGTTGCTGTAGAACCTGCTGAGCACATGAAAACCTGACCTCGACAGACAGGGCTGTAGTTGATGCAGCAGTCGCCCTTGTCCCTGCAGTCATCTGTACAGGAGCAGAGGCTTCTGGACAATCTTTTCTCACCACACCTGAATTTGCTGCAAGTCCATATGTGTTCTAGAAATAAATATCAACAAAATTAATTGCATGGTCCAAACTTAACACATCCAAAGTGAAAACTGAATTGTTGTCTTCTGAAGCAAGATCTGTAAAAGACAGTGAACTAGCTCATAACTCGTAATCACTCACAGAAACTGCCACCACAGTGGTCAATCAGAACTAACAGACAGAAAACATGCAGGTAACAATTGTTATTATTTCACTAAAATGCCAGAATCTCACTTTAAAATGTGGACAAACATAATTATCATTATATGATTCATCTATAGATCTTGGCTTCTTCCACCAGCCATTTTTGAGGTTCTCAAATGTTAATCTAAATCTGGCTCAGTCCCATTTAAATATTATTCCATGTAATATGTAGAGAAGCCTACAAAATGAGAAAAATTTCCATGTTCTGATGATTTTATTTTAAAGTTGAAGTGGACATCTAAGAACTCTTGCTTTTATAAGCCCATAATGAAAACATTCACATATTTCAAGTAGACTTTTTGAACTTAGTTTAAACATAAATTAGCCTGTACAGGCTTTCAGCATACATTAAAAATAGGCACAGTTTTGCTATCCATAAAATATTTAATGAAATCAAAATATGTAAAAATTTTTTCCTCCAAAAAATCATAAAGGCCAAATTTTTTAAAATCTCAAATGAGTGAGGCAAATCACATACCTAAAAGATGCAGAACATTGCTTTGATCTTTCACTGCTAAAGCCTATATTCCATTTTTTTCCCCTGCACATTTTTACCTGGTTCTATACATGTCTCCTGGTAATCTAGACAGCAGTTTCCAAGCTCAACGCAAGCAACATCACAGCGACAGTTTCCAAACGTTCTTTCAAAACAGCGACCTTTGCAACTTTTAACTGAAAATATTAAATAATGAGTTAGATGTTTCTAATCATTATATGATTACAAAGCAAACATCAACTAATAGATCTAAGTAGCATGTAAATTCAAATACTACTTTAGAAAACACAAATGGGATAATAAAGATTCTTACCTAAGACTCTTTTCACAAATACACAAAGTACCACAAATATAAGGTCACCTTATTCACATAGTTTGTGATTTTATCTCTTGCCATAGAAAAGAGAATTTTTATCTTTTATTTATTATAAATCCTACTGATAAGACTCAAATACCAATGTATGGTAAAGAAAAATCAGACTAAGGATTTGTGAATATATTATGCTTTGAAAATTTTAGCTTAAATAGCCATGGCATTCTCTAAAATTTCAAAATGTGAGAAAATATTTTAAAAGTGATAATCTATGAATATTTCAGAAAGAGCAAGAATATCTGACTTACCTCACTCTCAGTTTTGAAGTAATGTATTTGTGCAGAACACACAAATTCTGTGGGACTGTCCCTTCCCCCATCACCTTACACATCCATTTCACCTTCAGATCCAGCCTGGCTCTCTCTGAGAAGCCTATCCAAACTCCCCAGCCTAGGTCCATTTTCTTTTTTTTCCAGCTTTTTAAAAACCCTGGCCTTCTCCTCCATCACTTAATTTTATTTATGAGTAGATTACTTGGTTAGTCTCCCTGTCTCACACTAGACCACCAACTTCTTTAAAAAAAGACAATACCAGGATTTAGTTCAGTGCACTGTTATGACACCCAGCAAGATAAATGGCATATAGTTGGTACCAGTTAAGTTTCTGTTAAATGGATAAATGGCAGAAAGGGAAGGAAAATACTTTTCTTTAAAAAAAAAACAAAGATTTTATATTGTAACTCTTTACTAGATTTTTGGAATAAGCTAGGTTTCTATTAGATTACTGAAAAATCAGGATGATGAAGGGGAAAAAAATCCACTTGTAAAATAATGGAAGTCCAATAGAAAAAGGAATAATCTTACCTCTTGACTTTAATAGTTTTCTGACCCAACAAGACATTGCCATAAAATTTAACTCACAGGACACTAAGAAATTCTTCAATTTTAAGGCTATAAAATGACAATAACAATTTCTAGGGTCAGAAGTACTTATTTTCCTGATCCAGGGTAGGGCAATGTTATTAGAATAATAGTTATTATTTGAAGCTCATTAATAGGCACCTAGTGATTTTTTAAAATACTATGCATACTATGTTATCTTTGGATTAAAATTGCTATTTTTAACCCTTCAGTTTTACTGAACTAAAGGTAAATTACTTCATGCCTAAAAACTACACAGGTGAACACTAAAGTCTGTAGCTTAATTTTGTTAAACTTTGGTACCTTTGCTATAAATACAGGCATACCTTGTTTTATTGTGCTTCGTTTTATTGCGGTTCACACATGCTGCATCTTTAACAAACTGAAGGCAAGACCCTCAACCAGTAAAAAGATTATAATTTGCTATACTGCAGTGGTCTGGCACCAAACCTGCAATATTTCTGAGGTATGCCTGTAGATTATGGACTAAACACATAAAGTTACTGTATTTCTTCATTTTAACAATAAATGATAGCTTAACAATCACCAAATTTTTAAATAACTATTGTTACAATTACAGAAGAAGTGAGGAGGAAGAAAATTTGTTCAATTTTCAAAACTGAATTTCCTAGGAACACCATCGATGATTTTACACAGGTTAGAAAAAACAAACCTCCCTCAGAGGCAAATAATGACTACTACGATGTACTATGATTCAGAGGTTTATTACTTATAATGATCTTATCAATGCCGGATAATTCTACACTCGATATAAAGAAAAAAAAAATATGCAGAAGCTTAAAAATACCACTATCTCTTTGAAACTACCAATGTCCATAATTTTAAAAGCCTTAAGTGTAGGGAAAGATAAGCTTCTGGTTGCCCAGGGATGCTAACTTGTCACCTTATAACTTCCTAGGCTGCTTCAGCAACTGCTTGGGGAGAAAGGGTGTCCTAGGAGCGCCAAGAGGAAGTCAGGGAGAAGGCTCCAGGAGCTCGGCACCAGACCCTGTCGGCCATGTCTCCTTGTTTGCTTCTGTTCTAGACAGCTTTATTTTCTGTTAATTTGCTCTTTTGTTTGTTTGGTTGGTTGACTGGTTGCTTTTTCAGTCATAGCTCCTCTTCATTGTTTTGAAATGAAGTTTTGCAAGTAAAAAATACTATATGAAAATTATAGAAGAGCTTGAAGAAGAAGGATCAAAGCAGCATCAAATCTGCAATATCTGAGTACCCATAGGATTCGGACATGCTTACCTTGATCACATTCTGAAGAAGGCTGAATATCTCACACACACACACACACACACATACACACACACACACACACAGTGTACTAATTACCTTCTTTGGCACAGCTTGGTTTCAATCCAAATATACAACCAAGGATTATTGTCAACACACAGACTGACAATACCTGTGGGGAGAAAAAAGAAAGTTATAAAGCTTCAAAACCTTTATTTCTTCAAATATTTTGTTTTTTCAAATGTTTCTAAACTTGCTGGTGCTACTCCGTTTCCTGATCAGGGTGCTGCTGGTCACAGTAATATGTTCACTTTGTGAACATTCAAACTACACACTTACAATTTACATACTTTACTATATACATGTTATACTTCAACAAAAAGTTTACTTAAATGTTACCAAGCGAATCTATGCCATCCGAGGTTAATGTTGCCAGAAATTTCCCAGTAGATGTAAATGGATCTTGTCAGAGAATTTGTAGTAATTAAGGGAGAGAGAGAGAAAAATCTATTTAGAGACTCAATTTCCTATTTGTTAATCTATAAAAGGCAGTACCAGATTAGATGCCTTTTTTAAAGCAGTTTAACTACACAAAATATCCTCATATGCACTATGGCAGCTTGTGGAATGAGCAGTGGAGAGGGTTAGGTGACTGCATCTCAGGTCCAAATGTTCACACCAACTGGTTGTATGATATGAGGCAAATCACTTAAGCATTCTAGACAGCAGTTTATTCACTGAAAAACTAAAGAGTTGGACTAGATGGATCTCAAAAAAAAAATCTTTCCAGCTCTAACATTTGGCCACTGTCTCATTTTACGCTCTTATGGCATTCAACATTTTAAACTAAGTGGATACACCATACAACTCCAAAGAACAATGACAGAATTTTTATTTGTGAGTTAGAAGAAAAAGAAGAAGAATCCATAAAACAATTCTCAATATTTTTAGTGGGATGCAGTGTTTTGGGCAGCTCTCTGAAATGCCACATTGCCAATTCAACAAAATATGCAGTGAATATCAACTATGTATAAGGACTATGCTATGCATTGAAGGAAAGAATAAGCGATACCTCAGGAAGCTTCTATTTGTGTGGGAAAAGGTAAAAACAGCATAAATGGCTCATATTTGGTAGGACCTACAAAGCAGTTGCAAAGTTCTCTAGTTGTTTAAAGGAGAAAGGTTGGAGGGGTTAGGGAGAGGGAGATCAGAAAGTGCATCATAGAGAAATCCTTTGGGCTGGGCTTGAAAGAGGGAAATCATGATATGATATTGCAAGAGTTGAGGGAAGGCGAGAGAGGACAGAGCAGAGCAAAATTCTAGGAGGAAGGCCAGCAAAAGAAAAGGCTCAAAGGAAGGAAGGCTAATGGAAGGTGGCAGATGAATAATGAGAAGCTGTTTCGGCTGGAACAAAGAAAATGCAAAAGGGAATGGACATGGACACAGGGTCGAGGTATGGAAAGGTGTAGTGGTATTTCCCAAAAGCCAAGATGAAGACATAAAGAGACGGGAGAAATGGGTGAATGGGGCAGGGCGGATGGTGGGTAGCGGCTTTTATGAACATATTCCTTCAAATAAAACATTCAGTATTGACCACATGCCAGTCTCAAGGTGAAGTACTGGCTATTCAGTAATAAAACAAACATAACCTATGTCCTCGAGGTGCCTATTTTCAAATGACTGCAAGAACTAAGAGGAGAGGAATGGTAAATAAACTGAAGGAGCTGGTCTAACTTATTTCAAAACGGAACAATTAAAGAAATGGAGAGCAAGAGTATAGTGAGTCTAAAACACAACAAGATCTAGGCCAGTACTTTTTTTTTTAGGAAATCAAAAACCTAAGTGGATATATGTCCATTAAAATAGGAAATCATCAGAAGAGCTTGAACAAATAGGTAAAATAACAGCAGAGGCAGACCAGGTATCAGAAGAGAGTACAAATGGAGTCTCCTAAACCTTTGACTGTGGTCTAAACTGACACAAACACGCAGAAGCATAAGGTTAAAGTATCTATCAAAAATATTAAAAACTCCCTTACAGTAAAACTAACCTATATTTAATACCTTGTAATTTAAAACATGGAGTATTAAAGTTTTATTTCTATTTTTGTAATAAACTTATCAAGAAGAGTTTGCACAGTACTTTATCGTCTTCTCATCACATAACTTACAATACAGAGTGAGAATCTTTTCTACGCCTTGGTGAATTGTCACATTCCTTTCTAATTTTAGATAAGTTTCCAATGTGTTAACCTTTGCACTTTCAACATGAGACATCTTCAAGAGTTCCTGTAATATGAATTTTTGTGCCCGTGTCACTTCCTTTGGGACATTTTCATCATTTTTATCAAAACCATGCTCCTTACTTAGTACAATAAATTCTCCATCACTAAATTCCTCTGGCCGCATATCTAGAGTCTATTCAACAGCAACAGTGCTAACATTCCCACAGTTAGCTATTTCTTCCAAAATCCCATTTATATTCAATTTGAATTTCACTTCCAACATTATCACTTTTCTATTCTTTACTGCACTTTCATCTTCATCAGCCAATTCCCTCTTTCAATTATCCACCTCTATGAAATGTCGTGTAGGCTTACCACTGGAAGACAAAGAAGTAATTCAACTATCTGCTTTGCTCTCTGTGCTAAACTGATCAACAGATATATAATTACCAATCACTGACAGACTTTGGAAGAAGTGACATTGGTCACTGACCACACTACAATATGCATTTACATACGTAATGGTTTGTGGACTGAAAAACTAGCAGCAAAGATTGAACTTTATACAACTACGGTTAATAAATCTTGGCAATTGAAAATTCGAACCATATTGTTGGGGCACAGGTGTTAAACTATGGTAACTGAAACTGTGCATGTCAGAGTCATACAAAGCTATAACTGCCTATACCCTCACAAGTGAGTAAGGCAGGTGTCCAAGGATGTTTATTTCAAAATAGTTTGAATGAATTCATTAAAACAACAACAACAACAAGAACCAGATACAGCCTAAGCTCATTTTGAGAGACTGGTTTAATAAGTCATGTTTAATCTATAAAATGACATATTCTCATGGGGTTAGCCTCAAAGATAGGGGTGTCAGAAGAAGTTTGAGAAAAAGACACACACAAAAAAAGAAAAAAAAACTGAGATGTAACCATAAGAAACTGATGGAAGCAGTTGATGACAGACCTTTTCCATTTTCTTGGATAAGTAAGAAGCATCTGCAGGAAGTGAGAAAGTCAAGCTGGTGCTCTGAAGCAATAGAGGGGGCTTAGGACATTCCATGAGAAGGATGGCAGCACATCAGTGGGGACGAAGGAGACTGAGTCAACAAGGGAAGAGAGAAGATTCTCAAGCTCTGGGAGGCCAGCTTCACCTGAGATCATGGATTATAATGGACCCAAATGGCCTAGACATCCAGGAGTGGCAGTGGGGGAATGGAATAAAGAGATAACATGGCATGGGGAGGTGGGAAGGAAAACAGAGCAGAAAAGGGGACAAAAAAAAGTCAAGGAGTGGATGCAATGGCTGAACAGGGTAAGGACCACAGGGACATGGGTATCTGAATAGAGAAATAGGAGAAGAGAAGAGGTCAAGGGTGTGAGGAACTGGGAAAGAGAGAGCAAGCAAGGGAGGAAGAAGAACCAAAGTTATAAGCCCAGAAAGGAATTTCAGAATCTGAGTTCTCCGAAGTAGGACAGAATGGAATGGAGATGAAACCGAAAGCAGAAACTTTAAATTGGCAAGATGGACTTGCTGGAAGTAAGAAGATTGACCCCAAAGTTCTAGTACTTTGACTATTCAATTAACATTTTACCAATAAACGAAAATCACAGAGAACTTTATTTGTATTATGAAATTTATTGACTTTAAATACATATTCCCTCATTGCTGGAAGAAATTCAGTGATGAAGATTACCAATAACTTTACTGTCCTTACTAAATGTAAAAGAGAACTTGTGAACAGTTTTGTTACAAATAAGTCTCATCTTGAGGAAAACTATGGAAAGATATAGTGGTAAGCAAGTATTGAAATCATAACCATTAGTTTAAAACACCCAGCTTATGGTATATGGAGGCCAAAGACTTCCTGCAGAAGAGGCACACTGATTTTTCTAATCACCTCTTCTTTGCGAAAAGATGTTACTTAGATTTACCTTATATAAGATAATGCATAGCATGTAATTAAAACAAAAGTACAAAAACAGAAGCAATCATTTCTCATCTATAGTTCCATCCATAAAAGATGAAATTTGGAATGCCTATTACTGTTATGCAAAACCCAATCAGAATAGTTTTTGTAATAGCCCACTGAAATGTGAAAGGGTTAAAGAATAATTAAAACCTGAAACTGGACAAAAGAAGTCTATAACTTAGGCCTAGTTTCTGGAACCCCTAACCACATTCTGTTAATCATGAAACTTGTAACAATGAGCTCATACGCTAACTGCCAATTTTAGCCTGTGTAACCCTGCTTGCTTGCGTGGCATGAAAAATAATCAATTGTATATAAGCTGAAAATTACTAATTGGCCATCGCCCATGGGAACACTGGCTATTGTCCATGAAAACACAGGCAATCACCCATAGGAACATAACATTCTAACACAAGCTTTCTGCTTCTGTACTTCCCGCTTACACACCTGACCAGTGGGTTGACAGGTAGTGAATAGGAGAAAGATGGACCTTTGTGTTTAAGACAGAATGAGAAATAGGATTTAGGGCTTAAAAACCTTGTATCTTGGCATTTCGGGGCTGCTCCTTTGCAAGGACAGCCACCGGCTAATAAACAGTCTCCTGGTTAAGAGCACTCAAGTTGGGTCTGGTTATTCTGGACACAACAGTTTTCAGTAGAAAATTTCTCTTCAATTTTGAGAGCCGTGAAATCTAATTCAATTTGAATTTTCTTCTCAAAGTAGTTTAATTCAACAACACAATAGAATAATTCCCACAGAGTGAAACTATGACTTCGAAACTTTAGCTCCATTTCTAATTTATGATAGCTTTCAAAAATATATCTTTTATATCTCCATCTCTCTAACCCATGCTAAACCTCATCAAATTCAGTTTAAGAAATATAAATGTCTGTGCCAGGGAACATCTAATATGATAAATGTCTTAAGCAGAATGTCCTTTATCCTCACAATTATGTCAGCTTTGGCAATTATGGGAATAGTGATATTGTTTATTATGTCATTAACATATCTCAATTAAGAATCTAAGAAATTATAGCAATATCTGTCACTTGAGACTAGCACAGATTCAAGACTGCTCACAGAAGAAAGAAAAGCTATTAAGTTAAAAGTAACATGTGTTGTTTTGTAAAGTTTTAAGCAATAACTAGTAATTTATTAAACGACATGCTCATACACAATGACAACAAAAACCCCAAAATATCTAGGGCCTTAGTATACAAGGCCATTTATTACCAAACCAATGTTTGTAAGAGTAACTAAAGGACCAATCAGAAGGCTAATAACAACATAACAGAATACGGTAACACCACGTGATAAGAAGAATTTCTTCTCTGTGAAAACCACAAACACTTTCCACAGTACAGCACTTTCCAAAGTGCTATTAAAACCAAAGGCCACAAAAACATTCTTCAAAGACATATCACAGAAATTTTGGTTTACATTCCCAGAATCCACCATCAACACATTTCTTTACAATAATGATTAATAGAATTGCTGGATGTATGCCATCATTTCAAATAGTACTTGCTTCTAATTTGTCAGAAATAATGTCATGAATCTAGTGCATTTTTTTTTAAATGGCAAATATGTCTCATATTTAGTAAGCAGGGAAATCAGCAGCAGGCTGAGTTTAATAGACTTTACTAAAGTGGATTCCAGTTGTGAGTGAAGAGAACTACATACACGTTAAAAAAAACATGTTCTTTTTTGGAATCTCCACGTTTCTTTTTGTCTCCTATCTTTTTAAAAAGAACAGAAGAAAGATAAAATCAGAAGGAGACAGAGAGCAGTTTTGTAAGAGATGAAATAGAAACTTAAATTATTATTTAAACTGGTTCAGGGGCTCTTTTTAACCCTTTCCTAAGAAAGAAAGATAATAACTGATAGATTTTTTTTTTAATTCAGGTATGACACTATGTACATAAAAGATAGAGAAGATAATGCCCTTAATCTAATATAAATCTGTTGCAAGTCACTGACAAAAGAAAGTACAGTTCGAAACAATTATTTTGAATGAGCACAGTACACATTTGGTAAAACTCATCCTTTTGGGAAAATAAAACTATGAGATTCTTCGCTAAACTAAAATAGTCCAGAAAAGTTTGGTTTTTTTTTGTACCTTTGATAATTAAGCGAATAATCATTTTATCATTTCCCTACTTTTCAAAGAATTATCCTGGTAAATAAATATTTGAAGAAAAGTTTCAAAGAAAGTTCATATCAGTAGACTATGGGAGCTGGTAATGTTGACTGAAAAAAAAATTTTAGGAGGACAGGTTAAAATGAAATATCAAATTAAAAGGCTGGCTTAAGAAAACAATGTTAATACTTTACCACAAATTGTAAGGAAATTACTAAAATTCTAGCCATTTTTTATTAAAAATATAAGTATGGTAAAATTGTGGCCCTAATTACAAAAGGACCAATAACTCCCAAGCCTTTATATCCAAATTAAGATGTGAATTACATTTGGAGCTTTGTGCTTCTGAGAAAGCCATGTCATCTGTAGTCCTTTGACTGGACTAGATATTCTCCACGGTCCCTAATAAACCTAAGATATCAATGAATCTAATTCTCCCTGACAACTGAGCCTGCATTTATTTGGATCACTCCCCACCCCACACCCTGAGCCATATTCTTATTCTTCATATTAGAAATTTTCCTGGGACCCTGAAAGGCCTCCAGAGAACTGATTTACCTAGTGTAGTGATTCTCCTTTCCCATCCCATTCCCATTTATTTTTGCTTTAAACAATACCAAATGTTTTCAAAGAAAAGAATATCCACTTACAACTTCTGCCTGAGTGAGCAAATCACGTCTCCCAGACCTCGCCAAGTACAGTCACAGACCATTTCTCTTTGAAGTTAAAGGTCAAAGGGTAAAACACCCATTTGGTATTGTGAAGTAATGGTTTCAGTAGAGACTAAGCTTGGATGGCACCCTTTACTCTATGACTTGTACACCCTCACTGCATCCTGGGACACAGGTACCTAGTCAACAAGGTCAGTAACAGATAACACCTCAACACAAAGTAGATCACTGTTAAAAAGGCTGGGGGTGGGGGTTAACTCCTATATAGATACAGCCTCCTGCCATTAGAGCTTCTATTTACATCCACGAAAAGATAATGCCAGAAGTGATCACAGAATTATAAAATATCAACACTCTGTTCTTAATCTGATATCTTATTTAACTGTCTTCTGTCTTCAGTAGGACTGTTAGTATAGCAAAATACATTTTTGTGGCCTTTATATAATCTTCTGATTTACTTTAGCTTCTTAAGAAAAACGATCTATTGAGAATAGAGATCTTAAGGAAAGTGTATAATAAACTGTATTTCTGTCTCTTGTCTTATAACAAAATGATGGATAGAGTTAACATTTAAAGGTTTAACATGATATCAGAAGAAATTATGGGTATAATTTTAGGATGGTAAACACCTTTACAAGTATAGTGCAAAATCCAGAAAAGTTACGAATTTCTACAACCACCCCCTGCAACAAAAAAATTTACCAAAAGTAAAATTCGGGTGGAGGAAACCAGGGTAAAACATTTTGAACATATGACAAAAGGTTAATGTCCATGATAGATAACGGATGTATAAAAATCAAATAGAAAAGATAACCCATATTTTCAAAGTACCAAAAGTAATAAATCAGCTTTTTAAAGAAAACTGCTAATAAAAAGATGACATTCACCTTCATTAAAAATTAAAATACTATAAATTAGAGTCCCCTTTTTACTCAAAAAAACTGACAAATGTTCAAAAAAGACTGATAATTTCAAGTGTTACCAAGAATGTGAAGTGAAACCGGCATTTTCACAGTCTTCATAGAAATATAAGTTTCTTTCTAAAATGTCATTTAAATAACTATCTAAATTCAAAATGTTCATATCCTCTACTTCTGCAAAGCCAGTTCTATTATATGATAGAAAATTTCACATAAGCACATGCACACAGATATTTATTTATTGTAGTAATGTGTATAATAGCAAAATGTGCAAATAACCTAAATTTCTGTTAATAAACAAGTGAGTAAATATAATTATTATGGTAGTTCCAAACAATATAAAATACTATCCAATTATTTTTT
>NW_011888824.1:598771-613095 GCF_000151845.1 Pteropus vampyrus
CCAAAAGTAAAATTCGGGTGGAGGAAACCAGGGTAAAACATTTTGAACATATGACAAAAGGTTAATGTCCATGATAGATAACGGATGTATAAAAATCAAATAGAAAAGATAACCCATATTTTCAAAGTACCAAAAGTAATAAATCAGCTTTTTAAAGAAAACTGCTAATAAAAAGATGACATTCACCTTCATTAAAAATTAAAGTACTATAAATTAGAGTCCCCTTTTTACTCAAAAAAACTGACAAATGTTCAAAAAAGACTGATAATTTCAAGTGTTACCAAGAATGTGAAGTGAAACCGGCATTTTCACAGTCTTCATAGAAATATAAGTTTCTTTCTAAAATGTCATTTAAATAACTATCTAAATTCAAAATGTTCATATCCTCTACTTCTGCAAAGCCAGTTCTATTATATGATAGAAAATTTCACATAAGCACATGCACACAGATATTTATTTATTGTAGTAATGTGTATAATAGCAAAATGTGCAAATAACCTAAATTTCTGTTAATAAACAAGTGAGTAAATATAATTATTATGGTAGTTCCAAACAATATAAAATACTATCCAATTATTTTTTTAATTATGTAGATCCATTACTGAAATACCTGGTGTTAAAGTCTTCAGCCCCCACGTAAGCAATCTACTCTGAGGCTGTGAGTAAACCCAAACTATCCCATGTACAGAGACCACACAGTGAAGTCATAAAACTACAAGAAGTGGGAGAGAGACACCTGGCCGGCTCCTAGATGCTCCATTCCCTACTGTTGCAACTCCGGCCACCATCTGACTGCAACTGCAAGAGAGACACTGAACCACACCTGCCCAGTCAAGCCTTTCCAGAATTTCTGACCCATCAAAAACTGTGAGAGGTTTTTGAGTCTACAGAGCTAATGATCAGATGCTAAACAGGGATGAATTTATCAAATGGGTAGTATAACCAACATGGCTCCCTGACCACATGAAAGAACACACTTGCTTTTCTTCTTCTTCCAGAGTATATGCCTAAATTGTTCCCAAGGTAATGATCAATGAAGGAAGCAAAGAGCTGATTATGCTGAAAGTGCACAACTGGTCAGCTTTACTAGGGTCACAACCTGGTTCTTCATTACTTCATTGGAGGAAGGCATTGCCTCACTGCTACATTACCCCATTTGGCTTTCAGCTTTTCCAACGCCTTTGTAACTCGTTTCTTTTATCAAATTCCCCTGATTAAATTATCAAGTATGGCCTTTGTTCTTCTGATTGGACCCTGGCCAGTATAGCAAATGATCAGACATCAGACAGAGAGATAGAAAGAAAGAGACATAGAGACAGAGAGACAGACAGAGAGACAGAGAGACATACACACACACACACACACACGCACATCCCAAGGTATATAATCTGAGCTAAATTTAACACAGTCAAAGATCTTCCCATTTCGAGGGTTCACTTGTTTTTAATTCTTAAACTCCTGGATGCAAAAAATATTTTATTAGATCTTGCTTAAATTGGATTTCAAGGGGGGGAAAAAAAACAGCGCAGCCAAATCATCCTGAAAATAGTTTGTTTCTTTTGAAACTAGGACTGAGAAAGATATGATTCATTAAATAAAAGTAGTATTAAATGATTTTACAGAAAAATGTTTTATGTTTAGTTAAACTCATGAGACGAAAGTCATTTATTTATGGTACAGGACAGCCCTTCCTATCTTCAGGCAGAGGATAAAAACAGATGGATTAAAAGGTAAAGCACCATGGGTTTTATCCAAAAGACACTATTTTTCTTGCTTAGGTAGGTATCTTGCCTATGCAGAGAGTAGGTCAAAGATGAAACACAAAGGTGGAAAGGAACACTGTGCTCAGTTAGGGTTATGTGATTTCTTTTTTTTTTATGAAATAATTTTTGGAATATAATGACTAGAGTGCTTTGTATTTATTCTTGAAACATGGGCACAGTGGAAATAGACAACAGAAAGAGAGGATTTTTGGTAATTTCTCATGAAGACAGGAAGTGGGTAACAGAGAGATAACAAGCAACCACTTACTTTCTATAAAGATCCAGATTGAGTCTTCTGTAAAGACTCAAATGACAATTACAGTGGTAGCTTACAGAAAGAACTTAAAAACTGGTAACAGATACATAGGTTTACTATTCTGGAGGGAACATAATTTCAGAAATGTATCACCTTTCAGTGTATATATTTAGGCTTATGTCAACTTAATTATACTAATTTATTTGGATAAGGAATCTTAAAATTATTTTTTAAAGAACATTCATAATTTAATCCTTTTAAGCAATTTCTTTTGTTCTAACAAATGTTTATTGAACAAATGTTTCATTATTACTTTCTGGAAGAACTATAAAATTAAAAAAAAAAAAAATCTCTTCACTAACACAACCTTTAAGCACTATGTAACAGTAGTTCTGAGATAAAAAGTTCCATATGTCTGTGCTGCCTGATACAGTAGTGGCTGGCAGGTCACTGTTGACCACTTGAAAAGTAGTTAGACTGAGAAATTTAATTCCTTTTTATTTTAATTTTAATTAATGTAAATTTTAAACAGCCACATTAGAACTTAACATTTAGTAGAAAAAAGGTAGTTATGAAATGGCCAAGTAAAAAATGATCTTTCTTGACCCAATATGCTCCCTTTAATTCGTTCCTGCCACTAAAGCTAAAATGACCTTTTCAAAATGTAAATCAGATTTTGGCACTAAAAACAAAAACAAACAAATAGAAAAAGACTTCAGTGATTTCCACTTGCCCTTAAACAAAACCTCAAATCCCTAAAATGGTCTTCAAGGCCCTGCCTAGACCTGGTCCCTGACCACTTTTCTGACCTTGTCACCTATCACACACCTCTCTGTAACCCGCCACCCTGGACATTTTTTTTTCCCTTTCTGAGATGGACCATAACTCCCTGCTATTCCAGCACCTATGCACATGCTGCTACGTCCCCTCAGAATCCTCTTCTGCTTACCTGTCACTTCCTCAGGGACGCCTTCTCAGACCTCTACGACTAAGCCCTGTGTACAGCTTCTAGGTAGCACGTAGCACAGCTGCAACGTGAGACAATCTTGTGGGAATCTTTGATAAATATCTGGTCCTGGGAATATATTCAATGATACCGTAATAACTTTGTACAGCAACAGAGGACTACCGGACTTAGTGTGGCAATCACTTCATAAAGTGTATAAATGTCAAACCACTATTTTGTACACCTGAAACTAATAAAATATTGTATGTCAACTATAAAATTAGTTAATTAATTTTAAAAATCGGGTCCTGTGGGGATAGACCACGATAACAGGGAGTCTTTCCCCTTCTCTTAGCACCATTTAGCCTCCAGCCTCTTGAAAGGGCTGACTGCTCACACAGTGGAAACGATAAATATTTGTTTAAAAAGTTATTAATCATAACAACAACAATAAACCCTAATCTAGCATCTATTTCTCAAGCACTTTTATAATTAATTTACATATATTAATTCATTTAACCTTCAATACAAACTTATGAGGTCGCTGTTATTATTATCCCCATATTACAGGTGAGAAAATTAAGGCACAGAGAAGGGGCTTGCTCAAGGACACAGAGCGGTTACTGGCAGAGACAGGATTCACACTCCAGCAGTCTGGCTCCTGAGCCTGGCTCTTAACCACTAACCTCTATGGCCTCTCTCTGCCTAAGTGACAATTCAGCGGTTCAGGGACAGGGTAGAGCTGACCAAAGAGCAGCTAAGGAATGTTTCATGTGGGAGAATAAATTGATGTGGATCCCAGGGTGCTGGGTAAGAAAGAGTGAAAGGATCACTCCCGGGGTAGAGAGCAGAAGTAATCTACACAAAGTGTGTTTGGGGAACAGTCCAAGTCTGACCTGATAGTAGTAATGGCAGGTGTGTTTCAGCAAAGCTGGAACATTTGTGAGAGATATGCCTTTTGAGCCCCTGACTCTAAATTGGCAAAGTACCACAAAAGCAGAAGTTGACTAAAAAATAACTGAGCTCTTTGAAATCCTAATTCCAAGTTACTCGCATAATACAAATGTCCTATATAAGATAAAGGACTGAGGTGTGGGTCCCAGACCAGGCTCAATCACCAGCCAACAGGTTTGCTTCCTCCCACCTTACACAGTATCAATTAAAGTGAGATAAAGTGCTTAACAAAGGGCCTGACAAAGAGTAAACTCAATGAAGGCATGTATGAAATTCAGCAAATACTTACATAGCACTTACTGCATGCAAGGGTCTGCTCTAAATGCTTGACAAATATTGAGTAATAAGTGACTACACATGTATGTCATAACCTTCAGGAGTGCTATGAATGGAAAAAACTATTCATGTAAGCCCTTGGGTGGTAACTGTTAGTCAAGTGATGAGAAATAAGCCTAAAAAGAAGATGGAGTTTAGGAATATACATTTCCCCACATAGGTTGTGGCAGTCTCTGGGAAATTCTGAGTGGAATCATCATGAAAGGAAGGCGTTATTTTAGGAAAACTAATAATCAAACCATAAAAAAGACACAAGCAATGAAGAAATGAAAACAACAGAAAATGTGTACTAAAAAAATAAAAATAATTTTTGGGGGACTGATTATGTCTGAGATACAACTAGAAATGGTTTCAAAGATTACCTCATAAACTAAGATTAGCTAAGATTAGTAAAATAAAAATCTCAAATCCTATTCATGAAAAGCTCTCTAGCAATGGCAAATCCCATAATGGAACATAAATGGAAAAAGGAAATGAAACAGTATATGCAGTATGATCCCATTAAAAAAAAAAAAAAGTGATCCACACACAAAGAAAAGTCCTGAGGGAAGGGGAAAAAAAAAACAAAACATTAATAGCATATAATAAGATAGCGATTTTTATATTCTTCTTTATACTTTTTTGCATTTTCTGAGCTTTCTGCAATATGTGGTATTTTTATAACAAGGGAAAAATATTTTAAGCTCTCTATACAAAGATTTTAGACCTAGAAGGAACCCACCTAATCCAAATCCCTCTCATTATGGTTAAGAAAACTGAAAGTCACAGAAGCAAAGCGACTGTTCAAAGGTCACAGGGCAAATAATTCTTGTTTCTAAGTTGAGGACTCTTTACATGACCCGTCTCTCAAACTTTTGTCTGAATCGTCCCAGAAAAACCATCATTCTCTTTTTCTTTGAAAGCTCCCAAGAGATGAAAAATGTAAAATACTTTTATAGGCCAACATACTTCACATTTACTTCTTTTGAGCTGGTCAGTAGGATATTTAAATAAATAGTGTACAAGTATAGAGTTGTTTTGTACTTATTTCCCTGGTTAATCCAAAAATAGAAAAGACCAACACAGTCTATTCATAATCCTCCTGACCCACACCCTTCCCACCTGAATATACTTCACTCGCCTGTTTCCTATTCCCCAGGAGATTCTAATCTAAATGATGCTGGGTGGCACTTTATAGGAAGCCAGTGTGTTTGGCCGAGTAAGCATTATGGAACAAACTCTGTGCCAAGGACATTTAACCTGATTCAATACCACCTGAAAAAGCCCTGGTATACAATTTCTTTGTTTTGGTTTTGTGTCAAGTACATTGTTGATTGTGCAGAAGGTACTGCAGTGGAAACTCTGAACTGAAGAGTTCTATTGATGATGAGATGTTAAGTGAAATCTACTTGATACTTTAAAAGATGAATGGTTGAGTTGGAAAGAACAACTGAATGTTTTCAGATCACAGAAGAGGCAGATTGGCACAGCCAAGAGTAATAAAGCACAATTAAAGGACAAGCCAAGGCAGAGTAAGGAAAAGGCAATGTAAAGTATAAGAAAATACATAGGCTCCTGAAAGATGGAAACTGTACACGTGAAGGGAGGAAGAAATTGCGAGTCCAGTGTCCTGTACACCCCACAAGAACAATGGGGCTACTTTCATCAATGCTCCTCTGAGGTCCAAGGAAGGAAAGGGGTGAAATGCGATCAGCAGTAGCACCATTTTAACCAAACACCAACACAGCTAAAGTCATGAATGACTATTTAGTAATTTTTTTTTATCATAGCATCAAATATGAAGTCAATGGCAGAACAAGAGTTGATTAGGACCCCCAGCTAAAGAAATTCCAGTTGCTGTGCCTTCTCTACTGCATTGCCCTATGAAGTATAGCTCCTCAAACTTTAATGTGCAAAATCCTGGGGATTTGTGGAAATGCAGATTTTGGTTCAGTAGGTCTGGGATGAGGCCCAAGATTTTGCATTTCTTACAGGCTTCAAGGAAGTGATGCTGACATACTAGTCTGCAGACCACACTTTCCAATAGCAAGGATGTAAAGTGTCTTCTGAGTAAGGAAAAATAAAAAAATTCAGTCACACTGAAGCTTAGCAATAATAACAAGAAAACAACCACTTAGGGCAGTTCCCACTTTTTGGAACCAGGGACTTGTGCTCCTATGAGAATCTAATGCCTGATGATCTGAGGTGGAGCTGAGGTGGTAATGCTGGCGCTGGGGAGCAACTGCAAATACAGATGAAGATTTGCTTGCTGCCCGCCTCTTACCTCCAGCTATGTGGCCTGGTTCCTAACAGGCCACGGACCAGTACCGGTCTGAAGCCCAGGGGCTGGGGACTCCTGATTTAGGGCACACTATGCAACATTTTGTATATGTTATCTAATTTAATTTCCTTAACACCTAGTATGGTTTTATCAGCTCTCATTTATGGTTGTGGAAGCTGACATTCAGCAAACTTAAGTTATTTGCCTACATTCAAACAGACAACAACACTACTAGGATTTAAAACCATTGGTCAATAAACTACAGTGATGAGATTAAGAGTATTAGTTTTGTGATTTTGGAAAGACCCCAAATTTCTCTAAGCCATGATTTTTTTCATCTCTAACATGGGGATAATGGCAGAACTCTGGTTTGAACCAAAGGAGTTACTAGATGTAAAAGTATTCCGAAATCTATAAAGGACCTTACTTAAATAAAGATATAATTTTTGTAACTAGCTGATTCTTTTTATGTCTTAATCTCCTTTCCCCACCTCCCTAGTTCATAAAATACTACTGAATGTACACCTTTTCTTAAAGCATATATTCTCCAAACTTTTGGTCTTAGAATCTCTTTATACTCTTAAAAATCACTGAAGACCCAAAAAGCCTTTTTCAGATCACTGTGGACATTTTTTTTTCTTTAGAACTACACCGACAAGTGGTAATTTCTTAAAAGCAAAATGCAACATGAAACTTGAAACAATATTAATAAACTTTTCATACTATTACATTAAAATCCATTAGTCTATCTTACACTTTGACTGGCACTATTATCCATGCATAATTCTATAAATCACCCATTAGTCCATTGGTTCACCGAGTGATGTAGTTCTTCTAAATGTTGACACATGTCATGCCATATAAAAATTACATTGTATCACCATCAATTTCATCAGAAAAGTCTTTAAAGATTGAGAAGCTGTCAAGCTAGCAATGGCAGATACAAGTTTTCCAAAACTATAATTTTTGCTTGAAAGCTCATATTGTATCATGGGCAAAAGTTACCTTCATTTGTTTTCTTTCAAGTGACATGTTAACATCATTCATTTATGAGAAACTATGTGCCAAATATCCAAGTCTGATAACCAGTTTGTCAGTTGCTTTTTCACCTAAAACTGGTATTCCACAAAAGAAAAAAAAAAAAAAAAAGCAGCCAGTTCACCTTACAACTCAACTGCACAATTGCTTTTCCTCCAGAAATAATGGTACATCAGTATGCAGCAGTATACACACACTTCGAATTTTGTCATACAGAATATTAAGAATAGGTAATTTAGAGCTGAAATTTAATAAAATCTGCTTCATCAAGGATACTTTTACTGTTTCATCTAGTACATTCTTTTAAGCAAAACTTTTATTTTCATTGCAAGTGCCTGACTACTTGTACAATTGGTGCTACTGCCTTGATTTCTACCAAAGTGCCAGTAGTTTTACTCACCAATGCTTTAATAACATCATTGTAAGTGTCAACATGGTGAAAAGAGCAAATAATGTCTTACTATTGTTGTTAAAATACTTTGGACTCCACAGTCTCCCTGAAAAGCTCTTAGGGACCATGCTTTGAGAATTGCCACCTGAAATATTTTGGCCGAAACTGTTTTACCTGTGTTGTCTTATTGGTGAACATATATCCAAATCATGTAAAGGTAATCTGGAGAATATGAGGCTTTGGAAAAATCTCACAATAATTATATTTATTTTGCTGCACAGTAGCATCATAAAAAAACCACTTAGATTTCTTTTTAGTTCTCTCTCTCCATGAGACCTCTTAAGCTCCTGATGCCTGCTAATGTCAAAAAGTTCTTAAAGGGAAAGAAAGCCACTTTAGGACAAGCTACTTTCTTGGGATTATTCTCTTGAAAACCAAGACAAAAATGATCTTAATTTAAGAGTCCCAAATCACACCTATGATAAAATGTTTGCCACCTAAATCTGTAAAGTCTTAAGATATGAGCAAATGATCAATCTACAAATGAGATATGCTTACAAAAAATTACTCCCTCCAAAATGACTATCATGACTCTCCATTTTTCTAGTCTAGTATATTTTAAATGTATTGAGAAGGAAACTCAAAATAAGAAGAAAGCCACTATCCCAAAAGTTTGAATACACTGGAAGCTCACAATAACACATGACTACTGACCACACAATGGCAAACAGCAAATGAAGGGGATGGCATTAGCCATTAGTCCAGAATGAAAATTTGAGTTAAAAATTCATTCACTTATGAAAGTCTATTAGTCACTAATAGACTATAAATTTAACCCACTGTTTCTAGAAGTGGAGTAAATGAACCATCTACATCTGAATAACTCAAGGTACTTGTTAAAAAATGCAAAATCCTTGGGCCCATTCCTGTCTTAGTCTGCTTGGGCTGCTATAACAATATACCATAGACTGGTTAAACAATGGAAATTTATTTTCTCATAGTTCTGGAGATTGGGAAATCCAAGGTCAAGGTGCTAACCAATTCATTTCCTGGGGAGAGCTCTCCTTCCTGGACTGCAGACGGCCATCTTTCGCTGTGTCCTCACATGGCCTTTCCTCGGTGAGTGCACAGAGAGAGAGAAAGAGCAAGATCGCTCTTCCTCTTCTTATGAGGCCATTCATCCCACCAAGAGGGTCCTACTCTCATGCACTCATATAAACCTAATTATACTGCCCAAAGGCCTTGCCTCCAAACACCATCACATTCTGGAGGAAGGGCTTCAACATATGAATTGGGAGTGGGGGGCCACAAACACTCAGTCCATAACAATTCCAAATATTCAACTCACAATCTCTGGAATTGGAGCCAAGGAATCTGTCTATAAGAGTTCCCAAGTGGTTCCTACGCACAGTAATGTCTAAGAATCCTGACTGTACCCCTGTGAGTCGGATGCTTCCTTACCTGTAAAGTACGTCTGCCACCAATTTAAAGTTGCTGAGGTGCTGAGGATCAATTAAGAATGTATGGGAAAATGCTTTCTAAAACTTCTAAGTGCAATGAGAATGATTACAATCATCTAAAAAACTTTTTACTACCTACATCTCTACCAAATCTTATTTTAAAAACTAAAAGCAAGTAAAGAAGAAAATAATGAAAAATATTACCGATGTTATCTTAATTCTTGGAATTGAATCTCAGATAGCTAAAACACTCAGGAAATAGAGTGTTCTAATTAATATTTGGCTGAACATTCTGGTCATTTTTTTTTTTTTTGAAAAGTCCTCTTAAATGTATTATTACACTTTCTTTCCTTGGTAGATACATAACTTAGGTCTTATTTGATGCCAAACAGTGTTCATGATGGGTTAGTATTTTGATTATTGGTTCTTGTTGCAAAGGAGTATTTGTATTTTTTTGTTGTTTGGAGGATATTTCATGGTTGATAGAGACATGTTTATTTTAAACTAAAGGCAGATCTCTAATTATGAGTTGTATTCTAAAAGCTTATTTGTTCCTAAGTTGTTTAGAACTTGAAATGCCCTTTCCCTTTGCAAAAAGAAAAAAAACAGAATCTCTATGTTCTTCAATAAGCCCATAATATAGATAAAATATAGATAAAATATATTTGCCATGTCTTAAAAGTCATGACTATTTTGCAATGGAATTCATCAAAACAAAATTAAATATAGGGCTATTTTCATTTACCTTTAATATTGATATCTGAGGGGAAAAGTGTTAGCTAGAGGAAGATGAGAATAAAAATTTCTGCAAATATTCTAAAAGAATTAATGTTTTCCAGTTCTTTATTATATAGAATGCATAATGTCTCTCAACATGCCCATTAGAGATTCCCCTCAGCCATAATTAGGATATGATGGGGCGGAGACAGCAAAACTGAGTACAGAGCTAACTAAAAAGTGAGATAGGAGGGAAAAAAAGAAAGATGTTGAAAGGGTGGCTGTGTATCCATGAGAAAGAGATTGCATGGAGTAGAAATAGCTGAGACATTAATACTGAGAGAGAAAAATACCAGAATATGACTCAAGGCAGAAGAAAGGAAGCAATAGAAAGCAATGCTAGAGAAAACAGTTCCCTAAAAAAGCCACAAAGATTGAATTTGGGGTGTCGACAGCAAAATCACCCAAACAGAAGAAGCCTTGGTGTGAGGGAGACTCTCATTCATACCTACAGGATGGCCTGACTTGTACATGTCAGATGGCCACATTAGGTTGTTTGTACCTGAGCAAATGCCCCGTGGTTAGATCCTAATTCTGAATCCAAGTTATCACAGCGATCTTGTTTGGCCTCTTTGGTACACTGGCCTTAGTTCAGAACTTTTCTTTATAGTTCATTCACTGCCTCTTCCATCTCCCTTTTATAGCAATAATTATATTATTATATATTATAGCGATAATTATCATATGCTAATAAAATGTTTGATACCAGTTTGATCTTTTCCCTGAGTTTATACCCAAGTGTCATCTCTCTCACTGTATCTATATTTGGATTCCTGCCCTTCAGCTGGCCATATGAGTATGTGGTTATGTATTTAGTCTTGCCATCTTGCCCCTTTCCAAGTCAAAGTGTTACTAGGACTAAGTAAAAATGCTGTGCATTCTTCAGTCAACCAAAAGCTGACACTGTGCTGGTCCCAGCAGCAAACACAACAATCTTTTTGGGTTCCTAGAAATCTTTGGCACATTTTATTAGAACCTATGTAACAAATATCATAAGGGGCAAACAGGGGACTTCTCTGGCCTCTAAGATGCTCTGGTTATTTAAAAATAAAAATGCTAAACTATGGCTGGACAGATGCCAAATTTTACAAATCAAGGAGCAATGTCAATTCCAGGTCAGATTAAGAGCAGAGAACTATCTTGAATATTGTCCATGCTGTATTTTAGAGATAAGATAATGTGTTGCAAGAGGAAGGGGAAGCTAACAGAATTAATAACTTTTGCAACCAAATGTCTGATAAACAAGGCCAACTTCTGCTACTTACAAAGAACTCTTTCATTGAAAGGTGAAAGTAGTATTCACTCACCACCACCCACACATAAGGCTCTTTACACATACATAGGTCTATATATTCATAAGTACATCAGAAGGTCACAAACACAAAATAATGCTGTAGAACAGCTCGCTAGAGAATGGAGAAATTTACTGCCATGTGGCTGAAAGTTACTTGTCCCTTTAAAATTATGCCAGGAAACAAGAAGGACATTTCAAATAAACCTTCAAGTCCAACCTCAGTGAAAGTGGACATTTTAGTTCAAAACTTAATTTGGAACCAAGGAAAGTATTTAACATATCTATTGAAGTATATCGAGAATACTACTTGTATTTGCTCTCTTGAAATTTTCTGCAGTCTGGCTGAGAGCCTAGGAATGAGCATTTCCAGGGCCTAGAGCCAAAAGCCCCAAGAGCAGAGCTTGCTGATCTTTTCCTGGGATCAAATACCACACTGGTGAGAGGCAAGGGTAGGGCAGGACCCTCCCCTCTGCATCCACTCTCACACACCTATATCATTTAGTTTATGAGAAATTTTCCAAAAAATGCAATAGTCAGGTTGCCACAGATCATTCTCTGCACGGCAACTCTCGTGTTTATCCTGCTAGATAAAAACTGGCTGAGGACCTCCTAAGTGGCTGGCCTCTCATAAGCTCGACCCCAGATGCAATTAGCCAGTCCATGTCTTCAGCTTGATGAAAAGTGTGCTCATGTTTAACCTGAAAAAGTTATCCCATAATTGCAGCTTCTTTCTAGGAGACATATCCCAGAGCTCTTTGATGACAATTGTCAAGTTCCTTTTAGAGACTTTCCATTCGGAAGTGCATCATTTGGAAAAGGTCTTAGGAAAAGAAGGGTATTGAAGAAAGGGAGGGAGAAAAAAATGGGTAAATTAAGAGTTTCAAAAATACAGCAATGAGTTTTGGTGGATGTTAATGTCCCACAGTATTTCATCAAGATAATTATTTCCAGTTAAATCTGTGTTATGGCAAAAAAAAACCCAAAAAACAAAAAACAACAAAAAAATATTCAGAATTGTCCTAATTGTGGAAGTATGTCCTAGGACACCTCCACGTTAAACACCTCTCTAGAGTTGCATCATCAGAGCATAACGGAATGCTGTCTGACCAGTTAGCTGATCGCAGGGGTCAAAGATTAGAAGGCATGTTCCAAAGACAGCCCTTTACTGATACCAATTGTGGATCTCTAAATAAATGAGTAGGAAAGATTCAAAAACTAAACTTGGCAATTGGAAATTTAGCAACCTTTCAAGAGTATGGGCATTTAGATGTGATTTCACATAGGAGTTACATATAGATTCAATATATAATTACCAAATACTGCGTGGTGTGCAAAACATCTGAAGTACTGATAGTAAATAACTTAAGTGATTGTGATATAAAAGCTAAGGTCTCCTACTGAAAAAACTGAAAAGGTAACTCAACAGACTAAAGCTAAGTTCTCATCAATAGCTTGCGTTCTAAAGAGTGATATATGATACAAAATATAACGAGTTAAAAACGTGATTTGGGACACTTACTGTTTGAATCTTGGGCTTATTTTTAAGTACTAAGTATATGACACCATTTCTTTAGTCTAGGAATGTTGGTTCCTGAAAGTATTGTAACATTTCTACGCCACTCAAGCTATAATGAAAATGGAAACGTTTATGAAAGAAAAAAAGATTTCAAAAATCAGAAAAGATATTCTCTAGACAGCACTGGTCAAATCATAATATGTACATGACGATCTATTTTAGGGTACACTATACATAGAAATCTATTCTTTCCACATAATACAATAAAAATGATTTCATCTCCTTGTAGGTTTTCAATTTACTTCCCCACATACATCGTTCTATTTGATCCTCACAATAATCTTACACGATATGCAACGGAGCTGATGTCCTCATTTGAACACAGAAGAAACTGAAGTTTGGGGAGAGATTATAAAGTCCTTAGCAATTAATAACGACCATGAAACCAACATCCCAGGCTTCTGACTCTCAGTCCAGCACTTCCCAGCACAGATCTAGACTGAAAAACAACTCCCATATTTCATAATTGGCTGTGGATCCTGCAACTGTCATAATGAAATAGCCGAGGAATACTGAGGACTTCTGTAAGCAACAAAACTGTGTAGCCTATGGTTAAGAGGGTGGACAAAGAATCATAAACGTTTCTTTACACTCACATGAGATTAATAGTGATGGAATTGCTAAACAGCTGCAAGGAAATTCCTCAACAGAGCCAAAGGAAAAAGTATTTTCTAAAGTTCCTTCAAACTTGAGCTCTGTTAAATCTTTTCAAATGGAATCAGTTAATGCAAGGTGAGTTATCAATACTGCAACTAGTACTGCAAAATGCCACCCAACAGGGGTAAAACATTGTTGACAGTTTCGAAGACCAACAACTTTCCGGCTGCTCTCTTTTTTTCTAAACACCTTGAACTCTCTGGGGGTTAGAGGTAGTATTTCAAAAGTTCACAATTTTTTAACAGTCTGCTTGCATAAACAGGCTCTTTTATAAGCATCGGTTAATACGAGTGAGAGTGAACTATTCCCCTGGGGTAAACAGAAGGCGCGGGAGTGATGAGCACGCAGTGCAGTCTGCAGAGCGGAGCGTGAAGGCGCAGAGGAGCGGCACACGAGCTGCCTCTCTCCGGGTCCCGGGTGCTGACTGCGCTCGGAGCGCAGGAGCCGGGCACCGCCCGCCCCGCCCCGGGCGCCGGCCCGCGGACCTACCAGCGAGAGCACTTTATAAGTGTTGGGGTCTTTGGCCGGGCGGGCGCGCGCCGCCTTCTCCAGCGGCTCCTCCCCCAGGTCCATGGGGGCCAACAAGGACGCTGCCGTCTGAGGGTCCCCGGGCGCC
>NW_011888824.1:613268-621327 GCF_000151845.1 Pteropus vampyrus
CCTCGCCGCGCCCCGGCCACCTTCCGAACACTTGCAGGAATCGCCCTGCGTGGCCTCGCGGCTCGGGCTGGGCTGGAATTGCAGAGTGTGGTCTGCAGAGGGCATGAGATCATGGGGTCCGAAAATAGAGCTGGAGGAGCTGGAGAAGGATGTAGCGGCCCAGGCTGGTGCAGCTTCTCAGAGTTGGAAGAGTGGAGTTAGGACAGACCTGTGTGTTTCTGAGTGCACATGCATTTAGGCTATAGAGACAAGCACGGGGAACTGTGACCTTTTTCTCTGACGTATAAAATTAAACAAGAATTCCCTCCAAGCTCAGCTACCCACTACCTACACTACTTGGAGAAAGGAACATCCATCCTTAAAATATCAGATTTTGCAAAAACACACATGGAAGGAACACTTCGTTTTCCACGGTTTTTTTTTTTTTTTTTGCGGGGGGGGGTCTGAGTTTTTGTCATTGTTCTTGTTTTAATATACTTATTGGTTCCTTTATACTTTATATATTGAAGGCTTCAAAGTGTGTTTTCCTATCCTGAGGTTGACGCTGATTCTAGTAATATCAAACATTTAACGCAATATGAAATACTTTGATACTTTATTTTTAAACTAGGACACGACGAACAGGCTATAATTCTTGGTGGGTATTGATTCACCTTTGATTCTACAACTTTTACATTTCCTTAGTCATCATTTAGAAAAACCACGAGTGTGTAGTGAAAGGATTCTTACCTGTCAAGGGGAAACCAGTGATGTTCAATGGCTTTGCAATACCCAGAACTGCCTTCACTGACCAAGGAAAGTTATACAATTCCAAAATAATACATTTTCAATTCATTTTGATTACATGAATATATTCATATGTTTTTTTAAAATGAGTACAGATGTTTAACAGATATAAAGTGTGTGTTGTCCCCTTTAAAATAGTCAACTTTGTACACTTTCCATTTATATTGACTCATTCATTCTTTTACTCAATAATGAATCCTTCAATTTTTTGGCCTCCAACTATGGGTATCATATCAAAGATGAATAAAAGCATATCTTTCCCAAGTGGCTTTCAGTCTGAGTCGAAGGGGTAGAGGCAATAAACAAAAAATTAAAACCCAAGTCATACATGCATAATAGAGCCACAAATAAATAGCATAGTCTGAAAGCTTAGTGGAAAGAGTAACTGACATCTGGAAGAAGTAAAAGGCCATCCATCAAAGCATTATTGAGTGTTTTTTTTTAATTACGTTTGAGTCAGCTTATGAACCACCCAAGAGAAACAGGTTTTCACCATTTCATAGTCACACATATTTTTTACCCCAAACTTGGCTCCAAATTTTCTCTTAACTGTTTCCAAAAATCAGATTCAAGGACAAAGATTTGCTCAAAGGAATCTGGCCAAATGAGTGTCAAAACTTCTAAAAGCAACTCAACAGAGATGTTCCAAAGTGGCTTTGAACCTGACAAAACAGATGGAATAAGTGTATTGTCTCCAACCCAAGTCAATAAATCAATTTAAAGACTTCATCCAATGGAAAAGTCAGTGTACATGCAGTCTGCAGGGCCACAAACTCAAACAGCTAGACAACCATAGGAACCAAAAATGAGTGAAGTAGCCTCCATCGGTGAACTGTGTGCCCTGGGAAAAAGGGCAACATTTACTCAGCAACAAATGGATTGTGTGCCCATTGTGGCCAGATAAATTTCTCAAGAAAAACAGAATTTAGATGTTTGTGTGAATTCTCCAGATTGCAAAATTTTGTCTACAAAATTCAGAAAAACAATTTTTTAAAACATTTTAAAGGCCAAACAAAATGTAACACATCTGCAGGGTGGGCCTGCCACACAAGCCACCAGGATGTGGCCTCTGCCTTATGCTCATGCCTCTTCTGTGCCAACTGGGACTTTTATGGGTAACTATAAAAATCCAATTGGAATTCTAAATCAGAAACATAAAAATGGATCAAGTATGCCACTCATATTGTTTAGCTATAGATATCGCAATGCCTATCGGTAAGTCTTATTTATATTCTAAAGGACCTGAGGGACAGCCTTACACTCCAAAGTACAATGAGGTCATAAAACTGCAATATAGCTTCTCTGGTTAGTGCAAAGGTGAACAATGAATGTTTCACCCTTAGTCCTAAACCACTCTGCTTTAATGATTGAGGACTCTAGGGCAGCAGTGAAGAGGATAGTTTAAGATTTTATAAGATTTCTTAAATTTTACTATGCAGAAACATTTAAACGTTTCTCCCTGGTGCTTTATATGTAGATAAGACCTATGTTTGAACTATGACATCTTAAAGTTGAGAAACAGCTCTGCTCAGCTTTTAAAAAATGAAATATGCTATAAAGTAATTATTTTTGCAGCTGCTCCAAAGCTTCTCCAACTTTCTCCAGTTCTCTGGTGAAACACCAAAGACATCTAGTGCAATCTAAAAAGGAAAAAAAAAAACCATGAGATTCCTTAATCTTTGAGACTTAGAAAAAAAAATTTTCCATGACATTAATTTACTTTTAAGATTTTTGTATGACGTCTTAATTTCTCTTTTATAAGCATGAGAACGTGCCTTCTGGAAGAAAGTTGGATAACTATGTGACCTGCTACAGATTATAAGAACTCCCTGAGACTTGATTTCTGCCTTTATAAAATGGTGTTTCAAATAATATAAAATTACACTGCTATCTCTAAATGCCAACAAAATGTTTAACATTTCTCGACTTTACATAAAAATTTAAATTTATTCTTGTTATATTTAAATCACCCAATCTCTATCCCTAAGGGAGAGATAAAACTATATTATTTTTACATAAATTATACATGAATTAATTATACATAATTTGGGGGAAGGTTTGAGCGCTGCTGTTGGATATACAGCTACAAGGGAGAGCCCATGAGGTCAGGAAGGAATACTTTCCCCTCTGGGATGGAGTTGAGAGACATCTTGTTGTCAGTCAGGTAACAAAATTAGTGAAGTGAACCCAGAAGTGTAAGAAGCAATTGAGAGTAACAGACTGGAAAAATGGAAAATGCAGGCCTCATCTAAAGGGAACTGCTGTTAGTTCTTCACTTTTTGGTTTTCCACAGTCTCTTCCACTCTCCATTTTCTTTTATACCTCAGTTCAGACAAAATCTACAGTTGCCGATAATCTGCATTTATGCCTGCCACTTTGCCATTTGTTTTCTATATGCTTCATGTTTTTCTATTTTCTTATTTGTCCTCTGATCATCCTTCACTTCTTTAAATTTGTCTTAAAACTATTTATTCTGCCATTAATTCTTCTGTTGAATTTTAAACTTTTTTTTAACAGTGATTTTCTTAGTAGGTGCTTTAGAAGTTATAATATACGTCTTCAATGTACCATCTGCTTCAGATTAATATTGACTTAATTCTGGTAAGATACAGCATTCTTTCTGTGGAGAAAATAAAACAGAGCCTTCTAGGACTCCAGAACCGAGAGACAAGAAATTACTATATTAATATATTTAATTAGTTGCCATCTAATTACTAAAATAATATATTTAGTATGGAAGATTGATTAAAAATGTTTATACTGAACACTATTACACCAGCTTTCTGAACACACATTTGTTGATTGCTTACTGCATACCAAGGGCTGCACTAGAAACACTGAGGATAAAGAAGGAAAACAAGAATGATTCATCCTTACAAGAATGAATTACAAGAAGCTCCTAGCCCAGTGGAAGAGACAGGAATATTAACATTTAACTGCAATACGCTATGTTGAGAGCTATGAAAGGGTAGCATGAGGTGTTGGAAGCCCATAGAAAGGTACCTACCAATCCCAAAGTGGAGGACCGTGGTCCTTATGACCATCATTACTTTCACCTCCCGCAGTCCATTTTAGAAAACCTGTTTCTCTGAGAACCACTAGAAGAGGCAGCCCCATAACTTGGGACATGGCTCTGCCCCAGTGATCACAACTAATTTGATCAGATACCTCATGGAAATCTAGCCTATCCATTGACTCTGCTGTGACTGAGGTTTTCACTGGCATAAGCTATGAAGTTTGCTGTCATTGGAGGATTTTACATCAGACACAGCTGATAAGTCATGATGTAGAAAGAACAGCTGAGACAGATCACGTTGGGCTTGCGCAAGGTGAGGCAGCCGAGGAATCTGGTGTAGACAGCAAGGGAAGCATGGAGCAGATACTTGGAGAGAAGCAGAGTCAGGAGGGAATGAGAAGTGACTTGATTTACAGGACCTCAGCCCAAGACCTGTGTGGCTCAGCTGCATCTTACCATCTTTGGATTTTACCTGTTGTATTCTTATAAGAATTCCCTTCCTTTTTGCCATGATCTAATTTTAGTGAATTTCTTTCCTTATATACGAAAAGACTAGAACAGGGGTCATAGAAGACTTCTTGAAGAAAAATGATGACAGAGCAAATGTTGGAGGACGAGTATGAGTTAGTCATGCAGAGAATGAGATGTATGGTATTCCAGGATTAAGGAGCAGCCCACGCAAAGACTCACAGGCACGAAAAAGTGTGGCTCCTTCCAGGAATCACAACACAAGCAGTTGGCTACAACAGAAGCACATTACAACTGGAGAGAAAGAGACCAGGGATGTGCAGCTGGCATCTCAGCACTGAATGAATGAGGTGACAGAGTGAACTCTTGACTCATTCATATCTTGAAAAAGTTATTTCTGCAATTCAAAAATAATATACCAAATAAGTTTACTGGAAAGTTTGACAAGCCAACTAAAAGATAGGGTGAGTTATGATATTCTGGTTCCAAGAAAAAAATTTACAGAAGTATTTCTGTGTGTAAATATTCTATTTAGAAAATTATTTCAGTGGAGAAAAATGCTTTCAAAATATCTTCATTGTCTATGCATTGTGAGTAAACTCATTTTAAGAAATTAAATGTAAGATGAATAGAATGGCAATTGATTACAAATTTCAAACTTTCCATGTGGATCTAGAATCAAGAAATTCTGAGTCCTCAATATCAATAAATTAAGTCAACATTCAAATTAACTTTATTATAACAGAAAAAAATAATTACCCAGAAATCCCCATAATATTGAGATCATTACACTTTTTTCTAAAGAAAAATGAGTCTTCAACTTACAAATTTTATTAAAATGTTCAAATTAAAATGAAGAAAATCAAAGTTTCCAAAAAATGTATAAATGATTTTGTTTACTCCAGGTCGTATATTTCTTGATTGTGGAAATTCTGATAAAAATTGATAAAACTTATACTAAAAATTTAACTGTTTTAATAAAATTAAATAAAATCAAGGTGAATATGCATTTTAATATGCATGATTACTAAATATAAAAAAGTTATTTCACATTTTTTACATCTAAAAATGTATTGCTTTATTCTTTATTAATACACATTCACACACGTATATCTTTATATCTCTATCTACACATCTATTGTGCAACTATAGAAAACAACTTAACTATAGGAAACAATGTGTTTGAAGGAGCACATAACTTTCAGTTTATGAAGCCATAGTCAGATCTTCAACAAACTGAAATACTCAGCAAATTGATTTCATCTGTAATGGAAACTTACAACAATAATATTGGCCATCATTTTATTGAGTGTATTGGTCACGGTTCTGTGAACTTTAGTAATTCATTCATTTTTTTCACCATGTATGTATGTATGTATGTATGTATTCACTAAATATTTACCAAGTGTTATTCTAGGCTCAGGATGTAAATGTAAGAGAACACTGATCTCCTCAAGGAATTTAAGGGTCTAGTGAAGAGAGATCAGTATTAATGAAAAAAGTGCTGAGAATTATAACATGGTGAAGAGGCTGGAATATATATCTAGAGTGTCTGAATCAATCTGTGGTAGGGGTAGGATGTGGTCAGAGAAGAATTCCCCGAGGAAGTGATGCATAAACCGAGATTTGAGAGATAAGTAGGGCTTAACTAGAGGAAGTGGAAATAAGACCACAGACCCAGATGATTTTGAAAAATGGCTTTTGTTGGTTGTGTAAGATCTGTATATAAGAAGAAATGAGATAGGTTGACCATGTGTCATAAACTGGAGACTATTCACACATCGGTTCTTAATCTACCAGTTTTACAGGCTTCCTTTTATACATGCGAACAATTTAAAATGCCCCTAACATTACCAGAAATACTTTTGGGATTTAGAGAGTAGGAAGTACTTGAATTGAAAAGTAAAAAAAAAAAAAAAAATTAAAGGGATAATAACAGTAATGTACATTTGAAATGTAATTCAGGTATGTACATTTTGAAAATAGGAAGACAGGTGCTGGAAGACAGGTGCTGTAGGCGTAAAAAATTAAAAAATAAGGGATTGTAAGCTGATAAGTTCCTTGCAATCTGTGAAGTCAACCAAGGGTTGCCTTGCCTAAAAGAAAAAAGAAAAAAGAAAAAGAAAATAGGAAGAGAAACAGTAAATTAGGTAAAATATTCATTTGAAAATAGATTCGAATATATCTAAAATAAGGGGAGTCACAGTATATAAGAAAAGTTATATATTTGAAGGGAAATTCGAAAAGAAAGCAAGTCACAGAATGATGTTGAGGAAGGAAATCAGTAGATATTTTTGTTTTTATTTCAGTTGAGTTGTGAGACACTAAGTAACAAGTGACTTACAGTTTCTTATAACAAGAATTTGAATGTCTTACACTTTTTCTCCTCAATTATACAAAGTTAAATTTACAAAGACATTTCATTGGATTAAGCGCTTGGCAAACTGGAAAAATACAACATAAAGATTTCATTTTGGTTATGTTTATACTTTAGAATAGAGATATTTGAACTCTCTAAGTCACAAATTATAAACTATATCAATATTTTATTTTAGTAAATTATTATTTGTCTTTCAAAACAAGGGGTAGACACTGTGGCTCATGATGTTTAGCTCTTTTTCAGTCTGTCCACAAGGAAGCAGTTGGCTTCCCATTTGAGAGAAGAGGCTGCAATGTGAGCAAAATAGGCAGCCCTGGTCTCTAGCAGCTGCTGTAATGTAAACAAGTGAAGGAACCCCAAGTGAAGACAAAAAGGACTTTAGGGATTTATTCAAGCATGTCCTCCTACTCTCCAAAAGTAAGCTTTGACTGAGCTGTCTGGAGAACAGCTGCCGGGGACAGACCCATCTGGTGAGCATCTGAGAGAAGGAGGTGCATTTTTTGAGCAAAGGCTTAAAGCCAATGATAGCTCTAACAGGCACTGATACAACCATAGGTACCTTAGAGATCCTTGTTGCTATGAGATTCCATTATATAGAGAAAATAAATAATGACAAATAATAATAAAAAAAAAAACTAGGTACCACTTTGGGGGCATTTCCAGTATGCTAGACATGAGCTATGGAATTTACAGACATTCTGTGATTACTTCTCTTCACTGTTTACAAACTATCAACAGCTAAAGAGCTGTGCTGCCTCCACCCATCTGCAGGAGGCAGGTTTCATTATCATTATTAGTGAAGAGACTAAAAGTTTTTTTCAATAGTTTCATAATATTCCATTGTGCCAAGAAACCACATTTTAAAACCAATTCCCAGTGGATGGAGTAGTATATTAGGCTGTTTCTAATCTTGCTATGCTACAACGACTACCTTTGCACATACTGTATTTCCTGCACGTATGACTCCATTTGTGGGATGAATCCTCACATAAGGAAATGCTGGATTGTCACTTATTTTAGTTGCTAAAGATCCTGGAAAATGGCCATCTGCATAGAATTGGCCAAGGAATCTGAATGAGTGAATTCTGACAACTACCAAGGGTTTCCACTTCTGGCAAATGGCCATCTGCATAGAATTGGCCAAGGAATCTGAATGAGTGAATTCTGACAACTACCAAGGGTTTCCACTTCAATAATATATTCAGGGACTGAGGAGCTGGACACTGTTAACCTGTGAGCCCCACATGAGCCAGACATGAGCCAGGAGTCCACTTATTGCTTGGCCAACATATGTCACTAGAGAGGTCAGGATGAGACTTCCAGTTCTTGAATATAAATATTAAGTCAGATCTTAGGTTCGGCAGTTCTCAAAATATCTGGGTATAACGCTTTTCCCAGAGTATAGTTAT